>NC_082734.1:6816630-7130130 GCF_030144855.1 Hypanus sabinus
TCATCAGTTCTCAGCCCCGGGTGGGTGGGGGTTAACTCATGCCATGAAATCCCAGCCTGTCTGGTTATCATCCCTCTCCCGGTGCCCGTTGTAATTTCCACGAGTCTTACCTTGCTGCTCACTGGACGGGTTGGAGACAGAGCTGAGCATGTTTAACAGAGCCCCCTGAGTGGACGTGTGGATCCGCTTCTTGTTCCGACCGCCCGCCGTCTCCCCTCGCTTCCCCCGCTCACTGGAGACCCGTCTCTTCCTCGGACCCGTCCAGCTTTGAAGTCATCAGGTCGCCCCCATTCCCCCTCCCCCTCTCTCCGGGGAGGGTGGCCTTGACTTTGGGGAGAGGGAGAGAAAATGGAACAGTGAAGGGGCTGGGGAGGTAGAAGTGAAGAGGCTGGCGCGGTTTGTGTTATATCTCCGACCGTGTTAATCCCATATTCTCACTGCCCACGGATTTTTCTCCCTGTTGAAAGAGAGAGGGGGTGGGGGGTGGTGGAGGGAGGGGAGAGAGGGAATAATCAATAATTATTGGGAACGTCAGCCGTGGAATAATAGAGGAACTTGGGGTGTCGTGCTCAAGGCGATTGTTTGAATTCAATTCCTCCATATCAAATGCATTAACATGCAAAAAATATCCCAGCTCATCTTTAAAAAAAAACTCTGCAATCTGACGGGATTTGTAACCAACACCACCCACTCCCCCTTTTTTTAAAAAAAAAAGGCTGCCAGGATCTCACATGTTAGAATGACAATGTCCACTACCTCGAGGCTATGAAATAATACGTCCACTTTTGGAAAGCCGGCCAATTCGTGCAAAAATGCCGATCGAGACAATTGTGGGGGATCGTCCCTGAGTTCTCCCAATGCAATTCCCATCTACTGTCAGATGTCAAGAACAAAAACACAGGCAGTCAGAACCGAGAAAAGGACACAGGTTGAAAAAAAAAGCAGCATCTACTTACAAGAAGAATTTCCTCTGCCTGCCTCTTCTGTAGCGGGAGGGGGGGGCTACGGGATCGCTAAACCCAATTTTTTTTGTCCTCTCTTCCTGATCAATTCACCCACACACCGAAAATACATCCAACGAGAGATTCCTTCAGGAGGCAAGACACATACAAAGGGAGGGGGGAAATCTAAAGTGTTCTACTGACAAAAGCCACACACACACATACACACACACGCACACACGGACACACACACACACACAGACAGACACACACACACACACATACACAAGAGCCACCCTCAATTCCAGATTTGAGCGGGGTAAAAAAAATGGTGAAAAAAAGTGTGAAAATGCCAGGTCAGTCTCCAGATGCTTTCCACAGATACATCAAGCACACATGAGGATGTGGGAAGGGAGGTCTGGAATCTCTCCCTCCTGCTGTATCGCTAGGAGACAGCAGAGGCGGCGCGTCATGTGTCCGTGGGCTCTGAGATGCAGATCCGAGCTCCTGGCGCCCCCTGCTGTTCCCCCCTCCGCCCTGATCCAAGGCTTCAGCCTGGGGTAGGGCAACGAGTGGCTGGAGGGGCTGACCTCTCATCAAGCCCTACAGTCCACCCTGACTCTTCCTGTAATGTCTACAACTCTAGCCCCTACACCCCAAACCTAACCCCCCAGACCCCAACACTACCCTGCAAATGGATACCGACACTCCCTGCACCAATCTACAACCCTACCACTATACCCCAAACCCAACACTACTCTACCACAACACCCCAAATCCTACAAATGGACACCAACACTCCCTGCACCATTCTAAAACCTCACCACTACACCCAAAACTCAACATCAAAACATCAACCCTTCCAGCACGATTCTACAGCCATAACACCACACACCAAATCCAACACCCATACACCAACAGTCATCACACATCAATCTACTACCCTACCTGCAACATGCCAAACCTAACACTCCCCACGCCAATTTTCCACCCTACCACCACACACCAAACCCAACACCCATACACCGTCCTGACACCCCAAATCCAATACCCATATGCCAACAGTCATCACACATCAATCTACTACCCTACCCACTACACACCAAACCTAACACTCCCCACGCCAATTTTCCACCCTACCACCACACACCAAACCCAACACCCATAAACCGTCCTGACACCCCAAATCCAATACCCATACACCAACAGTCATCACACATCAATCTACTACCCTACCTGCTACATGCCAAACCTAACACTCCCCACGCCAATTTTCCACCCTACCACCACACACCAAACCCAACACCCATACACCAAGTCCTGACACCCCAAATCCAATAGCCATATGCCAACACTGCTCACGCCAATTTTCCACCCTACCTCTACACCCCAGAGCAAACACCCAGGCACCAGCACTCCTGCACTGATCTACAACCCAACCCCTACACCTCAAAACTTACAGCTCACCCTGACACACCCTGCTCCAATCTACAGCCCTGCCCAACACCCAGACCTCAGCACATGTCACACTAAACTACAACCTTGCCCCTAAATCCCAAATTCAACACCCAGGTCCTGGCAAATGCCACACAAATCTACAACTCTAGCCCTTCACCCACCACCAAGACGCCAACACTCACCTTACTTCCCTACAACACTCTTCCTACATCCTAAACTGAATACCAGACCCCAATACACACAACACTATCCTGACATCCGAAACCCACCAGCCTGCCCCTGACACACCTGACACTGACCTATAAGCCCAGCCAACAACCCCCTATGTTCCTTCAGCTGAAAGCCTACAGCCCATACAATCCCCACACTCTTCTCACCACCATTAAACCACACCCCTCCGTCACTACACCATGACACCCAAGTGCCTATACTCACCTCACCAACACAGAAATCAGTCCCTTCTGCCCCGACTCTGAACTCCTTCTCACCACATCCCAACCTTACACACTCGGCACCTTCACTTCCTACACCCCTCTCACCACACCTCAGAACCCAGCCAGCCACACACAAGTTCCCACAGTCTTATACTCTCCCCCCTCCACCCCATCACTCCCACCCCACCTTACACCGCATCTACTCCTCTCCACTCCTCTGTTGTAACAATGAAGACTGGAAGTTTCAGCTCATGTTCTCCACACCAGTGAGGTAGAATATACCATAAGACCATTAGGAGCAGAATTAGTTCATTCAGCCCATCGAGTCAGAACCTGAGTCAGAATCAGGTTAATATCACTATATCATGAAATTTGTTGTTTTGCAACAGCAGTACAATGCAATATGTAATAAAAAATGATAAATTACAGTGTGTATATAAAGAAAATAAAATTAAATTAAATAAGTAGTGCAAAAAGAGAGGAAAAAATACTGAGGTAGTGTTTATGGGTTCATTGTCCATTCGGAAATCTGATGATGCAGGAGATGGAGCTGTTTAGGAAACATGGAACGTTTGTCTTCAGGTTCCTGTACCTCCTCCCTGATGAGACGAAGGCATGTTCTGGATAGGGGGGGGGGTGCCACCTTTTCGAGTCTTTGCCTTTTGAAGGTGTCCTTGATATCAGGGAGGCTGGTGCCCATGTTGGAGCTGGGTGAGTTTGCAACTTTCTGCTCCGCCATTCCATCGTGACTGTTTTATTATCCCTCTCAACCCCATTCTTCCACCTTCTTCCTGTATCCTACGACGCCCTGGCTAATCAAGAATCTGTCAACCTCCACTTTAAATATAAACAACTATAAACAGAGACGATTTGTCACAGCTACGGTGAGATATTGGATACCAACAGTGCCCAGACTACAGAAGCCTGATTACAACCAGGGAATCAGTAGGGATCAGGTTCAGACCGGTAATTTAGTAGAAATAAACCTGCTTCCATCAGAAGTTTTAAACCTTCCCAGGGTGATTACCATGACAGGAAGCAAATGGTCCACAAGACATTACAATCTCCTTTCCTTCCTCCCTGCTCCCAGCTCACACCCTCCTTCCTGCTCTGCTTGCTGCTAACCCTATCCACCATGTACTTGGTTTTCAATATTTTGTTCTTTACTTTCCCATTATTGTCATGTAAACACATACAAACACTCCAACTTACCAACACATAGTGACATGTCAAATCACAAAGCACTAGCTAACAGAACTACCAAACAAAAACACAGAACTCCCGACGCAGGCATATCTACAACAGGCAAAACTAGCAACAAGCAGACCTACCAGCATAGGCCTACCAACACACTGACGTCCCAACAAACCAACACACCATCATCCCAACATACCAATACCCTGACATACCAACACAGCAACATACCAACACCAACATACCAGGACACCAACATGCCAGCATACCAACACGTCAATGTCCCAACACACCAACATACCAACACCAACATACCAAAACACCAACATGCCTACACACCAACATACCAATACATTAACCTACCAGCACACCAACATGCCAACATACCAACACATCAACATCCCAACACACCAACATACCAGCACACCAACATGCCTACACACCAACATACCAATGCATTTACCTACCAGCACACCAACATGCCAACATACCAACACATCAACATCCCAACACACCAACATACCAGCACACCAACATGCCAGCATACCAACACATCAACGTCCCAGTACACCAACATACCAACACCAACATACCAATGCATTAACCTACCAGCACACCAACATGCCTACACACCAACATACCAATGCATTTACCTACCAGCACACCAACATGCCAGCATACCAACACATCAACGTCCCAACACACCAACATACCAACACACCAACATACCTACACACCAACATACCTACACACCAACATACCTACACACCAACATGCCAATACACAGACATACCAACAAACCAACGTACCAAAATCCCAACACATCAACATACCAACAGAGGGATAAAGTGACAATAATTACACAGACATACCAGCAGATTAACATACCAACACTTAGATATACCACACACACAAATACACAGACATTCCAAAACACAGAGATACCAACACACAAACAGACAGAAATACCAACAGATTGACATACCAACACACGACATTCCAGCACACAGATATACCACACGCGCGCGCACACACACATACACACACACACACACAGATACCGACACAATACATACCAGTATACAGACATAACAACACAGAGACCTACCATCAGACAATGCTATAGCAAAAACAGACCTATCGACACAGATAAAGCCCACACACAAGCTACCAACATGCAGACATATCAACACACAGGCCTACCAATACAGGTTCCAGCACACCAACCCACCGGCACACAGACAGTACCAATGTCCAGACATACCAGCACACTCACTACCAATACACAAACCTACCAACACACAGACACACTTCAATACCCCGCATACCCACATATGGACACACTCCAACACAGAAACATGCAGTCTTATTCCGCACAAAAAAAACACACAGATTTTCTATCTCATGGACAAGACAGCCCACAGATATTTTAACAGACTAATTCAGAAACATACCAACACAGACATCGATATATTTACTAAAACACAAAGCACAGGAGTTCCAAAACATTTCAACATTCAAACATACTAACACTCCTACACATAAATGAACCAACACACGGTCACATTCTGATGCACAAACATTTTAACAAAGACAACAGAAATTCCAACACACAATTAAACATATAGATCTTCCGAGACACAGTTATTCCTACATACAACGTCATTTCAACACACAAACATAGCAACACACAGACACGTTCCAACACACAAACATTCTGACACCAACTCTTCAAAATTTGGGCACACATCAATACACAGACTTTGTAATACACTGAATCCAGCACACCCACATGCCCACGGACAAATATTCTAACATACAGACATACCAACCCTCAAATATCTCAATGCATACATTCTAATAACCATGCACTCAGTGCCCACTTTATTAGGTACACCTGTACACCTGTACATTAATGCAAATATCTAATCAGCCAATCATCTGGCAGCAACTCAGTGCATAAAAGCATGTAGACATAGACAAGAGGTTCAGTTGTTGTTCAGACCAAACATCAGAATGGGGAAGAACTGTGACTTTGATGGGGAAGTTATTGTTGGTGCCAGACAGGGTGGTTTGAGGATCTCAGAAACTGCTGACCTCCTAGCATTTTCACACACAATCTCCAGAATTTTACAAAGAATGGTACGAAAAGAACAAAGAAATATCCAGTGAGTAGCAGTTCTGTGAGGGAAAATGCCTTGTTAATGAGAGAGGTCAGAGGCGGGTTCAAACTGGCAGGAAGGCAACAGTAACTCAAATAACCAGTGGTGTGCAGAGGAGCATCTCTGAACACACAGCATGTTGAACCTTGAAGTGGATGGGCTACAGCAGCATAAGACCATGAACATACACTCAGTGACCACCTTATTAGATACAGGAGGTGCATAATAAAGTGGACACTGAGGGTACATTCCTGTACACAAAACATGCCGCTATGTAGAATTTGAATGCACAGACTTTTCTATGCAAAAACATTCCAACACATAGACAGAGCTGCACATGAGCATTCCTACAGACAGACATTCCTATACAGAGACATTGCAATAAACTAGGGGCCAGGATAGGCCACTTAAACCTCAGTTTTGTGATTTGGTGGTGGTTGATCTGACTGTCTTCCAGGAGGATCGCAACATTGCCATAGTTTGGAGTCTTGCGTGCTCAATAACCCAGAGAGCTATGTTGGCTGGAGTCAGGGCTTTATGCTTCAGGTCTTGGTAGGGTCACCCATGCCAAACAGTGCCAAACAGGTTAAAGGGTAAAGGCCAGATTAACAGTGGTCCACTGGTCCTCCAGGTTCAGAGGGTTCAGCTCAGGGCTAACAGCCCTAACTGGCAAAACCAAAATCGTTATGGAAACAGCAAAGAAGAATCCTTCTACATCTGAGTGTGACGGTATTCCTGAGTCTCCACCCGGGACTTGCAACACTGACAGTAGTGAAAACCGAGAGGAAGCTACTGACATGATGAAGGAAGCCCTGAACATCACCAGAGATGGAGGACCCTAAACGCCAGTGGTGTAATGGGCAGTAAGTAAGTAATCTGACTGCAACCTCAACCTTGCACTCTTTCTGGCCCCAGAAACCTTGCATCGCCCTTCTCTTCAGATATCTATCTACCTTTTTCCTCAAGAAGGCAAAGACAGCCCTTGCATAGCTTTTGAGAAGGAAGTTCCAGAGACCCATCATCCACCTTTGGTCTTGTCTCTGGTTGACCGCTTAAGTTAAGCAACAGGCCCTGGTCCTTGCTATGTGTTGGTTATTGATTCATCTGATGGATGCCGTGGTCAGACTGAAGAATTTATCGCACAGCTTCATTCGGTTCTCCCTCAGCCTGCCTGCCCACTGAGTACTACCACATGACATTCTACACCTCATGTGAGTAACTCTTAAATAAAGCGGATTCCGGTTAACTGGGACACGTCAGGACCGGTACATTTTGGCCCAATTATGCGACTGACCCCATTAACCAAAGTTTCATGAAAAAGTTAAAAGGTGTGAAAAAAAGAACAGCTTAAAACACTACCAATACCTCTGCAGTACTATAAAACTGTGTATTAGTTCCTAATAGTTATCGACAGAGGAATTCATCTGCCGTGCTGTTATGATCTACTGTTAAATGAACAAGATCAATGTAGATACCTTGTGTAGATAATGAACTAACTTCGTGGGATGTTTTTGATGACTGCATTCTGCAAATCTTCATTTTCATTGTAACATTCAAAGTACCTTCCAATTCTTCGTAATTCCTCACATGTTGAAGTAATGAAGTGGTTTCATTTTCACTCCCGGCCGTTTCTGGCATCTCCAAGCCTAAATGCTTGAAACTGCAGTGAGCATAAAATTTCAGAATTGTCTTACTGCTTATTTCTCGCAGTGACAAAAATCGCTACTTTTTGAACAGAAACACACACAAATGACGCTACTTAAAAACCTTTCGTTCCAAGTGCAGTAGTGTCTAACAGCCACACAAGCACACGCAATTATTGCTAGTTAGTACCTGTTCAGTAGGTATCCTGTACCAACCGATTGGCAGAGTGTCCCAAATAAACGAAGGAAATAAGGGCTATTTTCACAATTGAGTTTTTGTTCTTTAAGAGCTGTCCCAAATAAGTGGCTCCCCTGATTAACTGATGGCCCAATTAACAGGAATCCACTGTAGTTGTAAAACAGTCACTTTTAGCTGGGACTGTACGGGACTTTTATCCATGGGAAACATGGCAGCCAGATTGAGTGAAAGTGCTGTGAGATATTTTACCCCGACACTGGCACTGATGTAGAGAACTGAGTTTAATCTTGACCTTGGCTTGACCGTGGAGTTTTCACGGTTTCCCTGTAACCACAGTGCTCCTGTTCCCTTCCACGTCCCAAGGATGTGCCAGTAGGCACAAATAATTTTGCACTGCTAATTACCCCTACATGAAAGTAATGGAGGGTTATGGTCTATGCATGAGGAAAGGGTTAAATTGATTTGGGTTAGATTGATCTATGATTGAAGGGTTAGAATGGAGCATTGTGGGCTGAATGGCCTGTGCAGTGCTGTACAGTTGCATGTTCTAAGTTTGTTCATTATGTGTCATTTGACGCAGGTGATCATGGTCTTTCCATAACCTGCTTGTTCTTGGCAAATTTTTCTGCGGAAGTGGTTTGCATTTGCCATCTTCTGGGCAGTGTCTTTACAAGAAGGGTGACCCCAGCCATTATCAATACTCTTCAGAGGTTGTCTGTCTGGCATCAGTGGTCGCATAACCAGGACTTGTAATGGTCTAAGGTCTCAGTTTAACACCTTACCTGTTAACGCAGAGCCTCAGTATAACATCTTATCTGAAAACAGTTCACCCCCATGAAGTGCTATTGTGGAGCATCTGCTGAGGTCATGGAAGTTCAGGAGCAAGACTGGACACACAAGAGACCAGTGTTCTACCACGGAGCAAATTCAGCCACCACTGCAGACAGATATTCCCGATAAATATTTGTGAGTCAGGATAAATATTATGAGTTTTAAGAGATTTAGTATATCATGAAAGTCTCTAGCAGACTTCCATGGACGTGCCACGGAGAGCATTCCGGCTGGTTTCATCACTGTGTTGGGGAGCCATGCACACAGAGAGAGAGGCTTCAGAGGGTTGTAGGCTCCACCACAGGTCCGTCACAGGCACTAGCCTCCCCACCAGCAAGAACATTTTCAAAAGTCGGCACTTCAAGGCAGTGTCCTCCATTAAGGACTTTCTCATTATCCAGGACATGCCTTCTTCTCGTTGCTACCATCAGGGCAGAAGTACAGGAGCCTGAAGACACACAATCAGCACTTTAGGAGCAGTTTCTTCCCCTCCGCCATCAGATGTCTGAACAGACAATGAACCCATGGACACTACCTCACTATTCCTCTTTTGCATTATTTAATTCTCTTAATATTTTATTGTAACATATAGTAATTTTTTTATGTCTGGCATACTGCCACAAAACAACTGATTCCATGACATAGGTCAGTGATAACCAACTCAATTCCGATTCAAATTTCCAATTCTAACCAGTTGGGTTATAGACGGATTCCTCTTCAGTATTTTGCTCTTCCCTACCTTTCATTTCTGCTTAAACCTTCAGAACCTATAACTTCATATCTCACCTAATTCTATCCTTGTGCTTTAAATTAATTACACTCTCTGGCCTACTTTAACTCCAGCGGTACTTTATGGTCCCCAGACATCGGCCTATTATACAACGTTCTCACATTTCTTTCCTTAAAGGAAAAGCATGTGAAGACCTTAAACCTGTTCACTTTTGTAAAAACTTCCTTGCAAGCAGTCCTTCCCAAAGTGCTTGAGCTACCTATTTATTGCTTAATGTGCTGGTTATTTATTATTAAGAGACTCAAGAGTCTTCGTGTTAGATTCGTTAAGGGTTACTGCAAAAAGAGAGTGAAACTGGTGAGGAAGCATTCGTGAACCATTCAGAGATCTGATGGCAGATCTTCAGCAACACACACAATGCCGTGTGTTGCTCAAGATCTCTGAAAAAGCAGTACAGTAATGACCAGGCTAATACCTACTGACAGCAATTAAGGACAACTGTGTCCATCGCTTGGCCAAAATCTTCGAGAGCAATCTCAGATGCATCAGATTAATGGTGATAGGCTGCCAGTTGTCCATTGATTTTAATTTTTTGTTATCATCAGATTTTGGGTTTATTATCATCCTGCTCTTTTCTTATTCCCCCAAGAGGACCACAACCTTGTTGTGGTTTGAAGGCTTGTGTGCCTCAATGACCCAAAGAACTATGTTGGTTGGAGTCAGGGCTTTATGCTTTGGCTCTTGGTAGGGTCACCCATGCCAAACAGGTCAAAGGGTAGAGGCCAGACTAAGAGCGATCCACCAGTCCTCCAGGTTCAGGGGATTCAGCTCAGGGCTAACAACCCTGACTGGCAAAACAAAATCGTTGTGGAAACAGCAATGAAGAATCCTTCTACATCTGAGTGCAACGGTATTCCCGAGACTCAGTACTTACAAGTACTGAAAACCAAGTGACTGACACAATGAAGGAAGCCTTGAATACCGCCAGAGATGGAGGACCTTCATTACTGCCCTAAACGCTAGTGGCGTAACAGGCAGTGAGTAAGTAAGATCTTTTTAATTAGAGTAGGTATTTTACCTACTTTAATCCAAGAAGAAAACATAAGGTCAAAAAAGTACTTCACCAATATTGATTGAAGGATAACGTTAACCAAGAATCTGGGGAGATCTCCTTTCTTCCTTAAGAAGTGTCATAGGATCTTTCATCTCTACCGCACCTAAGAGAACAGATTTTAATGTCTGTCACCTCCAACTGTGTTGCATTTCCCAGGGCATTCACCGAAATGCCTTCCTCGATTAAGTAAGTAGCATAAGTCGAGAAATTGGTTCCTTGTTATGGTGGGGGTGGAGTGGCTTACATCTCAAATAGCCTCTGACAGCCAAGTCCAGCTCCTGGCCTTCACACGTGACTTAGCTACTAAGCCCCGTGGAACTGTTTCTACTGACAGGAGAAGGGACAAAGGCAAGTTACTGGTGCCTTAAAACCAGTGACTCCAGCTGTGGTTGGCAGCTCATCTAAGGAAAAGGAAGGAAACCTCTGTTCCCAAACCTCCGCTGCCTCGCGGCTATGGGGAAGGCTTTGGGAGTAAACCCTGAGGACAAATCCGGAGCTGGAGTCTCTAAGGCAGTCCTACACTGAGTTCAATGCTGACTGGCAACTCCTACGATACCAGCGGTCCCAAACCATACCGCTCTCTGCCATTCCTTGTGGTTCATCAAATGCGTGGAGAGGGAACATGGGCAACAGCTTGCTCTCCATATCATACCACCCTGGCTTGTGTACTAGCTTATCACGTAGACAGCTGGGACACAATATCCGTGGTCAACCCCGACCAACGGAGGGCCTCGTGATCACGAGGTCGAGTGGACAGGCGGAGACAGGGCAGAAATGGCTTATACCAGGGGCCATAATTTTAAGATGATTGGAGGAAAGTAAAGGGGGATGTCAGAGGTAAGTTCATTACGCAGTGTGTGTGTGTGTGTGTGTGTGTGTGTGTGTGTGTGTGTGTGTGTGTGTGTGTGTGTGTGTGTGTGTGTGTGTGTGTGTGGAATGTGTTGCCGGGGTGGTGGAAGAGGCAGACATGTCTGGGGCATTTAATAAGCTCTTAGAAAGCCACGTGGATGATAGAAAAATGAAGAGCCATGTAGGAGGGAAGGGTTAGATTGAGCTTAGAGTAGGTTAAAATGTTGGCACAACATTGTGGGCCGCAGAGCCTGTGCGGTGCTTTGGTTTTCCACCTTTGATGTTCTAAAATCAGGTTCAGTAAAAGCAGATTAAATTAAAATGCTGAGATTACACTGCAGGTCAGGCAGCATCTGTGAGGTGAGACGAACAGATTCAGTTTCTCTCTTGCTACTAGGTACACCCAGCGTTCTGTATTTTAGAAATGCAGAAGCTGAGATTTGTTCTTTAAAGGGTGCCAGGTTTTTTGCGTGTGTGTGTGTGTGTTCAGATCTCCGGAACAGGCTGTGGAGCTGGGAGTCCTGCCCACTGAGCCACGGTTGACAAAATGTTAAGTGGGTGGGGGGGGTGGGAAATGAGTATTTTTTCTAAATCATTGTCAGTGCCTCATTTCCCTGACTACTGAATGGTGGTAGGGTGCCTGTCAGCGAGTGTTCACGCGTGGTATATTTATCCTTATTTTGTGTGTGAGGAATGTTTCCTAATAAAATTGTGTTTCTATGGCAACGGGGAATTTACTTTGGGTAGCGCTGGGATAGATGATCTCAGCCTTGGTGCTTATAGACCAAAGAACCATTGTGTAAGGAAACAATTGGTTACCCCCACCACTTTGGATCGAGTTCAGGAGAAGTTCCTTTATTCTATGGACGTGAAACTTCACAATTCTCTTCTTCCCCCCCCCCACCACCCCCAAGATATGGGAACGCTCAGCTAGAGTGTATCTTCTTGTCAAGAGATAGATGAATCTAACAGGGAAACAAAGTTCAAAGTTCAAAGTAAATTTATTTTAAAATTACGTATATGTCACCATATGCTAACTTGAGATTCTTTTTTTTGCAGGTAATTATAGAAAATAATAAAGAAATACATAGAATTTATAAAATCTTTTCATAACAAAGACTGACAAACTATCAATGTGAAAAAGAAGACAAATTTTGCAAATAATAAAATAAAAGTAATTGAAAAATGCTGAGAAAATGAGTTGTGGAGACCTTGAAAGGGGGCTTATAAGTTGTGTAGTCAGTCCAGAGTTGAGGTGAGTGAAGTTATCTTTTGGATCCTGATGGTTGAAGGGTAATAACTGTCCCTGAGCCTGATCGTGAACCTATGGCTCCTGTCCCTCCCGCCCAATGTAGTAAAGAGAATTTAAACCGCGGCCCAAATCCGATGAACGGCTAAGCAAGCCTTTTGGCCTACTCCGGCCTACTCTGAGGTTCAGTTTGGTTTGGAATGTTGTTAATCGCTTCAATTGTTTGCATGATTAGTGGTTTCTTTTCCCCCTTTCTCTTGCGCATCAAGTCTTTTATTTTAAATTGGGTTCTTTGAGATTTCTTGCTTTGCGGCCACCTGCTGAAGGGTCTCAGCCCAAAACGTTGACTGTACTCTTTTCCATAAATGCTGCCTGACCTCCTGAGTTCCTCCAGCATTTTGTGTGTATATTTTATTATAAACCCACAGATTCTCACAACTATCTGGACTAAATCCCTTGTAAAAATGCCATCCCCTTCTCTTAATTCCTCCATCTCCACCATATCTGCTTATTCATTCCGGAACTAAGGAGATATCTTCCTTTTTCAAAGAAAGGGGCTTCCCTTCCTCTATCATCAATGCTGCCCTCAACGGTCTCACTTCCATTTCATGTACATCTGCTCTCACGCTATCCTCCCACCACATCATCAGGGATAGGGTTGCTTATCATAACATCATCATCATCAACATCGTCATCAAGAGAATCATCAACAACATCATCAACATCAGCATCATAATTATCATCACCAGCATCATCAGTGTCATCAACAGTGACATAAAAATAGAACAATGCAGCACAGTAGAGGCTCTTCAGCCCATGATGTTGTACTGATCTTTTAACCTACTCCAAGATCAATCCAACCCTTTCCTCCCACATAGTCCTCCATTTTTCTTTCACCCTGTCTCTTAAATGTGCCCAATGTAACTCTCTCTACCACTTTCCCTGGCAGCACATTCAATGCACCCATCACTCTAAGAAAACTTACCTCTGACACCCACCCCATACTTTCTTCCAAATATCTTAAAATTATACTCCCTTGTATTAATCATTTTCACCCTGGGAAAAGTCCACTTTTTCTATGCCTGTTACCATTTTCTACATCTCCATCAAGTTGCCTCTCAGCCTACTTTGCTCCAAAGAGAAAAAAAACCTGGCTCACTCAAACTATCCTCATAAGTCGTGCTCTCCAGACTAGTCAGCATTCTGGCAAATCTGTTCTGCATCAAGTTCATTGCTGGTACTCAGTGGAAACTCCTCGACGGCACATCAGGAGATGGTGTGACAGATGCATCCCCCTGATTCCAGACTGCTGTCCAACCAGATCATGGCTGATACTAGGCCCTTAGAAGTTTGTGTAGATTCGACATGTCATCAAAAATTTGACAAATATCTATCGATGCCCCGTGGAGAGTATCCCAACTGGTTGCATCATGGCCTACTATGAAAACACCAATGCCCAAGAATGGAAAAGTCTACAATAAGTGGTGGATTCTGCCAATCCATCACAGGCAAAGCCCTCTCCTTCATTTACACAGAATACTACCACAAGAAAGCAGCATCCATCATCAAGGACTCTCACGGTCTGGCCCATGATCTCTTCTCAAAGATTCAAAGTACACTTACTATCAAAGAATGGTGGAGCAGACTGGAAGGGTGAGATAACTGCTTTCTTAATTCAGATTCAGTTTATTGTCATTTAGAAACCACAAATGCAATGCAGTTAAAAAATGAGACAACGTTCCTCCAGAATGATATCACAAAAGCACATGACAAAACAGACTACACCAGATAATCCACATAACGTTTGGCAAACCCCAATCCAGAGTCCAGAGAGGCTGCTGCGTATTAATATCGCGCTACCGTCTAAGTGCATTCCCCAGAAAGGAGCTCCAATCCCACCAAACAAACAAGACCAAAAACTAAAACTACAAGACTTGCACAAAACTACATAGTTACAACAGTGCAAACAATAGCATAATTGATTAAAAAAAAACAGACCATGGGAACAGTAAAAATAGTCCAAAGATGTTAAAAGACTATAAGTTCGAAAGAAACCACCACACAGTTTCCACAAGTCATGTAATGTCAAGAAGACAAAGGAGATAATATTAAAATTGTATTTTATTGAAGTACAGTGCAGATAGGCCCTTCCAGCCCTTCAAGTTCTGCCACCAGAAACTCCTGATTTTAACCCTACCCTAATCACAGGAGAATATACAATGGCCAATTAACCCACTAACCAATTAACCCACTAACTGAGATATCTTTGGAATGTGGGAGGAAACCGGAGCACCCGGATGAAACCCACACAATCACAAGGAGGCTGCTTACAGGCAGAGGCGGGAATTGAACCCAGGTCGCCTGCACTGAAAAGTGTTGAGCTAACCACTACACTACTGTGCAGCCGCTGGAAAAACGATTGACTTCAGGGTAATTCACACCACTCACAGGCCCCTTTACATCAGCAGCGCGGCAGTGAAAACTGCAAGCGGTTTCAAGGGTGCACATCACACCCCTCTTCTGACAGGCCCAGAACACATCCTACACAGTCAGGAAAGCTCACCAACTTTCTGAAGAGGCTGATGAGAGTTGGAATATGCACGTCCATCCTCACACCATTCTACAGATGCACAGTAGAGAACATCCTAACAAACTGCATCACTGCCTGGTAGAGAAACTACACTGTGGTGGGCAGGAAGTCTCCGCAACACATCACTGGCACCAGCCTACCCGCCATCAAGGACAAAAATACAGAAAGGTGCTGGAAAATGGCCAGTAATATCATGAAGAACCTTACCAACCCTGCTCGTGGACTGTTTGCCCCCTTCCCATCAGGGAGGAGGGTACGTAGCATCCAAGCAAGGACCACCAGACTCAAAAACAGATACTTCCCGCAAGCAGTAAGGCTGGTCAACACCTCCATTCACTAACTCCACCACAACTTTACTATTTCCTGTCAGCCACCTTATGTACAGCCTAGCGTCACTTTATGGACATACAGTCAATCTATGTATATAAGCTGTCTTATGTATTTATATTTATTGTGTTTTTGTTGTTATTGTGTACTTTTATCTTTTGTGTTTTTTTGTGCTGCATCGGATCTGGAATAACAATTACTTTGTTCTCCTTTACACTTGTGTACTGGAAATGACATTAAACAATCTTGAATCTTGTGTTCTCATCTCCATTTACTGAAGAGCCATCACAAACCTGGTGCAGAGTCCAGTCGCCTGAACAGCCATGGTGTTTTGAACGGGCACCAATAGGCTTGATTGATCCCAGTGGAGAGGACAAAGCCAAGCTTGCTGAGCTCCCGATGGAGTCCGTACTATTCTCTGCAGCAGGAGGCCATACTGGCTCCATCTTCATTCCCCCTCTAGTCACACTGCCCCGGGCCTGTGGCATTAGTAACTTGAATTCTGTCTGGAGGATGGAACCTTCATTTACTGAGCTTAAGTCCCTTCCTCTCCCAAAATTCAGTCTGACCACTTACTCCTTTTTGAAGAGGTTTAATGTAATTCTTCAAGTATTTTGTTGAGACTGGAGATGTCCAGAGGTTAAAGGTCTGACTCTTGAATCTCCTCCCAACTCCTACTTCTTACTCATTTTCACCAACTTGCATACACATGCACAGACACAGAGAAATCCACAAACACATTCCTTGTTAAGAGGAATAGACAGAGTGGACAGCCAGTGCCTCTTCCCCAGGGCACCACTGCTCAATACAAGAGGACGTGGCTTTAAGGTAAGGGGAGAGAAGTTCAAGGGGATATTAGAAGAAGGTTTTTTACTCAGAGAGTGGTTGGTGTGTGGAATGCACTGCCTGAGTCAGTAGTGGAGGCAGATACACTAGTGAAATTTAAGAGACCACTAGACAGGTGTATGGAGGAATTTAAGGTGGAGGGTTATATCGGGGGCAGGGTTTAAGGGTTGGCACAACATCGTGGGCTGAATGGCCTGTACTGTATTGTTCTTTGTTTCTTTCTCAGACTCTCACTCTTTCCTTCACTGTATCTTCACCATCTTTCTTCTTTGTGCTCTCTCTCTTCCCCATATTCTTCTCTTCATTTTTCTTGCTCAATGTCTCCCTCTCCCTTCATCTCTTTTTGTCTCTATCCCTCTCTCTTTCTTTCCTTCACTCTTTGTCTTTCAATATCTGTCTCTTGCTTGCTTCTTCTCTCTCTCCCTCTCTTCCTCTATAGTGGATACTATAGAGACTGTGCAGAGGAGATTTACAAGGGTGTTGCCTGGATTGGAGGGCGTACCTTACGAGAATAGGTTGAGTGAACTCGGCCTTTTCTCCATGGAGTGACAAAGGATGAGAGGTGTATTGATCATGTGGATAATCAGAGGCTTCTTCCCAGGGCTGAAATGGCTAACACAGGAGGGCACAGCTTTAAGGTGCTTAGAAATAGGTACTGAGAGGATGTCAGGGGTGAGTTTTTCACACAGAGAGTAGTGGGTGCATGGAATGCACTGCTGGCGGCAGTGGTGGAAGCGGATACAATAGGGTCTTTTCAGAGCCTCTTAGATAGGTAAAATACAGGGCTATACATTAGGTAAACTCTAGGCAGTTTCCAGAGTAGATTATATGGTTGGCACAACATTGTGGGCCGAAGGGCCTGTAATGTGCTGCAGATTTCTCTATGTTCCTCTCTTGCTCATTGTCTCCCTCTCTCTCTTTATCTCTTTCTGTCTATCCCTCTCTCTTTGTCTATTAATCTCTGACTCTTGTCTGCTGCTTCTCTTTCTCCCCTTTCCTCTCTTGCAAAATGTCTCCCTCTCTCTTCCTCTCTCTTTATCACTTTTTGTTTCTTTCTCTCTGTCTCTTTCACTTTTTGTCCTTCAATCTCTCTCTTGCTTGCTGTGTGTCTCTCTCTGTCATAGAAACACAATTACAAACTTTTGCTCTATCTTTCTCTCACTTACTCTGACTCTTTCTCTCGCTCTCTCTCTCTCTCTCTAACTCTCCCTGGGTTTCGATCGTACATTCAAGTCTATCTTGAATCGGTAATAAATCTTTGAAAGATACTTCAAAAGCCTAACATAGTGATCAATCTGTTCTTGCCTCTTCATTTCTTCAATTGAATACATATCTCTCTATATAAAGACAGAGTGTTCACTTCTGTGTGGAGAAAATCTTAAAACAGTCTTTATAAATGTATGCCTTTTCCTTTGGTTTACAGAGACAGGTGCGTAAAAGGGACCCAAAAGATCATTGGGGACCCGAGTCACCCCAACCATAAACTGTTCCAGCTGCTGCCATCGGGGAAATGGTACTGCAGCATAAAAGCCAGGACCAACAGGCTCCGGGACAGTTTCTTCCACCAGGTTATCAGCCTGATTAATTCATGCTGATACGATTGTATTTCCATGTTATATTGACTGTCCTGTTGTACATACTATTTATTACAAATTACTATAAATTGCACATTGCACATTTAGATGGAGACGTAACATAAAGATTTTTACCCCTCATGGATGTGATAATAAAGTCAATTCAATGGTGTGTTTTCTGTTCATTTCAATTTATTAACCCTTTCTTATATAACTCTTAATTCTGAGTTGGGATTTCAATCTCAGATGACATTGTTTGATAGTGTTAATTCTTCTGCAAAGTTCAGTCACGAGATTTTTATTTTAGCACTTCCTACACTGTGCAACGATGACTTTCACAACATACTTTGTTGATTTGATAATGCTTTGTCTCAGAACACAAACCGTACAAACCCACCTTCTCTCCTCCGGTAGTAGACCACCAACTTTTCATACGACATGGGAAGAACGCCACCAAGCCTGTGGCCTCTATCCAGGCCATTCCCCCTGATCCTTTCCTGTAAACCATTTTCCTACTCAGAATCAGAATCAGATTTTAAATCAAAGTTCAAAGCAAATTTTATTATCAAAGTACATGTACATCACCATACACAACCTTGAGATTCATTTTCCTGTGGGCATACTCAGCAAATCTATAAAACAGTGACTATAACAGGAGAGGTAACACCTCCAGAGAAAGGTCTAGTCATGTCCATTCCAGGGCAGCTCACTCACCTTTAGACCCCACAGGGCTTTCAGCTCTGGCTAAGGAGCCAATAGTTGTTTTCATGCGACAGCAGCCATGCCCCGGTACACCGCTTCGACAGGTGAGGGTAGCCGGTGAGAAAGAGACATGCCAATCCAAGCGTGCAAAGTCAGCTCCAGCGTACCGGGTGAATGAATGAGACCTGCAGTGAGATCCAGTGAGATCAATGCCTTGTGCAGAGCGAAGAACATGACAAGGCCCGGTTTGTTTGCGATGCAGCCTCCTCTACATTGGTTGGGCCTGTTGTAAATAGGGGGAACCACTTCATCAAGCACCTCTGTTTCACCCGCCAAAAGCGGAACTTCCTGCTGGTCCAAAATTTTAATTCCAAATCCAACATGGCAGTCCTTGGCCTCCTCTTTTGCCAAGATGAGGCCACTCTCAGGGAGGAGGAGCAACACCTTATAGTCCATCTGGGTAGCCTGCAACTTGATGGTATAAATATTGATTTCTCCTTCCAGTAAAAAAATTTCCCTCCCCCACTTCTTCTATTCCCCACCCTGGCCCCTTAGCTCTTCTTACCTGCCGATTGGGTCCCCTCTTCTTTCCCCTTCTCCTATGGTCCACTCTCCTCTTAAAATTAAACTTCAATATAAATGATTGGCTCCCTTTCCTGCCCATCACCTTTCTCGGATTCCCCTCTCCTTCCCTTTCTTCCTTGGTCCACTCTCCTCTCCTATCAGATTCCTTCCTCTCCAGCTCTTTACCATTCCTACCTACCTGGTTTCACCTATCGCCTTCTTCCCCTCCTCCTCACCTATTCATTCTGACATCTTCCCCAGCATGGCGTGCAGGACAACTGGGGGACCCTTCACTGCTGCACACTTTCTCCTCCTTCACAGCTTTGTGACCTGTCACCATCTTCCACCAGCTCCACCGTTGAGGCCTTGGGTGGATTTCTCTTTGTCTAGAACCTCCCCCTTGACCTTACCGCCATGGGTGACCCTACCAGGAGCTAAATACTGGATGGCTAAGGTCTGGAATGCATCACACCTGTGATCTCAGGACCTCACAAGTCTCTCTACCATGACAAGGTGACTCAGAGACCACACCAAGTGCATCAAATACTCTCACCAATTTCCATGGCTTTCTGGTCTCCACTACAAAGCCTCAAGGAGTGGCCATCAGGCACAGTTTGGGCAGAGACACCAACCCCAATCTGTCAAAGACTGTGTGGTGGCTGCCCATGCACCAGCCTCCACCGTTAGATAAAGCCAGCACTGGAATTAAGGGAATCCACCCTGCCAGAATATGTAGATCTTGAATCAGCCCGCTCCAGCCACCCAAGGACCCACCAATAGACAACCCCTTAGAAGAACACCATACTCGACTCAAGTGACCGCACTACTACTAGGTCTTTGAGTCACAATCAAACAATGTGAGCCGGCTGCCTGCCCCTCTTGCAGGGTGGTATCCTTATCCCAAAGGCCCAACAACTGTTGCACACAGGGAGCTGGGAAGAAGGAAGTCAGACACTCTGACACAGGAGAGTGCTTATCCATCTATGACCTATTTTCCATCCAGTAACAACAGCTGTCCATGAAATTCTCTGTGTAGTCATTGGCCTGCTAATTATATCAAAAAATAGTTACAAGTTACAACTATTCCATTGAACTCCCAGAAGATAATGCCAAGCTAACTCCTAGAGACATGGACGTCCTCCACAATCTGTTACCGTTGGAGTTGGTCAGTTTTAACCTTCTGTTATAATAAAATAATAATAACTTTATTTATTGAGCACTTTCATACAGATGGTGTAGCTCAAAGTGCTTTGCAAGGGGGTAAAAGTATAAAATATGAAAATATGATAAAAATAAACATTAAAATAAAAGACAAAAATGATGTTCGTTAAAAGCAAGGTTAAATAAATAGGCTTTGAGCTGATATTTAACAGTGTCAACTGATTCTGCATCCTTTATTGCTTTAGGTATTGAGTTCCACAGTTTTGTTCAAAAAAGCTGTCCTTCCAATTAACTTTTGAGATAAATTTTTTAATTTTAGGAGACCAGTGGAAGAAGACCCGAGAGCTTGAGCAGGGTTATAAAACGAAAAACGATTCTGCAATGTACTCTGCTCCCAGACCACTGAGAGCTTTAAAAGCAAGTGAGAGAACTCTAGAATTAATTCTAAAAAAGATGCAGTTATATCATGAGCATCAGATTGCAGAGACCATCTGCCAGAACTCGAGTGCATGGGCACTGCGAAGAACAAGTGCATTTGAGGAGGTTCATTTCACCGCGCATGAAGGTTCGCATCCCAGTCTGACTGGTTGGAGTCATTTGTATTAGTGCCAGGAACCTCAGTGAAGTGAGTTTCGGTTCATTTACTGACCTTCAAAGTCAAAGTCAATTTTATTATTGAAGAATGTATATGTTACAATATATTATCCAGAGGTTCATTTCCTTGTAGGCATTCACAGGAATATAAAGAAATACAAGAGAATTTGTGGAAAAAAACTATACATAGATTGACAAACAATCGATGTGCAAATGAAGACAAATTGTACAAATGAGAAAACTACTGATCACTCCACTTTTTTCCAATAATAAACACACAAAAGTCTGCAGATGCCGGAAATCCAAAGCAGCACACAAAATGCTGGAGGACCTCAGCAGGTCAGGCGGCACCTGTGGAAATGAATGTTTTGGGTTGGGAGCCTTCTTCAGGACCGAGAAGGAAAGGGGGAAAATGCCAGAATAAAGAGGTGGGGGTCGGGGAAAGAGGCTGGCTGGAAGGTGATAGGTGAAGCCAGGTGGGTAGAGAGGAAGGGATCCGATAGGAGAGAAGAGTGGACTCTGGGAGAAAGGGAAGGAGGAAGGGAATCAGAAGGAGGTGACGGGCAGGAAAGGGAACCAATAGTTTGGCTCTGGCAACATTTATATTCAAGTTTAAGTTTATTGTTGCCACAGGCTATAAATTCCATGAAAATTTGCTTTTTGCAGCAACAGCACAGAACATTACAAATTAAGTATAGACGTTTCCCTCGCCCACTCATCCTTCCTCGAGGATCACCCTGTTGATTCTTATCCCTGCAAGCCTGACAAGTGCTACACCTGCCCCTACACCTCCACCCTTGTCACCATTCGTTCAATCCTTCCAGGTGAGTGGACACTTCACCTGCATCTCGGTAGGAGTGATCTGTTGCATCTGGTGCTCCCGGTGTGGTCTTCTCCTCATCGGTGAGACCCGGTGATAAATGTTGGCCGTGGCAGCAGTGCTCAGTTGCTGAAAAATGAAGACATTAAAAAGAAGGGCATCAGGATCAGTGGTCGCCATGGTAACACAGTGGTTAGTGCGACGCCATTACAGCTCGGAGTTCAATTCCAATGGCTGTAAGGAGATGTTCTCCCCGTAGAATGTGTGGCTTTCCTCCAGGTGCTCCAGTTTCCTCCCACTGTCCAAAGATGCATCATTTAGTAGGTTAATAAGTCATTATAAATTGTCCCTTGATAGTTAGTTAGTTAGTTACTATCCACTATGCCGCTGGCATTTAGGGCAGCAATGAAGGTCTTCCATTTCTGTCTGTCCTTGGCCATCTTCTCTATTCTACTTCTATTATGGTTCCAGGTCCTCATTTCTGCCCCTACAGTATGGCATCAAGTTGTATTTGGTCTCCTGTGTTTCCTCCGCCCTTCAGGGGTCCAATGAAGTGCTAACTTGATGATGGATACCTCTCTTCTCATCACGTGTCCAATCCATCTCCAACGTTCCCTCATGATGATTGTGGACAAGGTTAAACCAGCTGGGCAGCATGGCTTAAAGAGCAGAAAGCACCAAATCCCAATAAAGTAAATAAATGAGCTAGCTCTTCTGAAGATTTGTCTCAGACGCAACTGGGATGGTCCTTTCATAGAGCTAAGCTGCTGTTAACTTTTATAGTAAATGTTTTACTTCTTTATTATTTGAAATTCATAAGTGCTGTTAACAAAAGTTTAACTTTTATTAGCTCTTGTTGATTTATAAATTGCTTCTGAATATCAGGCAGGTGGTTCTGAGCCCACTTTCTCAGCCAGTTCAGTGTTAGGGTGCCGCTAATCTGACTGTCAAAACATAGTGGTATACAATCCCTCTGATCTGAAAGTCAACGTTCAAAGTAAATTTGTTTGCAAAGTACTTATATGTCAATATATACTACCTTGAGGTTCACTTTCTTGCAGTCACAGGAAAATTAAGAAATGCAATAGAATTTATGAAGCACTGTACATAAACAAAGACTAACAAACAACCAATGTGTGAAAAAAGGCACGTGTAAATAAAATAATACTGAAAACGTGAGTTGTCGAGTCCTTGAAAGTGAGTCTGTAGGTTGTGGAATCAGTTCCAAGTTGAGGTGAGTGAAGTTGTTCATGCTAGTTCTGGAGCCGGTACTAACTGTTCCTGAACCTGGTAGTGTGCGACCTCCTGCCCGATGGTGGCAGTGAAAAGAGAGTATGGCCTGGATGGAGTGGGTCCTTAATGATGGAGGCTGCTTTCTTGTTGGAGCACTCCTTCTAAATGTGCTCAGTGATGGGGAGAGCTTTGCTTGTGGTGGACCAGGCTGTATCCATCTCTCTTCTGTTCCTGAGCATTGGTGTTTTCATACCAGAACATGATGCAACCAGTTAGGATACCCACCACAGTGCACCTATAGAAGTTCGTCAAAGTTTTAGGTGACAAGCTGAAACTACACTTGAGATCAGCTTAATTCTGATGTCCTCTTGCAAGCAAAAACATCAGAAATTAGAAATCTCTAAAACAGAAGGTGAAGTTCATGAACGGATTGCACATAATGACTCGATCTGGTGCTAATTAAACAAATTTCTCACAGGAAGTAACTTCTTCAGTTGCCGAGTAAATTGTGGCAAGGTGAATGCTATATGATGAAGAGAAACATAAGGATGTAATGTTGAGGCTTGATAAGGCACTGGTCAGACCCCACTTGGAGTATTGAGAGCAGTTTTGTGTCCCTTATCTGGGAAAGGATGTGGCTGGCATTGAACGTGAGAATGATCCTGGGAATGAAAGGGTTAATGTGTGAGGAGCATTTGATGGCTCTGTGGCTGTACTCATGGAAGTTGAGAAGAATGGTGGGGGGGGGGGGAGGGAGGTCTCATTGAAACCTATCAAATATTGGAAGTCCTAGATCGAGTAGATGTGCAGAGGATGTTTCCTACAGTGGGGAGTCTAAGACTAGAGGGCACAGACTCAGAATAGAAGGACGTCCCTTTAGAACTGAGATGATGAGGAATTTCTTTAACCAGAGGGTGGCGAATCTGTGGAATTTATTGCCCCAGTTGGCTGTGGAGGACAAGTCAATGGGTGTATTTAAAGCAGAGGTTGATAGGTTCTTAATTAGTAAGGATGTCAAAATTTATAAGGG
Organism: Hypanus sabinus; assembly: GCF_030144855.1. Lineage (NCBI taxonomy): Eukaryota > Metazoa > Chordata > Chondrichthyes > Myliobatiformes > Dasyatidae > Hypanus > Hypanus sabinus. The sequence continues at coordinate 6,840,876 of NC_082734.1, forward strand.
GGAGAATGGGATTGAGAAGGATAGTAAACCAACCATGATGGAATGGCAGAGCAGACTCAATAGGCCGAATGGCCTAACTCTCCTTCTATTTCTTTCAATTAATGGCTCCCACAGCTCTCCACCACCAGGGATTTCCTGTATCCTGTCTGGGAGATTGAGGATTAATTCATAGGGATTGATTGCCACAACTAGTCAATAACTCCATTATAATTGTATCATGCAGTCATCAGAAAGGAGAAGGTCAACTAGATTGACCCAGGTCTTCCATCACCCAGTAATTCTGATATCCATCTGATGGGGGTCTCAGTGAGTAGGCTGTCATGACTGACATGGTCACATACTACAATGTATTCTTGCCCCAGGATCATTTAGCCTTCCCCAGGGATACAGGATTTCATCTGGTTCTCTGTAATTCACTTCTCTCAGCTCACTGCTTTCAGTGACTTACACAGCTGCAAAATAATGAGCCTAATAATCCTCCACAGGATCAGACACCGCCTCCCCATGACCACTGTTAAATAGCCCCCTGCTCCACTTTTATAAATAGATCATAAGACCATAAGGCATAGGAGCCAAATAGGCCATTGAGTCTGCTACGCCATTCCATCATGGCCGATTTATTATCCCTCTCAACCCCCCATTCTCCTGCCTTCTCCCCATAACATTTGATGCCCTGACTAAACAAGAACCTATCAACCGCCAGTTTAAATATACCCAATGACTTGGCCTCCACAGCTGTCCACAGCAATGGGTCCCACAGGTTCACCTCCCTCTGGCGAAGGAAATCTCTCCTCATCTCTGTTCAAAAGGGACCGCAGGTAAGGACAACAATAAGCACATATCCAATTATTTTTCAGGTGTTTTATTATGAGCTTTATTCTATTGCTGCTGGAGATACGTCTCTACCAAAAGAGGTATAAGGCATTCCTTCCCTCTGCTGGCCTGCAGGTCACCCTAGGACAAGGTGTAGCACCAGCTTTACTCCCAGTCAGTGTCACATGATGGCATGGGAGCAGATGGTGGATGGTCATATGAGCAGCTGGTACATATCACAAGTCTGGGTTATGCAACCACTGACACTAAGCAGACAAACTTTGAAGAGTATTGTTAATGGCTGGGGTCACCTATCTTGTAAGGATACTGCCCAGAAGAAGGCAAACCACTTCTGTAGAAACATTTGCCCAGAGCAACCATGATCGCCCACATCATCGACACGGCACATGATGATGATGATGAGCATCTATCACGAATGATATCACGATGATGATGATGAGCATCTATCACGAAGCATCGATGATGCCTCCTCCAAGAGGACCACAAGCTTCTCATGGTTTGGAGGCTTGCACGCTTCAATGACCATGACAGCTATGTTGGCTGGATTTAGGGGTTAATGTTTTTACTTTTGGTAGGGTCACTCATGCCTAACAGGTCAAAGGGCGGAGGCCAGACTAAGAGTGGTCCACCGGTCCTCCGGGTTTGGGGGTTCAGCTCAGGGCTAACAACTCTGAGTGGTAATACAAAATCATTACGGAAACAGCAATGAAGGATCCTTCTACGTCTGTGTGCGACAGTATTCCTGAGTCTCCACCCGGGACTTGAATGGCTGACAGTAGTGAAAACCAAGAGGAAGCTGACACAATGAAGGATGTTCTGAACAGTACAGCACAGAAACAGGTCCTTCAGCCCAAAAAGTTTTGCCAAACTAATTAACTTAGTAACCAAATAGCCAACTGAACTAATCCTTTCTGCCTACATGTCCTTATCTTTCCATTTCCTACACATTCCTGTGCCCAGTGTGTCTAACAGCACTCTACAGTATCTACCTCTACCACCCCAACGCACAGTACACCCCAGGCGCCCAAAACAATTTGCCCATCACATCTCCTTTGAACTTACCCCCTCTCACCTTAAGTACTTGCCTTAAATCGCTCAGTTAATAGACATTTCAACCTGGGGATCAAAAGATATTGTCTGTCTACTCTACATGCTAGGTCTCTGGTGATCTTCTAAATCAGATCTCCCCTCGGCCTCTGCCGCTCCAGAGAAAACAACTCAAGTTTGTCCAGCCTCTCTTTGCACCACATGCCCTCTGTTGATGGAGGGAGAAGATCAAGTCAAGTCAGTTATTATTGTAATTTTGACCATAACTGCTGGTACAGTACACAGTAAAAATAAGACAACTTTTTTCAGGACCATGGTTCTACATGGAACAGTACAGAAACTACACTGAACTGCGTAAAAACAACACAGAAAAAAGCTAACACGAGGAAATCTGCAGATGCTGGAAATTCAAGCAACACACACATAATGCTACACTAGACTACAGACCTACCCAGGACTACATAAAGTGCACAAAACAGTGCAGGCATTACAATATATAATAAACAAGACAATAGGCACAGTAGAGGGCAATAAGTTGGTGTCAATCCAGATTCTGGGTATTGAGGAGTCCGATGGCTTGGGGGAAGAAACTGTTACATAGTCTGGTCGTGAGAGCCTGAATGCTTCGGTGCCTTTTCCCAGATGGCAGAAGGGAGAAGAGTTTGTATGAGGGGTGCGTGGGGTCTTTCATAGTGCTGCTTGCTTTGCGAATGCAGCATGTAATGTAGATGAGATATTGGGCACAGGGGAGAGAATTTATAACAGAAAAATAAGAAAATAAGGCTGAATAATTAAATATTTTCCATGTAGCTCCACAAGAAATCAGCATCTTAGAAGCTGGGGAAGAAACTGGAGCAAATGAGAAGTGGATGAAGGAATCAAAATCAATAAGCTGAATAATTAGAAAAGAGAAAGTACTGGAGCAATTAAGGTAAGTAAAAGATAAAGAATTCCTTCAACATGACAGTGTAGGATTCCAAAGGGGATGGCTGCAGAGTTGCTGATTTGTGGCTAGGCTCACAGAGGGGATGGAAAGGTAGCAAATGAAACACCATTATTCAGAAGAGCAAAAAATACAAACTAAGTTTCTGGTTGCTCCCTTTTTTTTTTGCTGCTATTTTGATCAGTTAAGGAACGACACAGAGCTAGATTGAACTGATCTGGATCTGCCTGGACTGTTTGATGACTTTGTGGTTTGGTATTTTATATTCTGTGTATTTCACTTGTGGTTTTTTTTTTGTTTGCACGATTTGTTCTTTTTTTTACACATTGGGGATTTGAAGTTTTTCTTTGAATGGGTCCCATGGTTTTTCTTTCTTCGCTTGATGGTATCTTTTGGCAAAGATGAATCTCAGGGTTGTATCCTGCATACATACTTTTATAATAAATGTACTTGGAATTTTAAATTTATTATCAAAGTACCTATACAGTTTGTCACCACATTCCACCTTGAGACACATTTTCCTTGCAGGCATTTACAAGAAAATAAAGAAATGCAAAATGATTTATGACGGATTATGCATAAAGACTGACACACAACCAATGTGCAAAGAAAGCAAATCATGCAAAGACTAAGACTAAATAAATCTGAGAACAAGTTGTAGAACCGTTGAACGTGAGTTCACAGGTTGTGCATCCAGTTCGGTGTTGAGGTGAGTGGAGTTATCCACACCAGTTCAGAAGCCTGATGGTTGACGGGTAATAACTGTTCCTGAACCTGGTGATGTGGGACTTAGGGCTCCTGTACCTCCTTCCCAATGGCAGGAGCAAGAAGAGAACATGGCTTGGATGATGAATGCTGCTTTCTTGTGGCAGAACTCCTGGTAATTGCTCTCTGTGGTGGGGAGGGCTTTTCCTGTGATGGACTGGGCTGTATCCACAACTTTTTGTAGGTGTTTCCAATCCTGGGCATTAGTGTTTCCATACCAGGCCATGCTGCAATCAATAGAAACATAGAAACATAGAAAATAGGTGCAGGAGTAGGCCCTTCAGCCCTTCGAGCCTGCACCGCCATTCAGTATGATCATGGCTGATCATCCAACTCAGAACCCTGTACCTTCTTTCTCTCCATACCCCTGATCCCTTTAGCCACAAGGGCCATATCTAACTTCCTCTTAAATATAGCCAATGAACCGGCCTCAACTGTTTCCTGTGGCAGAGAATTCCACAGATTCACCACCCTCTGTGTGAAGAAGTTTTTCCTCATCTCAGTCCTAAAAGGCTTCCCCTTTATCCTTAAACTGTGACCCCTCACTCTGGACTTCCCCAACAATCTTCCAGCATCTAGCCTGTCCAATGAGGATAATCTCCGCTGTGCATCTACAGAAAGGTACAAGTAAGCTATTGAGAAGTAGCTAGGACACATTAGAAGGGTGTTGAAGTGGGCCATGCTGTGGTTTTGGCAAATTAAAGATGGTTGAAAAGTAAATCATCCCTAGGATGGTGAATAGCGTAGTGGTGAGCGCGTTGCTTTTCAGCGCCAGCAATCACCACTGTCTGTAAGGTGTAAGCGACCATTGATGAACTGGAGTCACATAGAAATAAGTGTCGCAGACAAACCAAGCCAAAACAACTGCAACCCTATGGATTATTACACTTTCATGACGTGCCTTCACTCCAATAATGTTGCTCCAAAGATTGAGGATATGCATTCAATCCTTTATTAGGAATTAGCAGACATACAACCATCAAGCAATGAAATTTAAGCAAACCCAAGTGTAGAAACATAGAAAACCTACAGCACAATACAGGCCCTTTGGCCCACAAAGTTGTGCCAAACATGTCCCTACCTTACAACTACCTAGGCTTTACCCATAGCCTTCTATTTTTCTAAGCTCCATGTAGCCATCCAGGAGTCTCTTAAAAGATCTTATTGTATTTGCCTCCATCACTGCCACCAACAGACCAGTCCATGCACTCACCATGCTCTGCATAAAAAATTTAGAACTGCCATCTACTCTGTACCTACTTCCAAACACCTTAAAACTTTGCCCTCTCATGCTAGCCATTTCAGCCCTGGGGAAAAGCCTCTGACTGTCCACATGATCAATGCCTCTCATTATCTTGTACACTTCTATCAGGTCACCTCTCATCCTCCATCATTCCAAGGAGAAAAGGCTAAGCTCACTCAAGGCCTATTCTCATAAGGCATGTTCCCCAATCCAGGCAACATCCTTGTAAGTCTCCTCTGCACCCTCAAGGTTGTGTAAGGTTACGATGTTTACTCAGCCCCGTATTTAACTAAGGGTCTGTGGACAGTCTCTCTGTGTGGACTAGTTCAGAACAATACTTGCTTGCATTTATTCCTTGCATGATTTCTTTTTCCTCTGCACATTGGGTGTTTGATGGTCTTTGTTTTTTCTCATGGGTTCTTTCGGTGTCTTTGTTTCATGGCTGCCTGTTAGGAGACGAATCTCAAGGCTGTAGAATGTACACAAACTTCGATCATAAATGTACTTTGAACTTTGATCACAGGCACAGAACATCGTATCAGCACTGTTCACATGAAAAATATATTAAATCAATTGCTATGAGGAAGAACACGACTAAAACAAAAATTCAATCCACTTCCATGCAGAAGTGGTCAAATTATTGTCAGACTGTAGTGATTATAGTTTTGCCAGTTGTTTCAAGATCCAAGTGGTTAAAGGGAAGTAAAGGTTCTTGTGTTGATTATCATCAAGGAGCAGATTTATTCGCTATATATATTTACATGTATTTGGAATTTGCTGTGGTGTTTTGGTGCAAAATGCAACAAAGAAAAACAATATTCACCAATTATAAAGAATTATATAAAATAAAGTTAAAAGTATGAATAGGGAATAAAATGTGCAGAAATACAGAAATGCTAGCACGTACTTAAAATGTAAAAAGCATTATAAGAAGTGTTTTAAAGTGTTTACAGGGCAGAGTGGTGACTGGGGTAATAGCTAGCCTGCCCCACACCCCTCTAAATAGATGGGATTAACTGTCTGTTTTAAAATCGTGTGAAGTTCTTGTTTTAACAGCACTGCTGCACTTTCCAGAAGGGAGTTTTTGGAAAAGTCAGCTTGTAGAGTGGGGAGTGTCTGCAACAATTTTTCCCACCCTCTTCTTTGTCCTGGATACATACAAGTTCTGCAGAGACTGCAGCCAGTGACCTTTGCTACTGACCTGACAGTTCACTGTAGTTTTTGTATACTGTGAGGGGATGCTGCACTGAACCAGACAGTGACGGGCTGATGTGACTAGGCCGGGGGTCGGCAACCCACGGCTCCGGAGCCACATGCGGCTCTTTCACCTCTGTGCTGCGGCTCCCTGTTGCTTTTTCAGTGGTAAAGGTTGCTGACCCCTGGACTAGGCAGTGGAGAATTGCACCAATATGTTCTGGGGAAGATGGAAGTTTATCAGCTGCCTTAAGATGTACATCCTCTCCCGGGGCTTTATATTAATGAAGGGGATGTGGTTCTCCCACATGAGGTCCTGCGAAATAATGATGCCCAGGAAGCTGAATAAGGAATAACAGGGGTACTACATGAATAAAGATAGGGAACTGGTTGGGCAGAAATTGGAATGGGTAGATCATCTTCAGATAGGCAGGCTGCTGTTGCAGAACCTGCTCCTTTTCATCACCAGGTTACCAGCAGAAGTACATTCGTGGCCACTTTATTAGGACCTAATAAAGAGGCCACTGAGGGTATGTTCGTGGTCTTCTGCTGCTGTAGCCCATCCACTTCAATGTGCATTGTGTTGTGCCCTCAAAGATGCTCTTCCGCACACCACTGCTGATTATTTGAGCTACTTCCTGTCAGCTTGGCCATTCCCCTCTCACCTCTCTGATTAACAAGGCATTTTCACCCTTAGAACTGCTGCTCAAGGAATTTTTCTATTTGTTTTTCACACCATTCTCTGTAAACTCTAGAGACTGCTGTGTGTGAAAATCCCAGGGGATCAGCAGTTTCTGAGATACTCAAACCACCCCATCTGGCACCAACAATCATTCCATGGTCAAAGTTACTTAGATCACATTTCTTCCCCATGATGATGTTTATTCTGAACAACAACTGAACCTCTGGACAATGTCTGCATGCTTTTATACATTGAGTTGCTGCCACGTGATTGGCTGAGGAGGTATTTACAGTAAGGAGCAGGTGTACCTAATAAAGTGGCCTATGAGTGTATGGAGTTAAGTGACAAGACAGAGTGGAATGTGTGCAAGTCTGCTGATGATACCAAGTTCAGTGCTAAAGTTAACCCTATTCCCAGCTTCAACCCTCCGCAGTATGAACAGGGTAAACCATTCAACAACATGGTGGCAGTAGAGCGTGGGGAAAACGAGGCTGTGAAACTGAAAGGGAAGAATGGAAAAATGGAACATTTTTAAAAGTGAGAGATGAAGCTTTTTAAGACATTGGTCAGACTTCACTTGGAGTATCGTGAGTAGTTTTGGACGCCTTATCTGAGGTAAGGATGTGCTGGCATTGGAGAGGGTCCAGAGGATGTTCACAAGAATTATCCTGGGAATGAAAGGGTTAATGTATGAGGAGTGTTTGATACCTCTGGTCCTGTACTCACTGCAGTTTAGAAGAATGAGTGGGGGATCTCATTGAAGCCAATCGAATGTTGACTGTCCTAGATAAGAGTGGATATGGAGAGGATGTTTCTTATAGTGGGGGAGTCTTGGACTAGAGGGCACAGCCTCAGAATAAAAGGATGTCCCTATCACTTTCTTTAGCCAGAGGGTGGTGAATCTGTGGAATTCATTGCCACAGACGGCTGTGGAGGCCAAGAGGTTGATAGGTTATTTATTAGTAAGGTTATGGAGAGAAGGCACAAAAATGAAGTCAAGAGGGATGATAAGTGAGCTGTGATGGAATGGAGGAACAGACTCAAAGGGCCAAACAACCATATTACGCTCTTATGTCTTATGGTCTAACAAGTAAAGGTTGCTGCCCAGAAGGATCTTGTGCAGAAGGCAGAAGTTAATCTGCAAATATAGCAAACAATTTGAAAGGCAAATTGGTGGATGGTCGTTGAAGTTCAGATCAAGTGAAGTCATTTTGAGATATTGACAGCTTTCCTGAGGCAACGTGGAGCAACACACAAAAGGCCAGGGAAACTCAATGGATCAGGTAGCATCTATGAAAGGAAACGGGTATTCGAAAACAATACACACTAGGTCAAACTGGGTCATTAACTAAAACTCTCAAATGGAAAATGAAGCTAACACTGTGGCTGAAAGGAACAACTAAATATAAAATGAAAACCTCTAGTCTTCGGAGTCCGTTGACTCGACAGTCCAATTTCTCAGGCGAGGCCGAATGCAAGCAGACAGCGAAACGTTGCTGTACTTTGCTCAAGTCTCGACAGGCTGCAATGAAAAGAAGGGAGTTAAACACTGCCACAATGAAATAACAATTAGCTGATTTCTTGGTGTTCACTTGGCCCCTCAACACCGGCTCCATAGCAAAGAAAGCCCAGTAGCCTCTCTACTTTCTGCGAAGGCTGAGGAAAGTCCATCTCCCAGCCCCCCATCCTCATCACATTCTACGAGGTTGTAATGAGAGCATCTTGAGCAGCTGCATCACTGCCTGGTTTGGAAATTGCACCATCTTGGATCGCAAGACCCTGCAGCGGATAGTGAGGTCAGCTGAGAAGATTATCGGGGTCTCTCTTCCCACCAGCATGGACATTTACACTACACACTGCATCCGCAAAGGAAACAGCATTATGAAGGACCCCACACACCCCTCATACAAACTCTTCTCCCTCCTGCCATCTGGGAAAAGGCTCTGAAGCACTCGGGCTCTCACAACCAGACTATGTAACAGTTTCTTCCCCCAAGCTATCAGACTCCTCAATACCCAGAGCCTGGACTGACACTTTGCCCTATTGTCCTGTTTATTATTTATTGTAATGCCTGCACTGTTTTTGTGCAGTCCTGTGTAGGTCTGTAGACTAGTGTAGCTTTCTCTGTGTTGTTTTTTTACGTAGTTCAGTCTAGTTTTTGTACTGTGTCATGTAACACCATGGTCCTGAAAAACGTTGTCTCATTTTCACTATGTACTGTACCAGCAGTTATGGTCAAAATGACAATATAAGTGACTTGACTTGACAAGCACATTCGTGAACGCAATTGCCATATCTCTATGCTGCCGAATCTGTGGGAGTGACATGTTAGTCAATGGAAGTAACAGCCTCCATAGATGCTGCCTTACCAATTGTGCTTCCCCCAGCACTTTGCGTGCTGATTCAATTTCTCACATCTACAATTGGTTGTGTCTCCTGAAGCAATGTGTGCAGCTTCAATCTCTACCTTGAAGGAAGACTTCACTTGCATAACTGTAAGACCCTTCTCTCTAATTTTCATAGTTGATAGGTGACTCCAGACTAATGGGAATGTTGTGCTGTTCAAGGTGCCAAAGAGTGAGAGAGTCAAACAACAAGGAAAGGCAGGCCCTTCATCCCAATATTCTCTATGACGACCAACATGTCTGAGCTAATCCCATTTGCCTGAATTTGGTCCATGTACTTCTAAACCTTATTTATTTCTTTATTTAAAGATTGCTTGTTCGTTGCATGCCATGTTGTATGATGAGAGTGATCATGGCTCATAACCATGATTGTTCTTGGGACGTTTTTCTACAGAAGTGGTTTGCCATTGTCTTCTTCTGGGCAGTGTCTTTACCAGATGGGTGACCCCAGCCATTATCAATACTCTTCAGAGATTTTCTCCCTTCTGGTGTTAGTAATTACATAACCAGGACTTGTGATCTGCACCAGCTTCTCATATGACCATCCACCACCTGCTCCCATGGCTTCAAGTGACCCTGATCGGGTGGCTAAGCAGGTGCTACACCTTGCCCAAAGGTGACCTGCAGGCTAGCGGACAGAAGGAGTGCATTATACCAACTTTTGTAGAGATGTATCTCCTCCCTACCACCCCTTATTTTGAGATACAGCATGGTAAAAAGCCCTTCCAGCCCAACAAGCCCACACTGCCCAATTACACCCATGTAGCCAACCAACCTACTAATCCATTGATCTTTGGAATGTGGCAGGAAGATGGAGCCCCTGGAGGAAACCCACATAGTCACAGGGAGAACGTACAAGATCCTCTTGGAGACGACAGCAGAATTGAAGCTGGGTTATTTGTTTGGTTAGTGAGTGCGTCAAAGAGTACGTGGAGAAAGCAGGGGAACGGGATTGAGAGGCATAATAAATCACCCATGACGGAATGATAGAGCAGTGTCGATGGGCTGAGTGGCCCAATTTTTATCTTAGGTCTTACTAATGCTACGCTACCAGGATGCACCATTTCTATTCATGTACCTGTCCAAATGGCATCTTTTAAACAAGTTGCTAAATCCCTCTCAGTTGGATTAAAAACATGATCTCACTGCAGATCCCTGTTAACCTGGCCAATATTTATCCCTGAGATAATCTTTTTAAAACCATATTATCTGACTGTTCTCAATTGTTTCTGAAGCCTTGCTCAGCACCATTACAACTGTTACAAGAGACTATTGACTGGAAAGCACTTTGGGAAATCCCGAGCTCAGTAGCCATGCAATATAAGTGAAGACTATTGAATATCTTCTGTTAGATCCACATCTCGACTTGGTTCGCATTTTGTCTTCCTTCTATAAACATTATTTCAGACCTACCCCAGAAGCTTCCAGAAAGTCATCAAAGCTATTTTCTTAGCATCCTGCCTCAAAGATGGCCAGTACATGGGTAGACTAGAGGGCGTAATGGTTAGCATGACACTGCAGCTGAGGGCGTCAGAGTTCAGAGTTCAATTTTGGTGTCCCCTGTACGAAAACATGTTCATTCTTCCCTGTGTACATGGGTTTCCTTCCGGTGCTCCTGTTACCTCCCACATTCCAAAGATGTACCGGTTAGTCAATTGGTCACTGTTAGTTGCCCTGTACTGAAGGGGCTTGTCAGGTCCATTCTGGGGCAGCTCACTCACCTTTGGTCCCCGTTGGATGCTCAACTCTCACCGATGGCTCCAAGTAGCTGTTGCACCCAACAGCGGCCACACCCTGGTACAGCACTTTGACAAGCGGGCTAAGCCAGGTGACGGTAGCTGCCAGCCTTGTACCCCGATGAGATAGGGACATGCCTGTCCTAGCATGCAAAGTCAGCTCTGGCGGACTGGGCGGATGAGATCTGTAGGGAGATCCAATGGCCAGATAGGCGGCTCTGCAATGCTCCATGGAGACAAGGCATAGAAGATGTCATGGTCATCCATAGCAACCATGGAAGACCCCAGTTTGAGACTCTGGTTCGTACCACTGGACCCGGACTTCTGAGAATGGATCTGTACCATTCTTCACTTTAAAAGCTCTCATTGATGGCATGATCGTCAGACATGATGGACAACCAGCTAATAACCCAGAACAGAACGTAAAATGGAACTCTAATAGGGAAGTGGCAAATGAAGGACAAATGGGCAGGCGCATTCAAGGAGAATCTGGATTAAAATGGGGGAGAACAGAATGAGATACTAGTGATGGGAAGAACTGAAAGGATGCTATCCAGCAGAACAGCACGGTTGCGTAACGGTTAGCGCATCGCTTTACAGTGCCAGCAACCAGGGTTCAGTTCCCACCGCTGTCTGTAAGGAACGTACAAACGTATGTTCTACCCGTGACCACGTGGGTTTCCTCGCGCATTCCAAGGACCTACAGGTTAGGGTTAGTGAGCTGTGGGCATGCTATGTTGGTGCCAGAAACTTGGCAACTCTTACCGGCTGCCCCCAGCACAATCCCCGCAGATTTGGTTTGATGCTAAAGATGCATTTCACTGTGTGTTTCACCTTATATGTGACAAATAAAGCTAATCTTTATCTTTAATAAAAGAATGCCCATTGGATTAGATTAGTTTAGTTTATTGCAATGTGCACCAGGGTACTATGTTTGTATATGTATATAGATATTTAATTATTACATTTATCCACATTTTAATCCATATCTGTACTTTAACTCTTTTTCTAAAATTATTTATTCTTTATCATTGTAGAATGTTGCTGTTTTTGTCGCATTATACACCCAGACCAACACACCACAGCAAATTCCTAACACATGTAAGTATACACTCTAGTGGCCACTTCATTAGGTACACCTGTTTCACCTACTTGTTAATGCAAATTTCTGATCAGACAATCATGTGGCAGCAACTCAATGAATAAAAGCATGCCGACATGGTCAAGAGGTTCAGTTTTATTCTGACCAAATATCAGAATGGATAAGAAATGTGATCTAATTGACTTTGATTGTGGAATGATTGTTGGTGCCAGATGGGGTGGTTTGAGTATCTCAGAAACTGCTGATCTCCTGGGATTTTCATACAGAATGATCTCTGGAGCTTACAGAGAATGGTGTGATAAAAGAAGTGAGCAACAGTTCTGTGGACAAAAAAGTCTAAATAATGAGAGAGATTAGAGGGGAATGGCCAGACTGGTTCAAGCTGACAGGAAGGCAACAATAACTCAAATAACCAACAGTGGCGTGTAGAATGGAATCTCTGAATGCACAACACGTTGAACATTGAAGTGGATGGAGTACAACAACAGAAGACTACTCCTGTACCCAGTAAAGTGACTATTGAGTGTATCTTGCAAAAAAAGTTGATCCTTGATTCTTGAAGATTTCGCTTTCCCGAAGCAAAACACTCTGAAGATGGACAGGACAAGAGGAAGTGGTGAGCCTGTGGTGGAGAAGGCTGTTGTTTTCCACAACCTGCAGCTCTTATTTTTTCATTGAGATACAGCACTGAACAGGCCCTTCTGGCCCTTCAGGCTGTGCTGTCCCAGCATCCCCAATTTAACACTGAAGAATATTAGCACAGGCATCTCAAATCTAGGTGGACAACAGGCTCTGTCATCATCCTTATTTATTTTATTTAGAGATACAATGAGGAACAGGCCCTTCCAGTGCAACAAGTTGCACCACTCAGCAACCTACCTATTTAATCCTAACCTAATCATAGGACCAGTTAACCTACTAACCGGTACGTCTTTGAACTGTGGGAGGAAACCAGAGCATCTGGAGAAAACCCAAGCATTCTACAGGAAGGACGTACAGACTCCTTACAGATGGCGACAGAATTAAACTCTGAACTCCAATGCCCCATGGCAATAGCATCACACTACCATGGACATCTGTCGGTCAAAAGCAGAGATGTCGCCAAATGTTAATTAGACAGTTTTGTGGCACACGGTCAGACCGGGGGTACTGGGAACCATCAGTTTTGGTTGGATTTCAAGGCAAACAATCTCATCACTTTGAGTTCCAATGGCAAGTATTGACCTTCTCCCGGTAGTTGCTGGGAGTTACTGACCCATTGTGGACCTCAAGACCAAGTGACAGTCACAAGACTGGTGATGACTCAGCGTCAGCTGTGCATGTTAATTCAACTCCATCACCCAGTATGTCCTACAGCCCCTACCCAACCATCGCAAATACACTAGTTTATTGCACTAAATGGAGATAAAATACAAAAAAACTATGGTGCAAAGAGACTTGGGAGTCCTTGTGTAGGATTCCCTAAAGGTTAATTTGCAAATTGAGTTGGTGGTGTGGAAGGCAAATGCGACAATAGCATTCATTTCAAGAGGACTAGAATATAAAAGCAAGGATGTAATGTTGAAACTTCATAAAGCACTGGTGAGGCCTCACTTGGAGTATTGTGAGCAGGGTGGGTTCCTTATCTTAGAAAGGATGTGTTAAAACTGGAGGGGATTCAAAGGAGGTTTACGAAAATGATTCCAGGTTTGAATAGCTTGTCATATGAAGAGCATTTGATGTCTCTGGGCCTGTATTCACTAGAATTCAGGAGAATAAGGAGTAACCTCAATGAAACCTATCGAATGGTGAAAGGCCTTGATAGAGTGGCTGTGGAGAGGATGATTCCTGTGGTGGGAGAGTCTAGGACCAGAAGACACAGCTTCAAAATAAAGGGGCATCCTTCTAGAATGGTGAATTTCTCATCTGTAGATGCCAAGTCTGCATGTATATTTAAGACAGAGGTTGATAGATTCTTGATTGGTCAGGGCTTGAAGGGATATGGGAAGAAGATAGGAGATTGGGGTTGAGAGAATAAATGAAATGTCCATGATGAAATGAAAGAACAGACTTGATGGGCCGAATAGCCTAATTCTGCTCCTTTATCTTATGATTTTATGGTCTTAGTCTGTAGTCATACAATAATGGACAGAAACAATCATCTGCACATTTCTCAAGACTCCTGTTGCATTCTGAAAAGGATCCCATTGAATTATTTTTATACTTGAAAAGAAAGACTGGAGATGGTTTGAGGTAGATTATTTTCTGCATTTACCCTTGGATATGTAGAGTTTAAATCTTTGGCAACATGATTAAGCTGAATGACATCACCATAAATCCTCTGGTCCTCCACTTCCTTCCTTTCATTGCATGGTCTCCTATCAGATTCCTTCTTCTTCAGCCCTTTGCCTCTTCCACTTATCATCTCTCAGCTTCTCACATCATTCCCACTTCTCCATCCCACCTCCCCCACCTTCCTACCTTCCCCCTCACCTGGAATCACCTATCACCCGACAGCTCTTCCTCTTCCCCTACCCTTTTCTCCTGGCCTCTGCCCCTTTTCTTTCCAGTCTTGATGAAGGGTCTCAGCATGAAACGTCGACAGTTCATTTCCCTCTGTAGATGCTGCCTGACCCGCTGAGTACCTCCAGCATTTTGTGTGTTGCAGCAGATTTCCAGCATCTGTGGTCTCTGTCGTGCCTCCACTTATATAACATATATTACAACCACCGTTCCTTCTAAACTGCACAGGTGCATGGCTGTGCTGTAACTGAAATGTTCCCGTGCACATAGCCTTTGCTTCCATGCAGATGGAATAAGGATAGATGAGAAAAAGTTTCTCATCTCATGAGAAAAAAGTTGATGAGAAAAAGTTTCTCATGAAAGATTTTCAAATTTCAAAGTTCATAGTAAAATTTATTACACCACCACATACAACTGAGATTATTTTTCCTGTGAGCATAGTTAGCAAATCTATAGAACAGTAACTGTAAACAGGATCAATGAACAACAAACACTGCAAATGCAAATATAAATAAATAGCAATATATAATGAGAACATGAAATAACAAGATAAAGAAGATACCATTGGTTGTGGGACCATCAGCAATGGAATGAATGTAGTTATCCCCTTTTGTTCAGGAGTATGAAGGTACTAACAGTTCTTGAACCTGGTGGTGCGAGTCCTGAGGCTCCTGTACCTTCTGCCTGATGGCAGCAGTGAGAAAAGAGCCTGGCCTGGGTGGTGAGGATCTCTGATGATGGATGTTGCTTTTCTACGTCAATGTTTCATGGATTTTCTTTGTTGTACTGCATTTCATTATATCCTTCAATTAACAAATAAAGTTAAATGTATGTGATTTTTAAAAAGTCCATTCTAACTATTCATAGTGTGCATATTACAAATAAAAACACATTTAAAGTGCTGTGCAGTTTTCAGGCCATGTAAACATTTCCTGCTCAGAGCAATGGTTGGTCTGCACAGCCATAAAAAAACTTGGAGGGAACGTTGATTACAACCATAAGTTGTCTCAAAATACTAGCCAGCCAACAATAAACAGACCTGGTGCACACATCAGTATTTAGAGTAAAATGGTTACAAAAGCAATACTGTTTAGAAATTGTGTTATTTTTCAATTGTTCTTTTTAAAAATTAATATTAATAATTTTGGAACTGGTTTTCTAAAGTGCATATATCCATCTCTGTTATATTTGTATTAATAGCAAAACAATGGATGCATGTACATAAGCAACAGGACATATACCTTTTTCCTTAAAAAGGTTCATAATTATTGTTACTAATTCGTCCATCAATGGTAATCTCTGCTCAGAGCTGTCGTGGAATGTGAGAGAAATTGTTTTAGGGGTTATCAATAATTTGGATGGATGCTCTCAAAAAGAGTTCGTCATCCCTGGTCTACTTTCTACAGTTTAGAGTCATACAGTCATAGAAAAGTTCAGCACAGAAACAGGCCCTTTGGCCCATCTAGTCTGTGCCAAACCATTTTCATCAATTGCAAAGTTTCTTGATTATGACTTCCCTCTAGCTGCCAACTTTGTGCAAGGCATGAACCCTTCAGTACACTGTTAGTCAGGTTATGTTGTCTCTCTTCATCTACATTTGATTGATCTAATGTGTGTGACAAGTTTAACTTTGTGAAGAACTTCTGCCATATTGATGCAGAGATCTTGTAATGGTGATAATTTCCAAATGGGAAAGAGGACAACACACACAAAATGCTGGAGGAACTCAGCATTGTTTACAAGACAGGTTGGCAGTTTGTCTCCAGAGATGGAAACAGAGATCAAGAAAGGGGATGGAGGTGTCAGAGATGGCTCAAGCAAATTATCAGGAAAGGGGAGGGAAGCTGACTTCAGCCCATCAGGGTCCATGCTAGCTCACAGTGCAGTTCCAGTCCCACAGTAACTTTCCTTGTACTGTAGTGTATTCTCCCTTCAACTAACACCCAGATTTTATCACTCGCCTGCATAGTCCGGACAATATGCCATGGCCAGTTAACCTACTAACTCACATGTCAATGGAATGGAGATGAAACGAGAGACAGGGAGAATGTACAAAGTTCACTGGAGGCTGGAAGCTGAAGGTGCTCAGTCCTAGAGTTAGGGAACTGTGTATGTGCATTGGGAGGGGGGAACAGGGCTTGTCTTTTTGTACGGCCACCGTAAAGTTCCGTTTGTGGTGGGTGGAGCAGAGGTGCTTGACGAAGTGGTCCCCCAGTTTACAATGGGCCTCACCAGTGTAGAGGAGGCCGCATCGGGTGCACAGGACACGATAGACGACCCCAGCAGATTCACGGTGAGGTGTTGCCTCACCTGGAAAGACTCCCTGGGGCCCCAAATGGAGGCGAGGGAGGAGGTGAACGGGCAGATGTAGCACTTAGGCCACTTGCAGGGTTAAATGCCGGGAGGGAGATTAGTAGGGAGGGGCAAGCGGACGAGGGAATGGCAGAGGGTGCGATCCCTGCGGAAAGCGGAGAGGGGTGGGGAGGTAAAGTTATGCTTAGTGGTGGGATCCCTTTGGAGATTTCGGAAGTTGTGAAGGATTACGTGTGGGATGTTAAGATTGCTGTTAAGATGTTATTATTGTTGTTATTGCTGTTAAGATGGGGAGGGGGCGGGGAACGCTGTTTTGCTGTTGTTGTTTGGTTGCTTGTTGTGTCATGTTCTGCCCAGCATGGTGGGTGTGCCGTGTTGATTATGACTTCCCTGTTCCTTCTCATCCCAAGAAGCCTTTTCTAGATCCTCTCCACCAGCCTCACCTTGAACCTCAAAAATGGTGAGCAGGCCTGAACACTCCAGTTCAGACCAGACTTGTGATTGGCTGCTTCCTAAAAACAAAAAAGCACAAATTTATTTATTTATTTATTTATTTATTTAGAAGATAAAACGCGGAATTCATTTAGAGATTCTGCAAGCGAGGGGGTTGGGGGCCTGATGTTATTGTCTCTGTTTCTGTACGAGGGAGGTGGATGAGGGTTTGGGCTTTTTGTTCCTCCAGCTGCCATTTTCCATGTGGAAGATCTGTTAGATTTTGTGCGAGGGAGGGGGTTCAGGTTTTGGGGCTTGTGAGGTTTCTTTTCATGCAGGGGGAGGGGTTTGATGTCCTTTCTTTCAACAACCCTTGGTTTTTCTGTATTTCGTGGCTACCTGGCGAAGAAGAATATCAGCGTTGTACTGTACATGCATACTTTGACAATAAAATGAACCTTTGAATAGGCCAAACCAGCCCTTCAAGCCACATCACCCACCAACCTCCGATTTAACCCTAATCTAATCACAGGACAGTTTACAATGACTAATTAACTTGCTAACACAAATATATCTGAATATACCTTTACTGAGATTGATAAAATTTACTACAGTCGTTACCACTGCACTTTAATGAACGATTGTAATTAGAGTCATAGAGTCTTAGAGCATTACAACACAGAAACAGGCCCTTCAGTCATGTCCATTATTCTGCCTCGCCCATCCTTGTACTTATCCAAACTTCTTTTAAATGTTGCAGTCGAACCCACATCCACCACTTCTGCTGGCAACATTGTCTTGGATAGGATGGTCTTGGGGCCTCACGGCCAGCCAAGGACATGGCCTGGAAGACGAGCGTGCCGTTGGGGTGCCAGGATTTTGTAGCTCCGGGGACCTGTTTATTCCAGGCCGGTGCCTGCTGACTGAAGCACCGCGGGAGACACAGCAGCGTCCAGAGAGCTATGCCCTTTCGGTGCCGACTCTCCGGGCGCAGAACACGGGGAAAGCGACACAACAGACTTTTAATATTGTAAATCAGTGAGCTGCTTGTTATGTCTCTCCTCTCGCTGTGAAACGGGGACACCTCTTTTTCACTTATTAGGGACAGAGAGAGCCTGTGGTACGTCGAATTACTGGGTGAACGAGTAGTCTTTGGGGTACTGCAAGTTGATGCTTCACTGCACACTTGAGCGCTCGGTGGAAGGTGCTGATGGGGAGGGGGGATCATTGTTTTGCTGCTGCTTATGCATGGGGGGGAGCTGGAGGGCTTTGGGGTTCTGATGCTTAACTGTCATTCATTCTTTGGGGCACGTCTCTGTTTTCGTGGATGTTTGCAAAGAAAAAGAATTTCAGGATGTATATTGTATACATTTCTCTGGCATTAAATGCACCTATTGAAACCTACTGATTTAAATTTTGGACAGTAGTCTCCGACTTGCAATTCCCAGCCTGGTACAGAATTTGGAATCTTTCACACAGATCATTTGGTTCAAGGGGACCTTTTATTACAAGATTACAAGATTATTAGTTAATCCTATCTCATTAGACGATACCCGGTCTAAATTAGACTACTCCCTTGTTAATTTCTCACTGCTCGAGGAAACCACCTCGAGTGCATGATTTGGAAGAGTCCTCAGCTTTAGAGAATTCTTCCACTCACTCTGTGGGGAATCGAACCTCCATCTGTACATATTCATGCTGCCTTTAACTTCAGCTGCACTTTCCAGTCCCAGAAAATACATTAATTTCAGCGTCCCTGTAATTCCTCGGTCACAATCACCGACACTATCTTCTTTTCTTCCTCAAGCACAGACTCTAATTTAAATTCCTTGCCTGCTATGCTTTGAACTCCAGATTGTTAGGGCAAATCTCCAGTTCCTTCTTCCAGTGACTAGGCTATTGTTGCTCTTCTCCGAGGATCGTCAGATTGTCGTGTTGGAGGGGCTCATGAGTTCCTGAGATCCTGAGGGCGAATCCGCCTGGAGCTTAGCTCCTGGTAGGGTCACCCATGGTGGTAAGGTCAAAGAGGAGGCTCCAGACAAAGAGTGATCCAACCAAAACCACTCGATGGAGCTGGTGGAAGATGATGACACATTACAACTGCAGAAAATGAAGATTTACCACCAACTCTGTTGGACAATTGAAACTCATTCCATTTTCTAGTCTGATGATTATCCTCACATGACGTCACAGATCAAGGATTAACTTCATTTTCTGCATGCATTAGGAATTTGCTGTGGTGTGTTGGCGTGTGACATGTGACAAGAACATTCAACAATTATATAGAATGAAGAATTACATATAAAAATAAAGTTAGAAGTACAGATATGGAATAAAATGTGCATGAATTGTAGCATATTTTTACAATGTAAATAGCTTTATAAAAAAAGTGGTTTAAAGTGTTTATATTGCATTAACTGAGGTAATAGATAGAGGGGGATGGGGAGACAAACTGGAATGGTTGATCAGATTAACTATCTGGGGAAGAAACTTTTAAGATGACATGAAGTTTCTTGTTTTAATTACCCTATAGAACTTTCCAGAAGGGAGTTTTTGGAAAAGGCAGTTTGAAGGAGGAGTAGTTATCCACAATTTTTCCTGCTCACTTCTTTGTCCTGGAGATGTATGAGACTGGCAGTGATGGTAGACTGTAGCCAATGACCTTTTCTGCTGTCTAATATCTAGGAAAAGGCCAAGCACTCACCAGTGATTCAGTGTCCAGCACAAAAGCTCCTCTGGGAAGAGCATAAGCTCTGCTGACGGCCAGCTTTGACCTGACTGGCCACTCCAGCGAGCAGCCAATCTAACTCCTCAGTCTGATCACCATCTCATGCTGGTACCCATCTCAAGTGTAGAAGCTCAGCTTGGAGGCAAACATGTTCATTGCCATCGTCCCTCTTGTCAATTTTACCCAACCTGCTGGAGCATCCATTTGGGCTCTCCCGCAGCTGCAGCACGCCTCCCTGCAACATTGCTGCGCTGTTCCCTGGGTCGTTGCAGGGAAATTCACCCTGGGGAAAGTCTGCGCTGTTCCCTGGGAGTTTTTTTTTAGACAAAGATTAGCTAAATTTGTCTCCTATAAGTCAAATGCATCGTTCGCGTCCAAAGTCTGAGGGTGTGCTGGGGGAAGCCCACGAGCATCTCCATGTGACACCAGTATAGCATGCCCACAATTTAATAACCCTAAGTCATACATCTTTGGACTGTGGGAGGAAACCAGAGCACCTGGAGGAAACCCACACGATTACAGGGAGAACGTACAAACTCCTTACAGACAGCAGCGAGCTGCAGCATGGCCCTCTGGGAAGTCACAGCACTGCACCCTGGAAAGTTGTTGATGGCAACCACTTGGCTTCCAGAGTAAGACCCTAACAGTGAGCACTGGCACGTCAGTGAATCACAGACAGCAATGGTGAAAGGACGCCAGCCTTTGCACCCCCCCCCACCCCCCGCCACACCACCAAGGGAATTTGCAATCTTCACTGGCAAAGTAGAAATGGTTTGTTCCTCTGTTGCTCCATGGATGTGAAGTGCATGTTACTAACCTCTAACAAAATTCTTTGTAGAGTGTACCAACAGATACAAGCTCTTTGAGCAGGATGTGCGCATTTTATTCCAGAGTGACTCTACAAATTTCTACGGCCATTGTTGCAGCCCAGAGAGCAATTAGCAGCTGCCTGCTCCTCTGCTTCTCCCACTTCCATCAGGGAGGAGGCAACGTTAGGTCCATGCCAGGGCCACCAGACTCAAAAGCTATTCCTTTCTGTCTCGGTGCGCTCACTAAGGACCGGACCCAGGTGTGGAGGAATGGTAGGCTTCCTCTGTTGCAGAGTTTCCCTGGCGCCTGCTCAGCCTAGGAGCTGCGAATGGCAGGCTCACTGCTCAAACCAGGGACAGGGGTCCCCAGGAAGAGGTGGAAACACGAGGTTAGACATTGAAATACCAACAGAGCCTCAGAGGAGCGACTGAGGGACAACACGAGACAACTCGTTCTCTCCAACACAATGACCACACCCAAGCACTGAATGAGAATAATTACAGAATGTGGAAAACATGTCCCAACCTCAATTAGCTTGACAAGATTAAATGGAAAATACTCTGGTTAAGATATTGATTAGTAAATACAGGTGCTCAAGAACCAGAGAAGCTCAACGCTCCATGTCAAGGCTCACGACAATTTTTCCCAAGCAGTAGAGCTGATCAACACCCCTCCTCCCCCAACCACCACTACTTTATCATTTCCTGTCAGTCACCTTATGTACGGATGCCCCAGTGTGTCTAGCACCACTTTATGGACATGCAATCAATCTATGTATATAAGCTATCTTACGTAATTATATTTATTGCAGCTTTTTTATCATTAATGTGTTTTTTACCTTATTGTGCTTTTTTTGTGCTGCATCAGATCTGGAGTAACAATTTGATCTCCTTTACACTTGTGTACAGGAAATGATATTAAACAATATTGAATCTTAAATAATCTCATAGGCCTCCCCTCAGCTTGCTGACTTACTTGGGCCCTTGGCTCCCAGTGGAGCTTAGGCCATCGATGATCTCCTGTCTCCATCGTCCAAAGCCCATGGTTGGAGTTCATCGATGTTTCTGTTATCCATTGTGTCCATGGTACAAGGGATTGGCCTGTATATCTTCATCTGAGCCCTGTTGGCAGGCCTTATCTGTTCCCACCTCTCACGACGGGGATGTAGAGTTGGACAATGAGAGGCGCACTCCCCCACACCCTCTCCCAGCATCCGCTACAAAATGGGAAAGGGTGAGGCGGCATCTCGTTCAACTTCAGAGCAGATGTCAATGGTGCCCAATGGCAGCGCTGGCATTTATTATACTGGGCAGATATTTAGTCTGCTTCCCAATACCAGAGATTCAGGTTCAACCTCCACCACCCACGCTCTCTGTGTGGAGTTTGCATGTTCTCCCTGTCACCCAGTAGGCTTCCCTTGGGTGCTTCACCTTCTTCCCACTTTCCAAAGGTGTGTGGGTTGATAGATTATGAATTAATACGTGGAACATGGTACATAGAACGTATAACATTACAGCACTGTACAGACCCTTCGGCCTAAGATGTTGCGCTGACCTTTTAACCTACTCCAAGATCACTTTACCCCTTCTCTCCAACGTAATGCTCTATTTTCCCTTCATCCATGTGTCCATCCATCTAGGACTCTCTTGAATGTCCGTAATAATATGTGCCTCTACCATCATTCCTGACAGGATCTTCCACACACTTTCCACACTCACTGTGTAAAAAACACTTGCCTCTGACATCCACACCCCCCCATACTTTCCTCCAATCACCTTAAAATTATGTCCTCTCGTGTTAGCCATTGCCACCGTGGGAAAAGGCTCTGGCTGCCCACTCTATCTCTGCCTCTTATCATCTTATACCAAGCATACAGGATACATTCAAAAGGCAGCATCTGTCATCCCCATCACCCAGGACATGACCTCTTCTCATTGATACCAACAGGGAGGAGGTACAGAAGCCTGAAAGCACACACTCAATGATTCAGGAACAGCTTCTTCCCCTCTGCCACCAGATTTCCGAATGGACATCGATCCCATGAACACTTCGTCAGTACTTTTCCCCTTCTTCTTTCACTACTTATTTAATTTATTTATATATATATATAGTACTTATATTTTACAGTTTGCTGCAAAACAACAAATTTCATGACATGCTCTCTTCTCATTGCTACTACTGTTAGGGAGGAGATAGGGGTTCCTCAGTGATTTAGTGACAGCTTCTCCTCTGCCATTCAAATTCTGAATGGACATTGAACCCATGAACGCTACCTCACTACTTTTTTTAATTACAATCAAGAGAAAATCTGCAGATGCTGGAAATCTGAGCAACACACGCAAAATGCTGGAGGAACTCAGCAGGCCAGGCAGCGTCAATGGAAAAACGTACAACTGACGTTTCAAGCTGAGACACTTCGGCAGGATACCTTTTTTTAAATTTCTGTATTTTGCATTGTTTATCTCAATTTCACTATTTAATATACGTATATACACTTGCTGTAATTCAGATTTTTTTAATATATTTATCATGTATTGCATTGTACAGCTGCCACAAAGTTAACCAATTTCACAACATATGCCTATGATATTAAACCTGATTCTGACCTCTATCATCACCTCTCATCCTCCTTGACTCTAAAAGAAAAGCTCTAGCTCGCTCAATCTATCTTCATAAGACATGTAATCCAGACAGCATCCTGGAAAATCTCCTCCACATTCTCTCTAAAGTTTGCACATCCTTCCTATAATGAAGTGACTGTAATTGAAAAATTTGATTGGAATTGGTTTATTATTGTTACTAAGGTTCCAGCCAATAGCTTGCCTTGCATATAGATCAGTTTATTCCATAATACAATGAACAGAACAAGATAGCGAGGTAGAACAACACAGACAAAGAGCAGTTCAGATAGACAATAAGGTGCAAGGTTATAATTAGGTAAATTCTAATACCAGAGGACATGCATTTGAGGTATGCGGGGATGATTTCAAAGGAGATAGCAACATAGAAAACCTACAGCACAATACAGGCCCTTCAGCCCACAAAGCTGTGCCAAACAAAGATGTGATGGGCAAGTTTTTCACACAGTGGAGGGTGCAAGGAATGCACTGCCTGGTGGAGGTAGAGGCAGATACATTAGAGACTTCTAAGACACATTTAGATAGGCACATGGATGTGAGGGGAATTGAAGGATTTGGACGTTGTGTAGGCAGAGAGATTAGTTTAGTTGGACATTTGCTGACTAATTGATTTGAAAGAACGTTGCAGGCTGAAGTTCCTGTGTTCCTGTCTATGTTCTATTGTGAGGTCAAGAGCGCATCTTATCATACTAAGGGACTGTTCATTGGGCTTATTGATGCACCATCAATAACTCTCGGAGATGTGAGGCGAGAGATAGGCTTTTATTAGCTGGAAGAAAGCACTGTCAGCAGCAAGAGACCATCACACAACATCCTGGAGACAGGGAGGAGCACTGCCTCCAATCGCCTTTATACAGGGGTCTGTGGGAGGAGCCACAGGAGCAGTCAGCGGGGGGGGGGGGGGGGGGGGGGAGCGTGTCCAGACAGGTATATGTAGTTCACCACACTTATAAAAGCAGAATCAAAGCTATTCTTGATCCTGGTGGTACATGCTTTCAGGCTTTTGTATTTTCTAACCCGATGGAAGAGGGAAGAAAGCCTTAACAAGACCTTAAGACATATATGAAGGGTGATCGTGGCCTACGGTAGAAGAAGTCAATCTTAAAAGACCTATAGCACATTTATTTTTCAACATAGTCCCCTCCTACATGTTCACACTTAGTCCAGCGATCGTGGAGCGTACGGATCCCTTCTTTGCAGAAGTGGTCCACAGCAGGGGTAATTGATAAGTTTGTGGTGTTACGTACTCGTGACACATGACAGTGGTACCCTTGTCACGTGACTGGGGTTGAAGCTATACTGGACTTGAGGTGATGGCCTTGTGATGGTGAAGTGAAGTCATTTTCCTGCCAGTAGAGATCATGTGACAGGTTTTTTTTTACAGGTTATAAAAGGTAGACCCCACCCTGTGAGGAGGGGCAGTTCGTGGCTGGATTTGCCAAGTTGACTTCATGCCATTGCGTGTTTTAAGTGATGACGTAGTTCAGTTGAAGGATGAAGTTTTTATTTAATGCCTAAAGTTTAAAAGGTCATTGCCAGCAGGTTCTTTACGATTCTGCTAGTTCGAGAAATTAGTGGAGAGTGAAGATCAAAGTTCGGGTGTTAAAGATCGAGGAGAATCGCTTTCTACGGTGAAACGGGTTTCAACCTTTGTTTGATCCTTATTTGGAAGGATTTCATTGACTATCTTCGTGTTAATCCCTGGGTTTTACCAGAAAGGATTGAAGGTAGTGAGGGAGAAAAGGTCAGTGCCTTTAAGCCATTTCGTTTCGTAAATTCTTCGTGGGAAGTTTGACGTCGGGGATCGAAGCCAAGCGACGTGAAAGAGAATTTAAATCGTCTTATAAAGTCTCTCCTTTTAAATGGACTGTGAGCATATCGAACTTTTGGCAATACCACTTTAAACAACTGTTTTTGCAATATCGCTTTAAGAACTGTTGGGCTGCCGCACCGCAGTTGGTTTCCGGTTACATTAGTGTTTATTTACTTTTGGGGGGTTTGTTTTCTGTGTTTAATAAATGTGTTGTTTGTTATAAGAAACCCTTGCCGAACTCATATTTATTGTTGCCTGAATACGTAACAGTGGCCTAAGGTAGAAAGAGATGAGTTATTACCTTGAAACTTTCTGCATAATCACTCAGAGTTGAACTGCACGTGCATGTACCGAGAGCGTCTTGGACCTCCAGGTGGTCCACAGCAGGGGCGATTGATAAGGTCGTGGCCTAAGGTAGAAGGAGATGAGTGATAAAGCTCTCGTTGCATGCACGTGAAGTTCAACTCTTCGAGTGAAAATACAGAAAGTTTGAAGATCATCACCTTTTACCTTAGGCCACGAACTTCTCAATCACCCCATGCTGTGGACCACTTCTGGAGGTCCAAGACACCAACTTCTACAAAGAAGGGATCCGTATGCTCCACGATCACTGGACTAGTGTGTAAATGTAGGAAAAGTAAATGTGCTATGTTTTCTAAAATTGACTCCTTCTACTTTAGGCCACGAACATCAATCACCCCTTGTAGGAACAGAATTAGGCCATTTGGCCCATCAGGTATGCTCCGCCATTCCATCATGGCTGATTCATTACCTTTTTCAACCCCATCTCAACAGTGCTCTGAAAGGGGACACTGCAAAAGCTGTGGGCTTTTGTCAGCCAGAAGAATCTTTAATATCAGATGGACTGACAATGTAACCAACCAGACACTATGGAGAAAACTCCAACCGGGAGCCCAGGGAGATACAAATATGCAATGAAAGTGGGTTGGCCACACCTCGAGGAAGCCAGCAACAAAATCCCCAGGCAGGCATTGAAATGGAATGAGGAGAAAAGGACGTCCAAAGAATACATGGAAGAGAGACCGAAGGCAAAATTAGAAGATAGGGACACTCTTGGTCCATCCTCAAGAAACTGCCTCAGAACAGAGGACTATGGAGATGGAAGGTTATCAATGGCCTATGCTTCACTGGGAGCTAAGGGCCCCAACCAACCAACCCCATCCGTCTGCCCTCCCCCCATAACCTTTGATGTCCTTACTAATCAAGAACCTATCAACCCCCACTTTAAATATACCCAATAACTTGGCCTTCACAGCCATCTGTGGCAATGGATTCAACAGATTCATGGCTCTTTGGCTAAAGAGATTTCAAACGAAGAGAAACTGAGAGAATTGGCCACTGAACATTGCCCCATGGTGTGTATCTGGGATGAGTTAATGGGAACGTTTGGTGGGGGAATTAAAAACAGGAATCGTGTGGGATTAGTGCAAAAAGGCTTTGTAATAAGCACAGATAGTGTAGGGAAGAGCCCAAATCCGTGTTGTTTGATTTCGCCCATAGGACTATAAGATGTAGAAGCAGAACTAGGCCAGTCAGCCCATCGTATATGCGACACTACTCAATCATAGCTGGTTTATTTTCCCTCTCAACCCCATTCACCGGAAATATTGCCATCCTTCTGGTGAAGCCTCAGAACCAGTGATGATTCGATGCTGGAAATCACTCCGGTCCTTCCTCAAAACCAGGCATGGGATCTTTAACACAGCCTGCAAGAGCAGCCGAGGTTCTCCGTTTGATGTCTTACCCAGGCGTTCCGATTCCCAGAGTGCAGGAGGCACTCAGTATTCCAGTCGAGACTTAGTTTACAGTCTGGCTGGGGCAGGGTTTGAACTTAGATGTAGCTGGAGCCCTTCTGCCTCCACTGACCCGCACTCGATGCGTCAAAGTACACCGTTCTGTTTTATGTCTCGATGGCAGCACAGTTTCACGGGAAGTGTGTGGCAATCCCCCCCAGAGAAAATGCTGCAAAGTGTTTAGCACACTGCCTGGATGTGCTGGGACTGGAGGTGTGAGCAATTACTGTCAGTCTGCAAGTCACTGCAGCCACATTCTTCCCTCTTCTAACCTGACCTTTCACAACAGGTTCTCAAACATCCTCATTACCTTCCTTTGCACGTCATTTACAAGGAGACTAAAGATCAAATCAACTTTTCAGAAAGATACAATGACTTAATCATCATGCTCTTTCATTCAGAGAGGTGTATAGCCTGGATACAGGCAATTTGGCCCACAACATCCATTCTCACCCTTTCTGTCCATCTGCCCACATTAGGATGGCATCCTTCTCCCCTATTCCTATTTACTAACACTGGACAACAAAGATTTTGCTTCCTGAATACACTTATGTGTATCTTTTGGATTTTGGGCTGCTGATCATGAAAATCATCATGAAATTTCCCTATCATGCACCATTTTTATTGAAACTTCCTATATTTGTTGTTTCTGTTCATAATTCAAGTCAGAATAACCGATGCCAAGATTTTTGTTGGTCCACAAATCAAACAATTCATCAATGACAGGCGATTCAAAGAACTTCCAGTGAGACCGGAGAAAATCGCATGGAAGGCATTCAAGGATGCCGTTGAAAATTTTCTTGGCAACCACAGAGCACCAAACTACGTACAGCTGGTTGACAACATAATTCAAACATAGAAAATTATGAAGTGCAACACGTCACTAAGGATTCATTTTCTGCATTCCCATTTAGACTTCTTCCCTGCAAATCTTGGTGAAGTCAGTGAC
Source organism: Hypanus sabinus (assembly GCF_030144855.1). Classification (NCBI taxonomy): domain Eukaryota; kingdom Metazoa; phylum Chordata; class Chondrichthyes; order Myliobatiformes; family Dasyatidae; genus Hypanus; species Hypanus sabinus. The sequence continues at coordinate 6,868,827 of NC_082734.1, forward strand.
AACCACTGTGAAAGGTTTCACCAGGACATTGCTGTCACGGAGAAACAGTATCAGGGCAACTGGAATCCATCAGTGTTGGCTGATTATTGTTGGACACTTAGACGAGAAGCCTCAGACATCAAGTACAGATGAAAATCATCAACAAAACATTTTAGCTTGGTTACTCTATTGCAACGTGTTGGTAACGTTATGTAATTAAATGCATTGTATTTGATAAAAGTTAATTTCTTGTTTCTACAAATTCCTACTTTGTACTAGTCTGATTTGAAGAATTCATCTCAATGTTGCTCTGAACACATCCTCAGTGATATAACCTGGGGTCATCAGCTGTTTTGTGTCTTTCAACATCAGATATCCCTCACCCAGATGACCCAGCCATGGCTGATCAAGCCACAACATGTGTTGCATGTCCCCTTGGACTTGCTCCCTTCATCCAGAGCCATCTCAAGGCTTTCTCTGCTGCCTCAGTGATGCCTCTCTGCCTCCTTGTACCAGTGATACTGAGGGGCTCAGCGGAGAGACTGCCCAGCCAAGCCCCAGCAGCCCACATCAACGGGCATGCTCTTTACCTTCCATCCCTGCCTCCGACAGTCGCTGACCAGCTCCTCCTACGTGGCGAGCTTCCTCTCGCTGGCCTCCTCCCACGGCATGGTCAGCTGCAGCAGGATGATGTGTTTTGAGACCAGGAGCGTGCCTGGTCTCAAGCTGTTCTTGGCGTTGTGCTGTGAGGACTTTAGTGGTTCCTTCAGGTCCAGTCATCAGCTGCCAGTCATGAGCGGGTGCCAGGATCCTCGCGGGTGGCTTTACCTGTTGCTCTCCAGCTCTCATAAAGGTGATGGTTCAGCTTCAAGCAGTCTATCATAAACAAAAAAAAAACTCAGGAAGCAACACTTATGGAAAAATTTGTCATCCAGTGTTATCTGTGTAAGTGCCTTGTAAGTGTAGCAATTCTATCCAATTCCACCATCCCTTTTGGCGCACATTTCAGACATCAACCTCCCTCTGTGCAAAAAATACTTACCCTTCAGATCTTTAAACTCCTTCGCCTTACCTTAAACCTATGCCATCTTGCTTTTGATCACCCTATCATGAAAAGAAATCTTTTTTTTTCCATTTCTGAAGGGATTGAGGCGAGTGAGGCTCTCTCCCTCATTCTAGCCAATGTTTATGGGAGCACCATTGAGAATGTCCTGACCAGCTGCATCTCCGCCTAGTGGGAGAATTACAAAGTATGTGACCACAAGTTCCTCCAAAGGAACGTGAGGATTGCTAAGAGGATCATCGAGGTCTCTCTTCGGGGTGGTGCCCTTAGCATTGTCAATGATCCCTCCCATCTGTCCAACAATCTTTCTGACCCCCTACCATCAGGGAAGAGGTGCCGTAGCATTAGGACAACAACTGTTAGGATCTTATTATTTATTCATTTTTTGTGGTAGTAACACCTTGTGTGTTGAGTGTGTGAATGCTATGTACTGCGTTGTACAGGAAGAACATTGTCTCATTTGGCGGTATACATGCATACAGTTGAATGAAAGTGAACTGAACTTGAACCTTCTACCTTATCCAAGCCTCCTGACATCTCAGATAATTATACTGACAAACTCAACATCTCTACCTTCTAAATATGGTCATTTCCAAATACTGCAGTTTTTATGTGCTCATCTCTACCAAGTAACACTGCCCTGAATTTAATCATAAAATAGAAACTGCTGGAAATGCCCAGTGCATTGAGAACACCTGCTGAAATTTCATCAAAAACTCTATTCATCCGGTTTTAATCTTAGTTCCTCCCCCTTCTTTCTTTTTCCATTCCCCATTCTGATTACCCTTTCACTCCTTCACTTTTAATGCTGAGCCTTTGTCAGGCACTACTCAAGCTGCACTCTGGAGTATTTTCAACAGTTTTGGGCCCTTTATCTCAGAAAGGGTGTATTGTCATTGGACAGAGTCCAGAGTAGGTTCACAAGGATTGTCCCGGGAATTAAAGGGTTAACATACGAGCAGCTTTGGGCCTGCACTCACTGAAATTTAGAAGAATGCAGGGGCAAGGGGGGATATCTCATTGAAACCTACCAAATATTGAAAGGACTAGATAGCGTGGATGTGGAGAGGATGTTTCCTCTGGTGGGGGGTATCCAGAACTACAGGGTACAGCCTCAAAATTGAGGGGTGACCTTTTATAACAAAAGTAAGGAGGATTTTTTTAGCCAAAGAGTGCTGATTCTGTGGAATGCTCTGCCACAGACTGCGGTGAAGGCCAAATCTGTGGGCATATTTAAAACGGGAGTTGATAGTTTCCTGATTGGTCAGGGCATCAAGGTATATGGTGAAAGGGCAGATGTATGTGGTTGAAGGGGATCAGATATGATGAAATGGCGGAGTGGACTCATTGGGCTGAATGGCCCAATTCTCCTCCTATGTCTTATGATCTTATGGTCTTCTCCTCACCTGCCCATTGCCTCCCTCTGGTTCCTCTCCTCCTTCCCTTTCTTCCATGGTCCTCTGTTCCCCTATCAGATCCTTCTTCAGCCTGATACTTTTTCAACCTACCTCCTTCCAGCTTCTTACTTCATTCCCCCCCCCCCATCCACCCACCTCCCCTCTCACTTAGTCTCACCGACCACTTGCCAGCTTAAACTCCTCCCCTCCTACCCCATCCCCCTCTTTCTTATCCTGGCTTCTGCTCTTCCTTCCATTCTGGTCCTGATGAAGAGTCTCTGCCTGAAACATTGACTGTTTATTCCTCTCCATAGATGCTGCCTTACCAGTAGTGTTCCTCCAGCTTTGTGGTGTGTGTGTGTGTGTGTGTGTGTGTGTGTGTGTGTGTGTGTGTGTGTGTGTGTGTGTGTGTGTGTGTGTGTGTGTGTGTGTGTGTGTGTGAGAGAGAGAGAGAGAGAGAGAGAGGGAGAGAGAGTCTGTGTGTGTGTCGCTTTCTCATGCAGACCCACTTGCTGTTGTTCTTCTTTTGTGTTTTATTACTGTGATCTGGCTATTCACCTCTGGACCGTTGACCCTCAGATCCTCACCCAGTGAAGCCAAGAGAAAATGCATGGCTACCCACTATAATTCCAAGCTCTGTAACTCTAAATGTGTGTCTTGTCTCCTGAAATACAGCTTCTCATATCAGATTCCTTCCTCTCCCACCTATCACATCTCAGCTTCTTACTTCATTCCCCCCCTCACCTGTCAACTTGTAATCCTCCCCCTACTCCCCACCTTCTTATTTGGCTTCTGCCCCCTTCATTTCTGGCCCTGATGAAGGGTCTCAGTCCGAAACATTAACTCTTTATTCCTCTCCGTAGGTGCTGCCTGACCTGTTCAGTTCCTCCAGCATTTTGTGTGTGTTGCTCTGGATTTCCAGCATCTGAGGAGTTTCTTGTGTTTATGATTCACCTCTCATCTTCTAGCTTATCTTCCTCCCTCTCCCCTCTTATTTTTTTGTTCTAGCATCTTTTCCATTTCTTTCTTGGCCTGAAGAAGGTCTTGGCCCGAAATGTCGACTGTTTATTCATTTCTATAGATGCTGCCTGACCTGCTGAGTTCCTCCACTATTTTGTGTGTGTTGCTGTGGATTTCCAGCATCTGCAGAATCTCCTGTGTTTAGTTTTTAACTGGGCCTTTCCTTATGTCAACTAGACATTGGTTCGGAATTCACCGCCTTTCAGGTTGATGGAAACAGAAGCAACTAATGTTTACCGCGGGTGGGCACAAGGGAAAATAAGATACTGGAAAACATGGGAACAATCTCGACAAAAGGTCTGACAGAATCACTCTGCAAAGATTAGCTTTGTTTGCCATGTGTACATTGAAACTACAGTGAAATGTGTCGAGAAGGCGCTGGGGGCAGCCCGTAAGTGGGCTATGCCACGATAGCGTAGTGGTTAGCACAGCACTTTCCGTGCCAGGTATCTGGGTTCCATACCTGCCGCTGACTATAAGGAGTTTGTACGTTCTCCCCGTGGCTGCGTGGGATTCCTCTGGGTCACCGGTACCCTCTCACAGTCCAAAAGATGTACCAGTCGGTAGGTTAATTGGTCATTGTAAATTGTCCTGTGATTAGGCTAGGGGTAAATCGGGGGGTGGCACGGCACGAAGGACCAGAGGGGTCTACTGCAAGCTGTATCTCAATAACCCTAACTCGTGTCTTTGGAATGTGGGAGCACACAGAGGAAACCCAGGGAATGTGGGGAATGTACAGTCTCCTTGTGGGAATTGCATCCCAATCTTACAGCCAGTGCTGTAAGGCATTACACTAACTCAAGGAGCAAGGATGAGCTGTAAGGGCTGAACAGCCTCTTGTGCCTTTATGACGGCAGCCGTGTTTTGCTGGAGAAAGTTCCCGGTTCCCGCCCCTCCTTTATTTGAAGCGTGCTCTCCTGACAGCTTCTCAGAGCAAGAATGTATTGCTCTGATTCCAACTATCAGCAGCTTTTGTGTTGCCTTAAACACCTGAATAAGATCACCAAGCATTGATTATCAATTCTGCTGCGTTAATCTATCATATATCTCACCGCAGGAGAGCATATTTGATATTGTTTCACAATACACTATACAGCTTAAGTTGAACTATGAACATCACCGTCAGTAAGTGCTGGAATTAGTCACTGCAAATTGCAAGTGTGCATTAGCTTTACCCTCCTAACCCTTCATTACGAGTTTAATTGGCTCTTGATCACTCTGCCTGTAACCATGGTAACATGGAAACTCTGAACACCCAATATAATGTGTCATGTCCGTATTTAAAGCCCAAAAAAAGCATTAGCATTGACGTTGAATCTACTTAATTGCTTCTCCTGCCGCGGGAGTTATTTTGTGAACGTTGTATCAAGGGCCACGCAGTATCGACCTGAACTTTGCTTGCAACTCTTCCTCGGGAGCAGTGGCCTCAGCTCAACGTAACCTTCTGTTGTGGTTTCATTGGGCTGGAGTCATTGGCCATGGTACACGTGCCTTTGGAGCCTGCCTCTGAACTGGGTGATCAAAATTAGAATCAAAGGTTCACAGGTTCATTTATTATCAAAGTCAAAGTAAGTCAAGGTAATAGCTATTATCAGAGTACCTGTCTGTCACCACAAACAACCCTGAATTCTCTTTCTGCAGGCATACTCAGCAAATCTATAGAACAGTAACTGTAAAGAGGATCAATGGACAACAAATTGTGCAAATTCAGGTATAAATAAATAGCAATAAATAAGGAGAATGAAATAACAAGATAAACGAGTCCTTAAATGAGTGTAGTTATCCCCTTTTGTTCAAGAGCCTGATGGTTGAGGGGTAGTAACTGTTCTTGAGCCTGGTGGTGTGAGTCCTGAGGCTCCTGTACCTTCTACCTGATGGCAGCAGCGAGAAGAGAGCATGAGAATCTCTGATAATGGATGCTGCCTTCCTACTGCAATGTTTCATGTAGGTGTGGTCAATGGTTGGGAGGGTTTTACCTGCGATGTACTGGTCTGTATCCACTACCTTTTTGTAGGATTTTCCATTCAAAGACATTGGTGTTGCCATACCAGGCTGGCATACAGTCAGTCAGCACATTTTCCACGACACACCTATAAAAGTTTGCCAAGGTTTTTGATGACATGCCGAATCTCCACAGACTCCTGAGGAAGTAGAGGTGCTGCTGTGCTTTCTTCATAATTAGAGATATATGATGTGCCCAGGACAGGTCTTCTGAGATAGTGACACCCAGGAATTTAAAGTTAAAGTATGTATGCAATATACAACTCTGAGATTTGTCTTCTCCAGATAGCCATGAAACAAAGAAAAACCATGGAAGTTGTTCAATTTTTAAAAAGTAGTGAGGTAGTATTCATGGGTTCAATGTCCATTAAGAAATCGGATGGCAGAGGGGAAGAAGCCATTACTGAATTGTTGAGTATGTGTCTTTAGGCTTCTGTACCGCCTTCCTTGGTGGTAACAATGAGAACAAGGCATGACCTGGGTGATGGGGGTCCTTAATGATGAACACCACCTTTTTGATCATGGCTCAACACTAGAGGTTAGAATTGCAAGCCCAAGCCAATATTCCTGCACACTGCTGAGGGAATCCCCCAACTCCAGGGGTGTCTACTCACAAATAAGGTGATAATCCACAGTTCTCTTGGGTCGGCACGAAACATCACACACTTATCTCATCAGGACGCACAGAGTGCTGGAGAAACTCAACAGGTCAGGCAGCATCTATGGAGAGGAATAAACAGATCGATGTTTTAGCCGAGACCCTTCATCCGGACAGGAAGAAAGGGAGCAGAAGGCAGAATATGAAGTTGAGAAGAGGAGGAGGAGTTCAAGTTGGCAGGTGTTCGGTGAGACCAGGTGAGGAAGGAGGGGCAGATAAAGTCAGGTTTGGGTCTCGGCCTAAAACATTGACCGTTTGTTCCCCTGCACAGATACTGGCTGACTTGATACCTCAAAGCTCAAAGTTCAAAATAAACATATTATCAAAGTACATATACAGTATGTCACCATTTACAACCCTGAGATTCATTTTCTTGCAGGCATTCACAATAGGACAAAGAAGCACAACAGAATCAATGAGAAACTGCAAACAAAGACTGACAAACAACCACTGTGAAAGAGAAAGCAAGCTGTGCAAATACAGAAAAGAAACTAATAGTAATACATAAATAACCCTGAGAACATCAGCTGTAGTTTGTGTGTGTTGTTCAAGATTTCCAACATCTGCAGAACCTTTTTTGTTTAATGTTTAACTCTCCTCTGTCTACGTCTTTGTCAGTTTTGTATACTGCCCTTTTCATTCCCTGGCATCAACTTTGAAACATACATAGAATAAAATAGAATCGAATAGGCATCTATTAGTCTCAAAAGACCATGGATTAGCACTTTGGAAAGTTTCCAGGCTGCAGGCAGGGGCAGGGTTGTACGGAAGACTGGCAGTTGCCCAAGCTGCAAGCCTCCCCTCTTCACGCCACCGATGTTGTCCAAGGGAAGGGCAAGGGCCGATACAGCTTGGCACTGGTGTTGTCGCAGAGCAATTCGTTGTTAAGTGTCTTGCTCAAGGACACAACACGCCGCCTCACCTGAGGCTCAAACCAGTGACCTTCAGATCACTAGACCGATGCCTTATCCGCACACACACACACACACACACACACACCAGAGATCCATCTTGCTTGGGTTTTGTGCAGGAGGGAGGATTTTGCGGTTGATGTGCTTGCTCTGTTTTTGTTTAGTTGCTCAGTTTTTTTGCAGGGGGTTGGGTTTTGGGGGTTGATGATTGTGCTCCCTTTCTTTTTCTTTCTTCGTTTCATGGCTACCTGGAAAATTGAAGAATTTCAGAGTTGTATACTTTGATAATAAATTAATCTTTGAAACTTTGAATATTAGATAGTTAAATTAAATAAGTAGTGCAAAAATAGAAATTTTAAAAAGTAGTGAGGTACTGTTCATGGGTTCAATGTACATTCAGAAATTAGATGGCAGAGGGGATGAAGCTATTCCTGAATTGCTGAGTGTGTGCCTTCAGGCTCCTGAACCTCCTTTCTGATGTTAACAATGAGAAGAGGGCAGGTCCTGGGTGATGGGGGTCCTTAATGATGGGCGCTGCCTTTTTGAGGCATCGCTCCTTGAAGATGTCCTGGATACTACGGAGGCTAGTGGCCATGATAGAGTTGACTGTTTACAACTCCCTGCAGCTTATTTCAATCCTGTGCAGTAGCACCCCCCCATACCAGACAGTGATGCAGCCAGTTAGAAAGTTCTCCACCGTACATGTGTAGGAATTTGCAAGTGTTTTTGGTGACATACCAAATCTCCACAAACCCCTAATGAAATATAGCGTAGTGATCTTCTGCTGAATCCCCCCACCATTCCAAATCCAAACAGATTTTGTCTGCAGTGAAGTAAAGTCCTCTCCCTTTAATCTCAGCATCTGCCTCGGCTCCATGGTTGCATTCATTGCAGGTGGCAAGTCTGGCCAGAAACATGCAGCCTCCTGCCTTCCTTCCTTCCCTCCGACATCGAGGGCGCATCGTATTCTGACTGGGCAAACTTTCTACTCCAGACACTGACACCCCTTTCAGTCTATTTCAACTCTGTCACAGCAGCCTCTTCCTACTCTGTGATGATGGCTCGGCTGTGTGCTGTCTGCTGTGAACCATGTCAGCTGTGCCCTCAGCTTGCACAAGTGTTTGCAGTCCACATCCACCCTCCCTCTATAGTAGACTTTTCAATATATGTCATCTGCTAACCTTTTCTTGAGTTCTCTGGCTAACCCTCGTTTTAATCTCCTGTTATTCTCTCCTCTCTCTGTACTGTAAATCTAGCAATTACCACCTCGAGTCACATCACAGAAACAGGCCCTTCGACCCATCTGGACCATACCGGCCTGGTCTTTTTTACCTGCCCTCCATACCTCCTCCATCCATGTTGTTCTTACTGTTCCTCTGTGGCACCTCAGGCTGCAGCAACCTTACTGTTTCTGCAGCATTTTTGCCTGTTTTTCACAAGGCCGAGTTGCTCGCTCAATGCTCCACTCAGCGTGGATGGAGCTGGCCACATTCAAACCCAGGACCATTCGACTCGACGTCCAGTGATGCCACCAGCCAGCTTTCTCGTCCATGCACCTCCGAAATTCTCTAAAAATGTTACAATTTGTCCTGCATCTGTCAATTCCGCTGGCAGCTCATTCCATATGCCAGCCTCTGAGTGAAAAAGTTCTCTCTCATGTACCCGTTAAGTACCTTCACCCAAAAACTATGACCTTTTCTAGTCACGCCCAACCTGAGGGGGGAAAGAGACACACGGACCCCAATTTCTGTACTCCCTCCCACACAGAGACCTCAACTCCTACACTCCCTCTAAGATAGCAGGACCCCAGTTCCAACACTCACTCTTTCACACTGGGACCCCAATGCGTTCACCTAATCTATACCCCTAATAATTCTGTATCATTCGTGCACCAGGGTAGCTTAGCAGTCAGGGCGACGCTATTACAGGCTCCAAGCTCCGGACACCGGAGTTCAGAGTTCAATCCCAGCATTCTCCTTGTGGAAGGCCCGGGTTTTCCCCAGGTGTTCTGATTTCCTCCTACAGTCCAATGGCGTACAATGGTCATTCTAAATTGTCCCGTGATTAGGTTAGTGTTAAGTTTCAAATTTCTTGATTTGGATTCTGAAGGTGGGGGCAGCTCGAAGGGCTGAAAAAGCCTGTTCCTCACTGTATCTCTAAATAAATCAAAATAAATAACTCTAGGACCTTCCCTTGTTCTCCTGCGCTCCTGTGAATAAATTCCTAACATGCTCAACTTTCCCCTATCGTCTCCTTTATATAATGCTTCCTGTTATCTCTGTGTCTGTCTTCATGTAGTGAGCTCTAGCTTTGGATATATTGTTGTGCCTCTTAGGGGACTATGTCAAACAACCTCTTTTCTGAAACAACAAACACAAAATGCTGGAAGAACTCAGCGGGTCAGGCAGCATCCACGGAGAGGAATAAATGGTCGATGTTTCGGGCCGCAGTGGTCATTTATGACTAGAATCCATCCCCTGTCAGTAGTGCTGAAGGTCTGTGGAGGCATTGATGTACATTTGGCTTGACCGTCTGAAATTTGTTCCAGTCCCTACTATATCTGCAGCTTTAATGAGATCAGTCAGGGATACACTCTACCAACTGGACCACCCAGCTGGGGTCCGCCCTACCCCCCCACCCCCAATGGGCTACCTAACGCTTTCACTTGGGGTAGAGGGCGTAGATCATTAACTGTGTGGCTAGGCATCGCTCAAATGCCATCTATAAATTTGCTGATGAAACAATCATTGTTGGTAGAACCTCAGATGGAAACGAGAGGGCGTATAGGAGCGAGATAAGCCAACTAGTGGAGTGGTGTCACAGCAACCACCTGGCACTCAATGTCAGTAAGATGAAAGAGCTGATTGTGAACTGCAAGAAGGGTAAGACGAAGGAACACACACCAATTCTCATAGAGGTGTAACGCGTACACGACCAGCTGGTGTATGTCTAGGGGAAAATTCGTCCATCTGCCAAACCGCGCCTCCCGTATACGTGGATGCTGTGAAATACACACTAATACAAACTCGCACATACAATATCAAGCGCACACCAGGTACGTTTACAGAATACACTTTATGAATCTTACCAGAACTAAGTGATTAATACTGATACAATATATATATGAAGGGAAAGAAAATAAAGAAAAGGTACCAAAACAATCAGAGTTCTGTCAATTAGTGCAACATCGTTGGAGCTCAACCATTGAATCCTCCAACCACTCTTCGATCTTCTCCGAACTCCACGACCCGCGCACCTGGGACCACCCTCGGTGATCGACCAGAGTGCCGCACCTGTCCACCTTCCTCGCAGTCTTCTTCCTGACTCCCAAAAGTCCGCGCAATCACAGCTCACAGACTCACAGGAGAAAATAACATCTAACCCAATTGGTTAACAAATGAAGACAATCCCACATTATCAGTAACTATAACCCAAACAAGCTTCGAGAAGCTTCAAGTGTGCTCTACAAGAAAAGCACTCTCTCACTAGCTAGCATAACAAAAAAGCATTTTTACTTTTAACAAACAAAGAAGTCATTTTGATTAACATATGCAGTACAGAAGTGGAGAGAGTGAACAGTTTCGAGTTCCTGGGTGTCAAGATCTCTGAGGACCTAACCTGGTCCCAACATATCAATGCAGTTATAAAGAAGGCTGCTATACTTCATTAGGAGTTTGAAGAGATTTGCTATGTCAACAAATATACTCAAAAACTTCTATAGTTGTACCGTGGAGAGCATTCTGACAGGCTGCATCACTGTCTGGTATGGTGGGGTGGGGGGGGGGCTACTGCACAGGACTGAAAGAAGCTGCAGCGGATTGCAAATTTTGGGCTCCATCTTGGGTACTAGCCTACAAAGAAGCCAGGACATCTTCAAGGAGTGGTGTCTCAGACAGCCAGCACCCTGGGCATGCCCTTTTCTAACTGTTGCCATCAGGTAGGAGGTACAGAAGCCTGAAGGCACACACTCAGCAATTCAGGAACAGCTTCTTCCCCTCTGCCATCCGATTCCTAAATGAACTTTGAACCTGTGACCACTTTTTTAATATACAATTATTTCTGTTTTTGCACGATTTTAATCTATTTAATATATGTATACTGTAAATTGATTTACTTATTTACTTACTATTATTTTATTTTTATTTTTCTTCTTCAATATTATATATTGCATTGAACTGCTGCTGCTAAGTTAACAAATTTTATGACACGTGCTGGAGATAATAAACCTGAATCTGATCTGTACCACTTTCACTTGGCATAAGGCGTGTAGATCTGTCCATTGTATTGTACAAAGGATACAGTGGTGCTGAGACAAGAGTTGGCAAACTCAGGGGCTGGCATCTACCAGAAAAGGAAAAAGTGACAAGGTCTCTCTTGAAAAGCAGGGGTTTAGGGGTGGCACAAGCATCAAAAGGCAGTGCCTCAAGAAGGCAGTAATTATCTTTGAGGACCCCCATCATCCGGGACATGCCCTCTTCTCATTGCTACCATCAGGGAGGAGGTACAGGAGCCTCACAACCCACAATGAATGTTTTAGAAACAGCTTCTTGCCTTCTGCCATCAGATTTCTGAATGGTCCATGAAACCATGAACACTACTAACTTGAAGAAGGTTCTCAACCCAAAGCATCAACTATCTACTCATTTCCATGGATGCTGCCTGTCCTGTTGAGTTCCTCCAGCATCTTGTGTTTGTGTGTTGCTCTGGATTTCCAGCTTCTGCAGACTTTCTCACATTAAGAACTAGTCTAAATGAAATACTGAGACCTGATTGAGTCTTGATGAAGGGTCCCAACCAAAAACCTCGACTATTTATTCTTTTCCATTGACGCTGCCTGACCTGCATAGTTCCTCCAGCATTTTGTGTATGTTGCTCTGTTTTCCAGCATCTGCAAAATCCCTTGTGTTTCGAAAATGTATTGTTCTGCATCACTTCCATCCCCCTTCCATCTTCATCCATTCCCCACTCTGGCCTCTTAACTCTTACCTGTCTATCACAATCTCCTGGTGCCCTTCTTCCTTCCCTTTCTCGCATGGTCCACTCTCCTCTCCTATCAGACTCCTTCTTCTCCAGCCCTTGACCTTTCCCACCCACCTGGCTTCACCCATCACCTTCTAGCTTGTCCTCCTTCCAACCCCCAACTTTTTATTCTGGTGTTTTCCCCTTTCTTCAAAGTCCTTGAAGAAGGGTCTCGGCCTGAAAGGTCAACCTTTCCATAGATGCTGAGCTCCTTTAGTATTTTGTGTGTGTTGATCTGGATTTCCAGCATCTGCAGAATCTCTCGTGGTTGTGAGTCACCAGTCCTCTTTTGCACTTTTTTTTGTAACTTCATAGTAGTTTTTGTGTATTGCAAAATACTGCTGCCATAAAGCAACAAATTTCACGACATATGTCAGCAATAATAAACTGATCTTGTTTCTGGTATTTTATGGGCGCCCTGTTTTCCTAATACGTCACCTTCTTTTATCCTACAGGACAGGACTGTGCCAGGTCCCTGTCATGCAACTGATCTGGTCTATGCATAATTCCAAAACATGGACTGTCTGCAAAACCAAGACTCCTTGCACTCAACGTCAATGAGACCAAGGAATTGATCGTGGACTTCAGGAAGAGGAAATTGAGGGAACACACACTAGTCCTTGTCAAGGGAGCAGCAGTGGAAAGGGTGAACAGTTTCAAGCTCCTGGGTGTCATCATCTCTGAGGATCTAACCTGGGCCCAACATATCAATGCAATTATGAAGAAGGCAGGACAGCGGCTATATTTCATTATAAGTTTGAGGAGGTTTGGTATGTCACCGAAGACACTCGCAAGTTTCTACAGACATACAGTGGAGAGCATTCTAACTGGTTGCATATCTGTCTGGTATTGGGGAGGGGCATGTCACAGGATTGCAAAAAGATGCAAAACGTTGCAAACTTAGCCCGCTCCATCACGGTCACAAACACCCTCACCAACCCCCGGCATCCAGGACACCTTCAAAAGCCAATGCCTCAAAATGGTGGCATCCATCATGAACAACTCCCATCACATAGGACATGCCCTCTTCTCATCGCTACCATCAAGGAGGAGTTATTGGAGCCAGAAGTCACACTCTCAAAGATTCAGGAACAGCTTCTTCCCCTCCAGTGTCAGATTTCTAAATGGATATTGAACCCGTGATCACTACCTCACTACTTTTTTCTCTCCCTTTGCACTATTTATTTAATTTATTTATATACATATATATATCTAATATGTATGTTTCCTAATGTAAATTATAGTTTTTATTATTATGTAATGCAATGTACTGCTGCTGTAAAACAACAAGCTTCACGACACATACTGGTGATATTAAATCTGATTCTGATTCTGGTCCAAGCCAAGTAGGAAGAAGTGATAAATGGGGATCGAGCCGTGGTCACTATTTTAGAAGAATTATAGGCAACGCTGGAGTTTTAAGTCTTAAGTTTCAACCCTGCTTCCAAAAGACAGTGACGTGGATGGAGGACATCCACAGACAGAGCCAGGATGTCCAGCGTGGCTCCCTCAGGGTCAGGGCATTGTCAGCGTGTTCCAGAGTCGAAGTTGCATGAAGGCAGGAGGAACGAGGTCTGATGATCCCCTGGGTTCTTAACTCAATGAGACCAGAGTTTGAGGCCTAGTGTTCTGTCATTGACAGGTCTGTGGATTGGAAGCTAGTGTTTAGTGATTGGTGGGTTCTGTGTTCAATGCCAAGGGTTGAGGCCCGGAGGTCAAATCGGAAGTCTGGAAGTCAAGGCCCATTGGCCAGAGTCCAAGTCAGCAAATCTCTGCAAGTCCGCTGGAGTGGTTGAAGGTCCAATGTCTGCAAGTCCGGGTCAGCTAGAGGCTGGGGGCCAACTGTCTTATGGGGGGGGGGGAGAGAGAGAGAGAGAGAGAGAGTATAACAGGGGCTCGTCTTGGTGCTTGTTGTGTTCTATGTTGTTGCGCCGAGAATTGTGCTATGTTGGTGCCAGAATGTGGGCTGCCCCCAGCACTCCCTCGGGTGTGTTGGTTGTTAACGCAAATGACACATTTCACAGTACGCTTCAACATGCAGCATATGTGATCAATGAAACTGAATTTTGGATCTTGAACTGACACTATCATTCACTTACGGACATGCACACACCTACACATTCTTGTACACACACACACACATATGCACAAACATATTCATGTACACACACACTCACAAAGACTCTTATCAACATATATTCATTCATAATCACAAACTCATTCTGTCAGATACACATGTACAAGTTAAAACACAGACGACCACACAAATGCTCATAAGTACAACCTTTACACACACACACACTTCTGGTGAAATGTATACAACTGATTATAGATATCACATTAAAAGCAGCTTCTACAGACAGAATTCCTACCAACATGTGTCTCACTTCCTCGGTGAAGTACAATAAGCTGTGATCTGTGAGCATCACCATGGATACTACAAGATATGGAAGGGTTTCAGTGCCACTGCTCGGTAAGCTTCTAAGTGAGGAAATAAATGTGATACCAACTGTTACAATGTAATGCTTCTGTTTTAGTTCAGCGAGTCTTTTATCTTTGCTGCTCGCTGCCAGAGTTGGTCAGTAGTGTACATGGCTTTCTCCCTGGAGATACTGGTGAACAGCTCAATCTAGATTTCCTGCCTGTTCCTGGCTCCATCCGTCCTGTTGGCTGGGGATGGGGTTCACGCAGGCTCTGTTGGTCAGCCGTCATCCCCAGCTGACCTGGAAGGGAGCGGGTCCAGTCCGAGGCTCCGGGTGATCTGCACAGAGTCACAGAACAGTGGCCACCATGGTTAGTGCGACACTATTACAGCTTGAGGCGTCAGAGTTCAGAGCTCCATTCCAACTTCATCCGTAAGGGGTCCGTACGTGCTCCCCGTGGGGCGCGTGGGCTTTTCCCCGGCTGTTCCAGTTTCCTCCCACAGTCCAAAGTTAGTAGGTTAATTAGTTCATTGTAAATTGTACCGTGATTAGGCTAGGGTTAAAATTTAGGAGTTTCTGGGGTGGCACAGCTTGAAGGGCTTATTCCGCAGCCTATCTCTAAACTAGATAGGTATCTTATGGATAGGGGAATCAAGGGATATGGGGACAAGGCAGGAACCAGGTATTGATAGTAGATGATCAGCCATGATCATTATCATTCTGCAGCCTATCGCTAAACAAAATTTGGAAGTGGGGTTGGGGGGTGGTGGGGAAAGATCCAGTGATCATGGTCTATGATGTAGAAAGAATGAGGAACGGAGCTCTGCAAAGGGAGATTGACCAGCTAGGCACTTGATTGACAAGCAGAACCGAAAAAGGAGTAATTTCTGAATCGTTAGCTGAGCCTCATGCAAACCAGCACAAGGTTTATACGATCCAAGAGTGAAGTGCATTGATCAAAGACTGACGTGGGAGAAGTAGGTTTGAATTCATGGGGTATTGGCATCGGTGAAGGAGGGAGCTGCCTCAATGGAACAGACTCAACCACGATGAGCTCGGGGTCCTGGCAAATTACGTAACAAGGACTGTGGATAGGGCTTTAAACTAAATAATGTGGTGGGGTGGGGGATGTGTTCAGTCATAGAGCACTCAAAAAGTCTCTTCAGCCCTTTAGGTGTTGGAACTAATATTAACGCTGGAAGCAGAGCTGGGGTTAAGGATGAGAATAAACTTTTGCTGGAATCAGAGTTAGGGAGGCATGTGTCCCTGTATGGGATAGGTTGATCTTCAGTGGACTGAGGTGCTAAGATTAGAATCCGGGCAAGGATGCGGTCATTGTTAGGCTGAGAGCTGGGTAAATGCAAAGGCCAGGGTAGGACTGGGTAGATGCCAGTGGATGTGGGTTTGATTGCGACATTTAAGAGAAGTTCGGGTAGACAGCTTGGGGTGTCAGATTTCGGGGTTCAGTTCCAGCGTCCTCCCTAAGAGGTTTGAGCCCCCTTTCCAGCAGCGTGCGGGTTTCCTCCGGGTCCTCTGGTTTCCTCCCACAGTCCAAAGCCATACCGGTTATACAGTGGCATGCAAAAGTTCGGGCACCCCCGGTCAAAATTTCTGTTACTGTGAATAGCTAAACGAGTAAAAGATGACCTGATTTCCAAAAGGCATAAAGTTAAAGGTGACACATTCCTTTAATATTTTAAGCAAGATTGCTTTTTTTTAAATTTCCATCTTTTACAGTTTCAAAAAAAAGGAAAAGGGCCCAAAGCAAAAGTTTGGGCACCCTGCATGGTCGGTACTTAGTAACACCCCCTTTGGCAACTATCATAGCTTGTAAACGCTTTCTGTAGCAAGCTAAGAGTTTTTCCAATTCTTGTTTAGGGGATTTTTGCCCATTCTTCCTTGCAAAAGGCTTCTAGTTCTGTGAGATACTTGGGCCATCTTGCATGCACTGCTCTTTTGAGGTCTGTCCACAGATTTTCGATGATGCTTAGGTCTGGGGACTGTGAGGGCCATGGCAAAACCTTCAGCTTGCGCCTCTTGAGGTAGTCCATTGTGGATTTTGATCATGTTTCTGATCATTATCCTGTTGTAGAAGCCATCTTCTTTTCACCTTCAGCTTTTTTACAGACGGTGTGATGTTTGCTTCCAGAATTTGCTGGTATTTAATTGAATTCGTTTTTCCCTCTACCAGTGAAATGTTCCCCGTGCCACTGGCTGCAACACAAGCCCAAAGCATGATCAATCCACCCCCGTGCTTAACAGTTGGAGAGGTGTACTTTTCATGAAATTCTACACACTTTTCTCTCCAAACATGCCTTTGGAAGGTAGGAGGAAGCAGAAGCACCCGGAAGAAAGCCACATAGTCACAGGGAGAAAGCATGGATCATGAAGGATCCCACACACCCTGCTCATGAGTTGATTTCCCCATTCCCATCAGAGAGGAGCACTGACACCAGGGCCACCAGACTCAAAAACAGTTACTTTCCCCAAGCAGTTAGGCTGATCAACACCCTTGTTCACTAACCCACCCCTCCAAACCCCAACCACCAGTCTCTGTGAATGGCAAGGGTTCCCAGCCTGAGGTTGTCCATGGCATAATGGTGTAGGTCCATGGTATAAAAAATGTTGGGAACCCCTGCTCTAGAGACTGTTGTGGGTGAAAATCCCAGGGGATCAGCAGTTTCTGAGATACTCAAAACACCCCAGCTGGCACCAACTATCAGCCCGCAGTCAAAGTCACTTAGATCACATTTCTTCCCCATTCTGATGTTTAGTCCGAACAACTGAACCTCTTGAACATGTCTGCATGCTCTTGTGCACTGACTGGCTGATTAGATATTTGCATTAAAGAGCAGGTGTACAGGTGTACCTAATACAGTAACCATGGAGTGTAAGATTGCTTTTATATTTAAATTTACGGTGGTAATTTTTTTATTTCTTCGCTGTGTTATTTATGTTGATTGTGTTTTTCTATGTTGGATCAGATCCAGAGCTACAATCATTTTGTTCTTCACACTGAAGTGACAATAAATGATCTGGAATTTTCAATCTTGTCCAAACTCCTCACAGACTGTGGCAGGAATCGAACCCGCGCCGTGGGCTCTGTAACAGGGCTACGCCAACCACTATGCTAATGTGCCGCCGCTAATTCCCAGCTGTGTTTCCTGCACTGTAGCAGAGACTGCACCTCACCAATAGACCTATGACAGTATGGCCATTTGTGATACTTGACGACCACGGAAGACCTAATATTAGCACCTCCTGCACTGTTAATTGTCAGCCTGGCTTATAATGCTGCCCTACAGCAGAGGAAACATCTGATGACAATAATTTCCCTGTATCCATAGCAATGCTTGACAAAAGTGGGTCATCTCTCTGATGTCTGTGTCACTGAGATGCACACTCACGCACACACACACACATACACACACTCTCGTGCACACACACACTCATTCACATACACACACATACATACACTCTTGTGCACATACACACCTATTCACATACACAAACACACACTCTCTACATACTCATACACATACACAGTCACACACACACACACACACACACACACACACAGCCAATGATCCAAGAATCTAAGAGCTGGCTTCAGGGAGCCTCAGGACTCATACCACCTTGTTCAGGAACAGTTATCACCAATCAACAGTTATCAGGCTCTCAAACCAGAGAGAATAACTTCACTCAATTTCACTCGCCCCATCACTGTGCTGTTCCCAGTACTCTAGACTCACTTTCAAGGACTTTTCATCTCACGTTCTCAATATTTATTGTTTATTTATTATTATTATTTTTATTATTGCTACTATTATTTCTGTTTTGTTTTTGTATTTGCACAGTTTGTAGTCTTTTGCACATTGGTTGTTTGTAGATTCTGTGGTCTTTTGTTGATTCTACTATGTTTCTTGTATTTACCGTGAATGCCCGCAAGAAAACAAATCTCAGAGCGATTTACCGTAACGTGTACGTACTTTGATAATATATTTACTTTGAACTTTGAACTCTGAAGTTTCCAAAGCATCTTTTCCATCGCCCAAAGCCCCTTACAGTCAATGCAGGAGAAGGGTGGTTATCTTGAAACAGAGCGTAGAACATAGAACACAGTACAGGTCCTTCGGTCCACAATGTTATGCCGACCTTTTAACCGACTCCAAGATCAATCTAACCCTGCCTATAGAACATAGAACAGTGGTTGTTGTCCACCGTGTCTGACAGCTCGCAAGAATTTTTAAAAGTGGAAAAGCTGGTGCACTGGGCAGTTCCACTCTCTCAATCTCGGAAGTCCGGGTCCGGTGGTACAGGGAGTCGTCACAAGCTGGGGTCTTCATGGCTGCAGTGGATGACCATGACGTCTTCTGTGCCTCGTCGTGCCCTTCACTCTCCACGGACAGTTGCAGAGCCGCCTTCCTGGCTATTGGATCTCACTGTAGACCTCATCCACCTAGTCCTCTTTGCATGCTAGGACAGGCACAGATTGAACAGTTTTGGCCCACGATATTGTGCCCACCCTTTATCTACTCCGATTAATCTAACCCTTCCCTCTCATATAGCCCTCCATTTATCTATCACCCATGTGCCTAAGAGTGTCTTAAAAATCCCTAATGTATCTGCCTAAAACGTACCGTACTCCTGGCAAAACCCACCACTCTGTGGAAAGAACTTACCCTTTACATTAACCCCCCCCCCCATACTTTCTTCCAATCACCTTAAAATTATGCCCTCTCGTATTAGCCATTCTCACCCTGGGAAAAAGGCACTGGCTGTTAACTTGATCTATGCCTCATAGGAAATGCTGCCTCCAAATAGTGTACAGCGAGATCCCACGAGCAGCAAGACGATGTTGAACTGACAGTTCATGCAGTATTTTAGGTCTGCTGATGGGGTGCAGAAAAACCTGGCCAAGGCACCGGGTATAACACCAAACTGAGAGGGCGGCCAGAAAAATGGTGCGAGCCCCTCACAATTCTGGCAGTAATCGCTCACTCTAACTGCAGCCAGCAGTGTGGACACGCCGTCGGGGGGAAGCCAAGCCCGGTGCTTTCCGACTTGGGCTACCTACTGACACCCAGCTGATCCCTGGCTGCCATGTTTCAGTACGGCACAAAACATTCTCCAGTGGGGCTGAATGGTCGCACGGCAGGTAGTGCTGCTGCCTCGCAGACCCAGCGAGCCTCATTCCGTCCTGACCTCTATGAATCCGAATCAGAATCAAGTTTAATATTGCTGGTATATGTTGTGAAATGTGTTGTCTCTGTGGCAGCAGTAGAATGCAATACATTGTAGCAGAAAAATATGTGAATTAAATGAAATATATATTAAATAGTTAAATTAAATAAACAGTGCAAAAATAGAAATAAAAAGTTATTGAGGTAGTGTTCATGGGTTCAATGTCCATTCAGAAATCAAATGGCAGAAGGGAAGAAGCTGTTCCTGAATCACTGAGTGTTTGTCTTCAGGATTCTGCACCTCCTTCCTGATGTTAGCAATGAGATCAAGGCATGACCCGGGTGTTGGGGGTCTTTAATGATGGATGCCGCCTTTTTGAGGCATTGCTTCTTGCGGAGCCTAGTGCTCAGGACGGAGCTAACTAATTTTACAACTCTCTGCAGCTTATTTCAATCCTGTGCAGTAACCCCCCCCCCCCCACCCCACCCCACATCAGACAATGATGCAGCCAGTTAGAATGCTCTCCACTGTACATCTGTAGAAATTTGCAAGTGTTTTTGGTGACATTCCAAATCTCCTCAAACTCCTAATGAAATGTTGTGCCTTCTGTATAGCTGCATCAATATGCTGGGTCCAGGTTAGATCCTTAGAGATGTTGACACCTAGGAACTTGAAATTGCTCACTCTTCCACTTCCGATCCCTCTATGAGGACTGGTTGTGTTCCCTTGTTTTACCCTTCATGAAGTCCACAATCAGCACTTTGGACTTACTGACAATGAGTTCAAGGTTGTTGAGTGCAAAGTGCAAGCTGCAGAGGGTTGTAAATCTAGTCAGCTCCATCATGGGTACTGGCCTACAAAGTACCCAGGACATCTTCAAGGAGCGGTGTCTCAGAAAGGCAGCGTCCATTTTTAAGGACTTCCAGCATCCAGGGCATGCCTTTCTCTTACTGTTACCATCAGGTAGGAGATACAGAAGCCTGAAGTCACACATTCAACAATTCAGGAACAACTTCTTCCCCTCTGCCATCCGATTCCTAAATGGACGTTGAACCCTTGGACACTACCTCACTTTTTAATATATATTATTTCTGTTTGGTGCTCAATTTTTAATCTATTCAATATACTTATACTGTAATTGATATACTTATTTATTTATTATTATTATTTTAGTTTTTTCTTCTTCTGTATTATGTATTGCATTGAACTGCGGCTGCTAAGTTAATAAATTTCACATCACATGCCAGTGATAACAAACCGGATTCTGATTCTGATCCTGTTGTTGCAACACCACTTAACAAGCTGATCTATCTCACTACTGTACACCCTCTCATCACCAACTAGAATTCTGCCAACAATAGTTGTGTCATCAGCAAATTTCTAAATGGCATTTGAGCTGTTCCTAGCCACACAGCCATGAGTGTAGAAAAAGTAGAGCAGTGGGCTAAGCACACGTCCCTGAGGTGCACCAGTGTCAGCGAAGCCCCTGTCTCACTCCTCACTATCTCTTCTCTAAACCGGCCATCTCCCCTCCCCACTCCCATTCCTGATGAAGGGAGTTCAACCCAAAACATTGACAATTTCTTTCCCACCCCCAGAGATTCTGCTCAACTGTTAGGTGAAAGCAGATTCACAGATTTGGTAAGTGGGACAGAAGACACTGATTACAAGTAAGCTCGTTAACTATTTATTTACAACCAGTAAAACACCCAACTAAACATCTCAGTCGAACAAGTGCTCATCTAAGCTCCCTGAGTTGCAAACCTATGTCACTAAACATTCGATCAACAGGTACTTATCTAAGTATGTGGGCGGGCCCTCCTTTCTACAGCACTCTTCGGCCCTGGACCCAACCCATTCTGAAGGGGAGCATTATTGAAATAGTAGAGGCTCTCACATGCCCCAGGCGTATGGAAACGGAAGCCGGCGCCTTGGCATGAAAGACCACAAGACCATAAGGTTTAGGAGCAGAAGTAGGCCATTCAGCCCATCGAGTCTGCTCCACCATTCAGTCATGGGCTGATCCACTTCATCCAGTCATCCCCACTCCCCTGCTTTCACCCCACACCGTTTGATGCCCTAGCTAATCAAGAAACTATCTATCTCTGCCTTAAGTACACCCAATGACTTGGCCTCCACAGCCTTGTGGCAACAAATTCCACAGATTTACCACCCTCTGACTAAGGTAATTTCTCCACATCTCAGTTCTAAAAGGACATCCTTCAATCCTGAAGACATGCCCTCTCATCCTAGTGTCACCTACCATGGGAAATAACTGCCGTATGTAATCTGTTCGGGCCTTTTAACATTTGGAATGTTTCTATGAGATCCCCCCTCACTCTCCTGAACTCCAGGGAATACAGCCCAAAAGCTGCCAGGTGTTCCTCATACGGTAAACCCTCTCATTCCTGGAATCATTCTCGTAAATCTTCTCTGAACCCTCTCCAATGTCAGTATATCCTTTTTAAAATAAGGAGCCCAAAACTGCACACAATACTCCAAGTGTGGTCTCACGAGTGCCTTATGGAGCCTCAGTGGGAGCTAATGGAAAGCTAGCTAATGAGAGAGAGCTGCCGCACCCTTCATGCGGCCAATGATCAATGATGGAAGCGGCTTTCGATCGGCAGGTAAGTTAACCCTTCCCATTACTTCGACCCACTGAGTTCCTCCAGTGGACTGTTTATTGTTCCAGAAGTGTGAATAACCGCAAGAGACGTACAAAGAAGAGAACAGCATCTATGCATCGTTGTCGGGGAATAAGGTGCGCTTTTCAGCTGAGCTTCAGTCTTGTTAACGTCAGGGAAGGTAATGGTAAGCTTGGGCACAGCAAGATCCCACCCATTGCAACGGAATAATGGTAAGATCATGTTTGGGAGTGGGATAAATATTATCCAGGTCAGCTCCTGGCTTTCCTCTGAGGCGGCAGGGGAGGGCTGGCCTAGGAAACACAGCTTGAGGGCAGTGTGTCCTGCCAGCAAAAGAAAGCAGGGTGCGGATGAGTTGCCCCTCTTCCCCTCAACCTCTGAGAGGGCTCCTTTACACGTCACATGGAAGATTATCAAAGGACTGTACTCAGGAGAGGAGGAAGAGAAGGAGATCTGTGGGTGGGCAACTGTGGTTGCTACTAGCAACCTACACTGCACTATTTCCTCTCAATTCCATTTTTTTCTCTGTGTTGCTTGCAAAAAAATACACACACACATTTAAGAGAAGCTGCAGGAGAAGGGAGGAGAGTGATGCCTTTTGGTTTAACCATTGAGACCCTCTGTCGGTCGGGGTCAACCATGGACGTTGCATCCCAGTTGTCTCTGTGGTATCCAAGCCAGCACAGTACAATATGGAGAACAAGCTGTTGCCCGTGTAGCAGGCTCCCCCTCTCCAGGCAGTTGACCAATCCAAAGGAATGGCAGAGTCTGATACAGTTTAGCATTACCGGCATCGCAGGAGTTGCCAGTCAGTGTAGAACTCAACGTAGGACTGCCTTGGAAACTCCAGCTCCAGATTTTTCCCTCGGGGTTTACTCCCAGAGCCTTCCCCATGAGTGGGTATAGCCTTGAGGCAGCAGAGATTCAAGATTGGAGTTTTCCTCTCCTAAATGTGTCATGGTCCCTTCTGGCAATCCCCCACCTGCTGTTTACCTCAGGAATTGGGCCTCAATGCCCTTGTTTAGTTTCCAATCGTTCCCAGGTTCCACTAACTACACACACCTGCTTTCCATCAGAAAATGCAGGATAAAGACCCTGTGATCAGAGTCTTGGGAGCATTTAATAGATACTGAGAGCTTATCCCTGTTATTCCACCTTAAAGAACCTTGTTAACCAATTATCCTCACTTATTTCATTCATTTCTAACTCACAGAGATGAGTTCACATCACAATCCTTTGGTTCAGTATCCTAACTAGCCTCCTAGGTGGATTGGAAGCTCATTGGCGAACACGCGTTCTCCCCTATTCCAGGATGTTCCTGTGTCCTCTCCCCACACCTGGGGCCAAAGCCGCTGCCCATTATCTACCAGGGAGCTGGAACTTTCCAGATGCTTCCCAAAGGCCCTCTTGGACCTGGTGGGATCAAGGGATGTGACGCAAAAAGCATTGTCTACGGTTTCCTAATTAAACAACAACTTGTGAGGCTGCTGTAGGGTGAGGCAACGTGAAGATATTTAGCATGTGAAAATAAAATAGAAAACAAAGGAACTTCTTCCCCTTTCTTCCATGGTCCACTGTCCTCTCCTATCAGATTCCTCCTTCTTCAGCCCTTTACTTCTTCCACCTATCACCTATCAGCTTCTTACTCCTCCCCCTCCCCCACCCATAGCCTTTACCTCAGCACAATTAAATCCTTCTCTGTTGATTCCGCCGACATCCAAAGATCTCTCCATCCCTTCCTTGAACACATTCAGTGCTGATCAGGCAGAAAATTCCAAAGATTTTACAGCCTTTTGTTGAAGAGGTTTCTTACCTCCCTACGGCAAGGCCAGGCCTTACTTTGATAGTGTGAGTCCCTGTCCTGTTTGTGTAGGAATTGGTTTGTTATTGTCACATGTACCGGGATACAGTGAAAAGCTGGTCTTACACACTCTTCATACAGATCAGATCATTACACAGTGCATTGAGGGAGAACAAGGGGAAACAGTAACAATGCCATTGAAAGTAGTGAATCCAAGTTTAATTGCAACATTTAAGTACATGGATGGGAAGGAGTGTGGAGGGTTACCCCTCGGTGCCAGTCGATGGAATAAATATATATATATATATTCCTCTCTGCACCTTGAGCAGCAACCTTGCCGTTTCTTTAGCAATTATTTGCTTTTTACAAGGCCGAGTTGCTAGCTTGATGCTTGACCCAGCACAGATGGAAAGCGAGCTCGGAGCCGGCCGGATTCAAACCCGATACCACTCACCTCGCTGATGTCACCGACGGAATTAGCCAGAATGATAGTTTGCACAAACTAGATGGGCCAGCTGGCCTGTTCCTGTGATGTAGTGCTCTATGACTCTATGAGGGGTGATTGGTAAGTTTGTGGCCTAAGGTAGAAAGAGTTTTAGAAAACCTAGCACATTTATTTTTCAACATAGTCCCCTCCTACATGTACACACTTAGTCCAGCGGCCGTGGAGCATACGGATCTTGGACCTCCAGAAAGTGTCCACAGCAGGGGTGATTAATAAGTTTGTGACCTATGGTAGAAGGAGATGAGTGATACAGCTCTTGTTACATGCATTTGCAATTCAACTCTTTGAGTGATTATGCAGAAAATTTGAAGTTAATAACTCATCTCCTTCTACCTTAGGCCACAAACTTATCAATCACCCCGTTGAGTTATTAACTTCAAACTTTCTTCATAGAGTTGAACTGCATGTGTATGTAACGACAGCTGTATAACTCATCTCCTTTCTACCTTAGGTCACGAATCTATCAATCACCCCTGCTGTGGACACTTTCTGGAGGTCCAAGATCTGTATGCTCCACGACCGCTGGACTAAGTGTGTAAATGTAGCGGGGGCTATGTTGAAAAATAAATGTGCTAGATTTTCTAAAATCAACTCCTTCTACCTCATGAACTTATCAATCACCCTCGTATAATAAAGTATAAAAGGTTCTGAAAATTGCAGTCCAGGTAAACAATAAAGTGCAAGATCATAATGATGTCGCTCGTGAGGCTAAGAGTACATTTTACCATTAAAGGTGTACATTCATGAGTCTGATAACAGTGGGGTAGAAGCAATCCTTGAACCTGGTGGTACGTGCTTTCAGGCTTTTGATTCTTCATCCCAGTGGGAGAATGGCAAAGGGAGAATGGTGCAGAGAGAATGTCCGGGGTGGTTTGGTGATTTTGCTGGCTGCTTCACTGACGTAGCGAGAAGCAAAGACCATAAGGAGTAGGCTGGTTCCTGATTTGTGCTGATTTGAGCTTAGAAAAATAGGTCTATGTGCTAGGGAAATCCTAGGCAGTCTCCAGAGTAGGTTACAGGTTCAGCACAAAATTATGGGCCAAAGGGGCTGTAATGTGCTGTAGATTTCTATGTTCTATGTTTTATGTTTAACGATACCGAGAACATGAGTTGTACAGTCCTTGGAAGTGAGACAATAGGTTGTGGATTCAGTTCAGTGTTGAGTTGAGTGAAATTATCCACATTGGTTCACACCTAGGAACTTGAAAGCGCTCAACCTCAATGTCGTTGATGTAGATGGGTGCATGTGCAAACCCTTCCCTTTCAGAAGTCCGTGACCAGCTCTTTTTTTTCTGTTAACGTTACCAGGAGAAATCCTTCAAGAGGACCGCAACCTCGACGTGGTTTGGAGGCTTGCGTGCCTCAAAGACCTGGAGAGCTCTGTTGGCTAGAGTCAGGGCTTCGTGCTTCGGGTCTGGGTAGGGTCACCCAAGCCAAACAGGTCAAAGGGCGGAGGCCATACTAACGGTGGCCCACCGGTCCTCCAAGTTCGGGGATTCAGCTCAGGGCTAACAACCCTGACTGGACAAACAAAACTATTACGGAAACAGCAATGAGGAAACCTTCCTCATCTGAGTGTGCTGGTATTCCTGAGTCTCCACCCAGGGACTTGCATGACTGACAGTGGTGAAACCCAAGAGAAAGCTACTGAGACGATGAAGACCGCCAGAGATGGAGGACCTTCACTGCTGCCCTCAATACCAGCATAGTAGCGGGCAGTAAGTACCAGGAGAAATAGCAGCCTTGTATCCACTGTGTCAAGTGTTGTTTCCAATAGTTAACGATGGCACAGGAGGACGTGGTCTATGCTGGTTATGATAGCTACCGTGCACACACAGGCATTGCCTTGCCGTTCTGTTGTTGTTACGCTGAGTGTACGCATTTCATTGACATAATGGGACCTAAACCGAGCTGGTGCATTCAGGTTGGCTTTGCAATGCCTTTCCCGCCAAACATGGTGGAATATTCAACGTCTTTACTCACGGGGATGCATAAATGTGTACATATTGTCTATATACCGTATTTAAGGGAGATACTTCTGGTTATTTTGTAACATGATTGTAACTATATTGTGGGCTACATCATATTCTAATTTATGTGTGGTCTCAATTTTGTGGGAAATTAAAGATGTTACGTTCTAGTGCCTTAAAAAAAAGGAGCCCTTTGCCCTCTGTGAAAGAGATCAGAGCAACCAGGAGCTCACACTGGATTAAAATAGTACGAAGCTATTATTGTGTTTTCTGGTAGCTATATTTTTTGTAAAATTGGCAGTTTTCTTTCGCTAATTTTTCAAGTTAGATTTTTGATGCATCTAATAAGCACCCTTGCACTTAAGTACGAAGCAACTCCAGCCATTTTTCCTTCTGTCATGACCCATGTATCTAACGCTAGTTCTCAGGGTTGCAGTCCAATTATTCCCAATCCCCTATCCTCATTTATACCCGTGCAACCTATTCTCCCTTACACAAATCCATCTGCTCCCCTTTGATCAGGGTCAGGTTTATTATCACTGACATATGTTAAGAAATAAGTTGTTTTGCAGCAGCAGGGCAGTGCAGCGAATAAAAATCACTACGATTTACAAAAAAAAATGCAAAAGAGGAATTTGTGAGGTAGTGTTCGTGGGTGATTGGATCATTCAGAAATCTGATTGCAGAAGTGAAGAAACTGTTCCTAAAACGCTGAGTGTCTCCTCTCTGATTATTCCTGCACAGAGCTGGCATAGCTCCACTGGGCCAAACGATCTCATTCCCTCCAGCAGCCTTTTATGATTTGGACCAAAGTAGGTGAGAGAGCTGGTGGTGTAGTGGCATACACATCAGACTGCGAGGCGAGTGGTCCCGGGTTCGAATCTGGCCAGCTCCTTGCACGTTTTCCATCCGTGCTGGACTGAGCATCAAGCTAGCAACTCAACAGACAAAAAATGCGGAAGAAACGGTGGCATTGCCACCCAGTGCAGCGATGGCGCGGAAAGGAACAACACGGGTGTGAGGGCCGACCGTAACGACCACGCGGCCCAGTGGTGTAGCGGTTAGCACAGCGGTTGCCAATTGGGTATCAATTCCCATTTCTATCCTGTAAGGAGTTTGCAGACTCTCACCATGACTGCATGGGTTTCTTCTGGGTGCTCTAGTTTCCATTGGGCAGTTGGTTGTTGATGCAAATGACTCATTTCACTGTATGCTTCAGTGTTTCGATGACATGTGACAAATAAAGCTGATCTTTATCTTTTATTGTTATTGCAACACCAGTCAATCTCAATCCCATGCCAACTAATTATGGCAAAGTGCACAGCTTGCCTGCGGACAAATGCTGGCTGGTCCTTCAATACCCAGAACTCACAGCTGTGACCAGGCACTGCTCTGCTCAAATTTATTATCAAAGTACATATACGTCACCATATACAACCCTGAGTTTAGTTTCCTTGCAGCTATTTACAGTGAATACAAGAAACACAATAGAATCAATGAAAGGACACGCCCAACAGGACAGGAAAACAACCAATCTGCAAAAGACAGCAAACTGTGCAAATCCAAAATGCAAAAAGAAACAAACAATGAATATCAAGAACATGAGGGTCATAAGTCGTGGGAACGGTTCAGTGATGGGACAAGTGAAGTTATCTCCTCTGGTTCAAGAGTGTGATGGTCGAGGGGTAACAACTGTTCCTGAACCTCTGAGTCCTGAGGCTCCTGTGCCACCTTCTTGATGGCAGCAGTGAGAACAGAGCATGGCCTGGATGGTGGGGGTCCTTGATTATGGATGCTGCTTTCCTGCAACAATGCCTGTTGGTGGCGTAATGGCATCAGTGCTGGACTTCGGAGTTAAGGCTCACAAGTTCGAATCCGGCCGGCTCCCTTGCACGCTTTGCATCCACGTTGGGTTGAGCGTCGAGCTAGAACTCAGCATGTAAAAACAAGAAAGCCCGCAAAAAAAAAACGGCATCCCGATGACTCCACTTGGAGTTAAGGGCTTTCTTCTTCTTTCCTGCAACAGCACTCCGTGTAAATGTGTTCAATGGTGCAGAGGGCTTTGCCCGTGATGGACTCTCTGCACCACATCCACTACTTTTTTTGTGGAGCTTCCAGACCAGGCCATGATGCAACCAGTCAATACACTCTCCACCACACATCTATGGAAATTCATCAAAGTTTTAAATGAAATACCAAATCTTCGCAAACTTCTAAGAAATTGTGACTGAGGAGATGGAAGAGGCAAGCTCTGAGCCTGCACCGGGAGGGAGTATAGGTGAAGGAAAGTATAAGGAGGGATGTCAGAGGTATGTGTTCTACTTAGAGAGTGGTGGTTCATGGAACACCGTGCCAGGGTGGAGGCAGAGGCAGATACATTAGGGACACTTAAGAGACTCATAGATAGGGAAATGGATGAAAGTAAAATGGAGAGCTACATGGGAGGGAAAAGTTAAATTAAAACTAAGGTATGTTTAAAGGACAGCACAACATTATGGGCTGAAGGGCCTGTACTGTGCTGTTATGTTCTATATTCAATGTTCTATCTCCCCCTAGCTGAACAGAAGCAAAACAATGCAGTAATTCGAGATCTGAAATAAAAGGAGAAATACTAGAAGTTCTCACCCATCCTGCAGTCTATGGGAAGGGAAGGAGCCTGCACTTCCTTCTGTTACATCTGACCCCGAGCAGTGACCACCGCAGGACTTGACCAGCAAGCAAACTTTACCAACGCTCACTACCCACCAAACTGCCTTTTCCAAAAGCTCCCTTCTGGAGAGTGCTAACGAGCTACTAAAACAAACACACCACACCGTCTTAAAAGTTTCTATCCCCAGATAGTTAATCTGATCAACCATTCCAGTAAGCCCCCCACACCCCCCATCACTGCACATCGAAACACTTTAAACAGCTTTTTATAATGTTATTTACATTGTAAATACATGCTGGCGTTTATGCACATTTTTTCCATTTAACCTCTAACTTTATTTTTAAATACTGTAATTTTTTACTCTTTATCATTGTTAAATGTTTTTTCATCGCTTGTCGTGCCCTAACCAACACGCTACAGTAAATTCGTTATACAAAAAACATATATGGTGAATAAAGTCGATCAGCCCTTTTATTTCTGTCAGACTTATCTTCCAATCTCATGTCATGCTCTTTGTATTCAGAAGGTGGCAGAAGAACTCTGCACTAAAATCGGCTTGGGCTGAGCAGACAAATGGGGAACATTCACAGTTAGATCTGTGGGTTGACTTGATAAATAATAAATAGTTCTGAACTCTTGTGCTAACCCTTGGAAAGAGGTGCCTCATTCCCTTACTGAATGGTTTCTCATTCAGATCAAAGCTAAAAAAAGAAGATTGGGACCAGGCAAGCTAAATCATTGGCATTGCAGCTAATGAGACACCAGAATCCATGGAGAGCCAGAGCATGCCTCCCACTCACGGGCTGAACACGGATTGCCCATTTTCCCTCTGACTCGCTGGGTTTCTCCAGCAGTTGAGGGCACCCTCAGGTCGGAGGAGCAACACCTCATATTCAATGTATCCAACGTATAATTCTCCATAACTTCCGCCGCCACCTCCAACGGGATCCCACTACCAAGCACATCTTCCCCTCCCTCCTTCTGCTTTCCGCGGGGATTGCTCCCTACGCGACTCCCTTGTCCACTCGTCCCCCCCCATCCCTTCCCACCAATCTCCCTCCTGGTACTTATCCTTGTAAGCGGAACAAGTGCTACACCTGCCCTTACACTTCCTCCCTCACCACCACTCAGGGCCCCAGACAGTCCTTCCAGTTGAGGCGACACTTCACTGTGGTATACTTCACCGGTGCTCCCGGTGTGGCATTTTATATATTGGTGAGACCCGACGCAGACTGGGAGACCGTTTCGCTGAACACCTACGCTCGGTCCGCCAGAAAAAGCAGGATCTCCCAGTGGCCACTCATTTTAATTCCACGTCCCATTCCCATTCTGATATGTCTATCCATGGCCTCCTCTACTGTCAAGATGAAGCCACACTCAGGTTGGAGGAACAACACCTTATATTCTGTCTTGGTAGCCTCCAACCTGATGGCATTACATTGACTTCTCTAACTTGTTAATGCCCCGCCTCCCCTTCTTACCCCATCCCTGACATATTTAGTTGTTTGTTTTTTCTCTCTCTCTCTGCCCATCACTGCCTGTTCTCCATCTCCCTCTTGTGCTCCCCTCCCCCTTTCTTTCTCCCTAGGCCTCCCGTCCCATGATCCTTCCCCTTCTCAGCTCTGTATCCCTTTCAGAAAATTACTTTTCTGGCTCTCAGCTTCACCCCACCCCCTCCGGTCTTCTCCTATCATTTCACATTCCACCCCCACCCACTTTCAAATCTCTTACTATCTTTTCTTTCAGTTAGTCCTGACGAAGGGTCTCAGCCTGAAGCATCAACAGTGCTTCTTCCTATAGATGCTGCCTGGCCTGCTGCGTTCCACCAGCATTTTGTGTGTGTTGCTTGAATTTCCAGCATCTGCAGATTTCGTCGTGAACGCCTCATATTCCGTTTAGGTAACTCTCCAGCCTGATAGCATGAACACCAGTTTTGTCTAACTTCCAGTAATTTCCCCCCTCCCCCTTCCCTCTTCCATTCCCCACTCTAGCTCCCTTCTTACCTCTTCTCTTCTCCTCACCTGCCCCTGCCGCCCCTCCTCCTTCCCTTTCTCCCATGCTCCACTGTCTTCTCCTGTCAGATTCCTCCTTCTGCCCATCTCCTCCAAGCTTCTCACCCCATTCCACCCACCTACCTTCCCCCCTCACCTGGCTTCACCTATGACCTTCTAGCTTGTCCTCCTTCCCCTCCCCCACCTTCTTATTCTGGCTTCTTCTCCCATCCTTTCCAGTTCTGATGAAGGGTCTCGGCCCGAAACATCTTGCTATTTACTCTTTTCCGTAGGTACTGCCTGGCCTGCTGAGTTCCTCCAGCATTTTGTCTGTGTGACTCCACCAGCAGTTTGCATACTGCTCCGGATTCTGGCCTCTGCATTCTCTTGTGTCTCTTCTGAGGAGCGCGCACTGCTCTCCAGTTAACTCTGTGGGTTGACCTGATGGAGAAAAGTATCGAGCTAGGACGTTAAGAGAGGCTCTTTCCCTTTCTAGATCATTTCTCATTCAAGGAAGAGTCGAAGATGGTGCCAGCAAACAATGTGACCAAAGGCGTGGTCCCCAACCACCAGGCCACAAAGCATGTGCTACAGGGCTGGAAGGAAACTATGATTTGGCGATATGAAGCAATATGAGTCAGCTGAAGCTGGTTGGGGACCACTACTTCAGATGGCTCTCGAAACTATTTCTTTCACTTCTTTTATGTCTTCTTCTTTCAAGTTTGAATCTGCTGCTATTGGAGCCCGTTAACTACATTTTGATGGTGTGCTTTCGGGCCGAATGAGTGATCTGGTACTTTGCTGTCTCCGAGGGAGCTCGGTAAGGTTTTGAGTGGCCTGGAGGCGGGGCACGAGTCCATGATCAACTCCATTTCTCGGTGATCTCACTGATTGAAGTGTCAAGTGAAATCTAGGAGGACGAGAGCGGAAGGTGTGTGCGTTCAGTGCCCTCTGCTCGCGCTCATTCGCTCTCTCTCTCTCCCTCTCGCTCGATGGTGCCAGAGTCTTGGGTCTTAAGGTTGAATCGAAGTGGCTTGTGGATCCCACTCTCTAGGTCACGTTATGAAGGAAATGAGGCCTGGCTACGAGGAAAGCACAGCATTCCCACCGCCACACATGAAGTAGCGTTACTCTGAGCTGTTCCTAAGGTGCCACGGTAACATAGTGGTTAGTGTGATGTTATTGCAGCTAGGCCATCGGAGGTCGGAGTTCAGTCCCAGTGTCCTCTGTAAGGAGTCTCTGTATGTGGAATATGTGTGTTTTCTCCAGGTGCTCCGGTTTCCTCTCTCAATCGAAAGACGTATCAGTTTGTAGGTTAACTGGTCATAGCAAATTGTCCCTTGATTAGGTTAGGGTTAAATCGGGGTTGGCTGGTGGAGAGGCTCAAAGTGGTGGGAGGACAAGTGCAGGATCAGACTGGAGGACATGGAGGATGTCGCTGCTGACCGTATCACCTGGCGACAGCTGTGTAGGGATGGGGTTCGTATTCTGGAGATGGAAAGAACAACCAGAAGACAGAAGAAGAGCGACAGAAGAAATGCAGCCGTGGTTATCACCACTACTACATATACATGTCCCACTTGCAATTGAACTTGTGGGTCCAGGATAGGACTGTATGGTCATCAAAGATCTCACTGTTAAAGGAGTGGACGTCGTCATCGGATTCCGATGCACAACCGAAGAAGAAGGTGGGAGGACCTTCTGTATCTCTAAATTAAATAACTAACACAACATAAAAAAAAACACTGAATACACTCAACGTCACAAATGTTAAACGAGGCCTAAACATAAATTCACTGCAAAGTTTCCTTCTGGCTCATTGTGTCTTCCCCGGCCGAACAGACATTACTTGATGATGTTTATAACGATGCACTCTTGCTTGTGTACATTCAAAGGGGGACACTTAAAATCAAAATACAGTGTTAGTCCTGCACCGTGCTCGGAAAAGTAATTCACGAAAGAAGAGCTCACACCTCCAACCAGAAGTGCACCAGCCATCAAGCAAGCCTGATGGAGCCAGACATTTATTTCTGTAGTGCTTTGCGACATCTTGTCATGCTTGTGAACAATGAAATACCTCCTTGGAATCTGTTCAATGTTGTCCAGTGTAGTCACTGCACACTGCTCCCTGAACTGATGTTGATTGAACCAGTGAGTTTAAACCCTCCCCAAGACCACCAGTTCCCCACAAGGATGTAGGCCCTGGTCCCACTGAGATTTGGGCCCTTCATCTTGATGGGAAATCTCCCAGAACCAATAAACACAAGAAAGTAGTCTGCAGATTGCTGGAAATCCAAAATGCTGGAGAAACTTAGCAGGTGGAAACAAATAGTCAGCATTTCAGGCCGAGACCCTTCTTCAGGACTGAGAAGGAAGGGGGAAGATGCCAGAATAAAAAGGTGGGGTGGCGGAGTGGAAGGAGGATAGCTAGGAGGTGATAGGTGAAGCCAGGTGGGCGGGGAAGGTCAACGACTAGAGTGGAAGGAACCTGATAGGAGAGGAGAGTGGACTATGGGAGAAAGGAAAGGAGGAGGGGCACCAGGGAAGGTGATAGGCAGGTGAGAAGGCTTAAAAGGTCAGAGTAAGGAATAGAGGAAGGGGGAGTGAAATTTGTTTTCCAGAAGGCAAAATCAATATTCAGGAGGCTACCCATACAGAATATAAAGCATTGCTCCTCAAACCTGAGGACAGCCTCATCTTGAACAGGAACGGGAATCAGAATTAAAATGTTTGGCCACTGGGAAGTCCCGGATGCAGCAGATGGTGCTCGATGAAGCTGTCCCCCAATTTACGACGGGCCTCACCAACGGAGGCTTCACTGGGAGCACCAGACATCATAGACAACCCCAGCAGACTCACAGGTGAAGTGCTGCCTCACCTGGAAGGACTGTTTGGGGCCCGGAATGGAGGCAGGGGAGGAGGTGTGTGGTCAGTTAAGCTGCTTGCGGGGATAAGTGTTGGGAGGGAATAATCAGGAACGCGAGAAAATCTGCAGACGCTGGAAATCCAGAGCAACACACACAAAATGCTTTAGGAACTCAGCAGGCCAGGCAGCATCTAAGGAAAAGAGTCAAAAGTCGATGTCTTGGGCTGAGACCCAAGCTTATCATTATTCTGTCCCAAAATGCTGGAAGAACTCAGTGGGACTCCAAGCATCCTTCCAGGCACTTATCCCTACATAGATGCATAGATGCTGCCTGGCCCACTGACACTTTTCCATAGATGTTGCCTGAGCCCACTGAGTTCTTCCAGCATTTTGGGAGGGAATAATGACAGGCTTGGACTGAGTCAACATGAATTAATGAACGGGTTGACACTTCTGACGTATCCACTGGAATTCCTTGAGACTGTAAATAGCAGAGAGGATGAGGGGCACCCAATGGTCTTTCAGGAGGCCTTTCATAAGGTGCCATACAAGAAGCTGCTAAGCAAGATTATAGCACCCGCGATTAGAGCTAACGTTGACGTGGATTGATGACCAGAGAGTAAACAAGTAACTATAAACCAATTAGCCTGACCCCAGTAGAAGAGAAGCTGATGTAATATATTATTGAGGAAATAGTAGCTCGACACTTAGAACATAATGACAGGTTTGGACAGAATAAAGGAATCACTTTCAATTGGGAGGCTATGATGATGGGATCTTGCAGGTCGATGCTCAGGCCCCAGCAATTCACAGTCATTGACTGGATGAGGACAGAAAGTGTAACCTAAACTCAGTGGCCAATTTATTCTGTACCTGCTGTACCTAATAAAGTGGCCACTGAGTGTATGTTCATGGTCTTCTGCTTCTGTAGCCCACCAACTTTCAAGGCTCGACGTGCCGTATGTTCGGAGATGCTCTTCTGCACACCACTGTTTGTAATGTGTGGTTACTGTCACCTTCCTGTCAACTTGAACCAGTCTGGCCGTTCCCCTCTGACCTCTCTCATTAATGAGACCTTTTCATGCACAAAACTGTTGCTCATTGGATGTTTTTTTTGTATTTTGCACCATTCTTTGTAAACTCTTGAGACTGTTGTGCTTGAAAATCTGAGATACTCAAACCACCCCATCTGGCACCAACAATCATTCCACAAAGTCACTTAGATCACATTCCTTCCCCATTCTGATGTTTGGTTTGATCAACAACTGAACCTCTTGACCATGTCTGCATGCTTTTATGCATAGAGCTGCTGCCACATGATTAGCTGATTAGATGTTTGCATTAATTCCTTAGTATTATTAAGGATCCCACCCATCCATCTAACATCCTCTTTGACTTTCTGCCTTCAGGCAGGAGACTGTGGTGCATAAAGTCAAGGACGATCAGGATTGGAAACAGTTTCTTCCCTCAGGCTACTAGTCTTCTGAACTCCCTGCTGCATTGCATTTGCAGTGTCACTGTTCTGTACGCTACAATATTTAATTTATGCACTTTAGTTTGTTTATTTATGCATAATTCATCTGTAGATTACATTCTTACTTTCATAAGTTATTGTGTGTTATATGTACAACTATAGTCTAGAGAAATGTTTGGTGTTTGGCGGTATACATGTATGTAGTTAAATGACCATAAACGTGACTTGATTTGAACAAGCAGGTGTTATGGGTGTACCTAATGAAGTGGCCACTGAACATACGCAGCAATACTAATGGTAGGCTAGAGGGTTTGTGTAGCATGAGGAAGGCGCTAAGTGACTTCAACAAGATACTGGCAAGTGAGCGAGGGCATGGCAGATGAATTGTAATGTGGAAAAATGTGAGGTCATCCACTTTCTAAAAGAGGATAAGTGTACTGTCATTTTGTAAATGGTGAGAGATTGGAAGGTGTTACGCAGTGGAGTTTGGTATCCACTTACAAGGATCACTGAAAGTTAATACTGATAAAGCAAGCAGTTAAGAAGGCAGATTGTGTGTTGGCCTTTTGTGTGGGCAGCACAGTGGTGTAATATTTCACAGTGCCAGCGACAGGGTTTCAATTCTCGCCACTGTCTTTAAGGAGTTTGTACAGTCTCCCCTTGACCACGTGGGTTTCCTCCGGGTGCTCCAGTTTCCTCCCATAGACCAAAGCTGTTCTGATTAGTAGATCAGTTGGTCACTGTAAATTTCCCTGTGATGAAGGGACTTGTTGTGTTAATTCTGGGGCAGTTCACTTGTCTTTGGTCCCCTCCGGACACTGAGCTCTCGCCGCACACAGCAGCAGCCCCCCCCCCCCCCGATACAGAGCTCCAACAGGCAGCCTAAACCAGGCGAGGGTCACTCCAGCTGCCTCATACCCTGTGTGAGATAGGGTCACGCAGGTCCTAGCCGTATGGGTCAGAGTTAGTGAACTGTGGGCATGCCATATTGGCACCAGAAGCGCATTGACATTTGTGGGCTGCCCACAATCCTCACCAATTTGATTTGACATGAATTTTGCTCTTTTTTTGCCTACTTTGATGTACAGGTGACAGATAAAGCTGATCTAGTCTAGACAACAGACCATAGAACAGCAGAGCTCTGAAAAGGCAGAGCAGGATGAGGTGCTGGGTTAGGGTTAGTAAAGCTGGAAGAACTCGGCAGCATCTATAGAAATGAATAAATTTTGGGCTGAGACCCTTCTTCAGGACTGAGAAGATGCCAGAATAAAAAGGTGGGTGGAGGGGAAGGAGGCTAGCGAGAAGGTGAAGCCCACGGGCAGGAAAGGTCAAGGGCTGGAGATGAAGGAATCGGATGGGAGAGGAGAGTGGACCATGAGAGAAAAGGAAGAAGGAGGGGCAATGTGTAGTTAAGTGCCTTGCTCAAGGACACAACACACTGCCTCAGCTGGGGCTTGAACTCATAACCTTCAGATTACTAGTCCAATGCCTTAAGGAGGTGATACGCAGGTGTGAAGAGGTAATAGGCCAGAGTAGGGAACAGAGGAAGAGGGGAGAGGGAGGGAATTTTTTTTGGCCAGAAGGAGAAATCCATGTTCGTGCATCAGGATGGAGGCTACCCAGACGGAATATGAGATATTGCTCCTGTATTCTGAGCGTGGCCTCATCTTGGCACAAGAAGAGGCCATAGACCAACATGTCGGAATGCGAATGGGAAACTTTAGCCACTAGAAAATTCCGCTTGTAGTGGATGGAGCAGACGTGCACGACGAAGGTGTCCCCTAATTTACAACAGGTCTCACCAATGTAGAGGAGGCCGCATTGGGAGCACCGGACACAAAAGACAACCCCAGCAGATTCACAGGTGAAGTGTTGCCTCACCTGGAAGGACAGTTTGGGGTCCTGAGTAGAGGTGAGGGAGGTGGTGAATGGGCAAATGTAACACTTCGGTTTTTTTACCATCACTTTCTTTATTGTTGGCTCAAGATTGTTATAGCCAGAGTAGACTCCGAGCGAAAAATCCGGAGCTGGAGTCCCTGAGGCAGTCCTACGTTGAGTCTTCTTCCAGCACTCTCTTAAATTTAAACAATCTCCCTCAAAGGATAATTGTCAGGTCAGGTTTTTTGAACAACACTCCTAAACTGTGGAATTCTACACCTAAAAGTCTAAGGGATACAGACTTAGCTGACACTTTTAAATGCCCTCTCAAAACCTATTTATTTAACTTTACTTTTAACCAACATCTTTTTGCCTTTTATTTACATACTTATTATTATTTTTATTCTTTTACCTTTCATATTTGTACTTTGAACTAAATTGTCTGTATGAAAACGCTGACTGGCAACTCCTGCGACGGTAATGATACCAAACTGCATTGGTGTCTGCCACTGCTTTGTGCCCAGCAGATATGTAGAAAGGGAGAGCTTGCTACATTGGCAACAGCTTGCTCTCCATGTTGTACTGCCCAGGTCAGCTGGGATGCAACATCCACGGTCAACCCTGACCGACATAGGCCTCACCCGTTCTT
This sequence comes from Hypanus sabinus, assembly GCF_030144855.1. Lineage (NCBI taxonomy): Eukaryota > Metazoa > Chordata > Chondrichthyes > Myliobatiformes > Dasyatidae > Hypanus > Hypanus sabinus. Next base: position 6,906,911 of record NC_082734.1, read on the forward strand.
GTTCCTGACTCATCAGTTTCTTCTCAGTCCTCAGGTAATCTGAACTGTTGTATGAATACAAACCTTTCATCTAAATTAACTGGCTGTTCATTTACAATTCAGCAGAGAACTAAAATGTTACGCAAATTGTCAGATGCTATAGATCTCACACAGCAAGTAAAATATTCAAATGGTTGATTTCTCTCTTTCAACATCTTCCTTTGAATGAGTAAACTGTTACAGCTCCAAGCGATGAAGTCCTTGGTAATATAATAAAATCACAGTTCCTTGTACCTTCCCAGCAAAAGCTTTATTTAATTTCAAAATGAAGCATGATATAAATAATAAAAGCTTCTTTTTACAGAATCTGATTTTCTATTCCCAGTCTCAGAATATTAACGATATTTTTTCTCTGGGAATAAAGGGTGTGAAATCAATCCTGGATGTTTGCTGATTGGAAGTAATATTTCCTCACTGGCAATCAACAGTGGCACACCTCAGGGATGTGTGCTTAGCACTCTGCTCTACTCTCTCTACACCCACGAATGTGTGGCTGGGCACAGCTCAAGCGCCATCTATAAATATGCCAGGGACACAACTGTTGTTGGCCGAATTTCAGGTGGTGACGAGGAGGCGTACAGAAGCGAGAGAGATCAGCTGGTTGAGTGGATCTGCAGCAACAAACATTGCACTCATCGTCAGTAAGACAAAGGATTGATTGAGGGAACACACACCAGTCTTGTCAGTGGGATCAGCAGTAGAAAGAGCGAGCAGTTTCAAGTTCCCGGGTGTCAACATCTCTGAGAACCTACCCTGCGTCCAACATTTGACGCGATTACAGAGAAGGCATGACAGCGGCTATATTTTATTAGGAGGTTGAAGAGGTTTAATATGTCGCCAAGAACACCCAGAAATTTCTACAGATGTCCAGTGGGGAGCAACCTAGATGGTAGGGAAGGGCCACTGTACAGGATTGAGAAGAAAGCATCAGAAAGCTGTGAACTGACCCAGCTCTGTCGCGGGCACCAGCCTCCCCAGCGTCCAGGACACTGTCAAAAGGCGATGCCTCAAAAAGGTGGCATCCATCGTTAAGGACCCCATCAGCCAGGACATGCCCTCTTCTCATTGCTAGCATCATGGAGGAGGTAGGGGAGAATTAACACCCACACTTGATATTTCAGGAACAGCTTCTTCCCCTCCACCATTGAATTTCTGAATGGACAACGAATCCATGAACACTACCTCACCTATTTATTTCTCTCTTTTTTGCACTAGAAACATAGAAATCCTACAGCACAACACAGGCCCTTCGGCCCACAAAGTTGTGCCGAACATATCCCTGCCTCAGAAGTTACTAGGCTTACCCATAGCCCTCTATTTTTCTAAGCTCCATGTACCTATCCAAAAGTCTCTTAAAAGACCCCATCGTTTCTGCCTCCGCCACCGTTACTTAATTCATTTTATTTTTTTATATGTATACTTATTATAATTTATAGGTTTTTTATTATTATGTATTGCAATGCACTGCTGTCATAAAATAACAATGGCATAGCAATTTGCACGACACTATTACAGTACGGGGCACCAGAGTTTGGACCCCAATTTCAATATCATCTGTAAGGAGCCTTGTATATTCTCTTCATGAAATGCATGGGGATCTTCTGGGTGCTCTGGTTTCCTCTCACAGTCCAAAAACGTACCGGTTAGTAGGTTAATTGGTCATTGTAAAATGTCCCGTGATTGGGCGAGAGTTAAAAATCGGGGTGGCTCAAAAGGCCGAAAGTTCTTGTCCCATGTTGTATCGCTGAATGAAAAATAAATAAATACTAAACCCCTACCTCTGTTTCTGAGGTTTTAAGAGGAAAGTTAATGCAGACAACTGTAAAGTTTTTGCACTTCAGAGGACCAACCAGGGTTGGTCTTACACAATGAACAGCAGGGCACTGAGGAGTTTGGTAGAACAAAGGGATCCGAGAATATAGGTCCATAATTCACTGAAAGTGGCAGCACTGGCAGATAGGGTTGTAAAGAAAGCTTTTGGTACCTTGGCCTTTATTAATCAAAGTACTGTATTGAGCACAGGAGATGGGCTGTTATGTTGAAGTTGTAGAAGACGTTGGTGAGGCCAAATTTGGACTATTGTGTCCAGCTTTGATCAGCTACCTACAGGAAAGATGTAGATACGGTTGAAAGGATGCAGAGAAAATTTACAAAGATGGTGCTGGGTCTGGAGGACCTGAGTTATATTGAATTGGTTAGAAATTTATTCCTTGGAATGTAGAAGATTGAGAGAAAATTTGATAGAGGTATAGAAAGTTATAAGGGGTGTAGATAGGGTAAATGCAAGCAGGGTTTTTTCCACTGAGGTTGGATGGGATTACAACTAGAGATCATGCGTTGAGGGTGAAAGGTGAGGAGTTTAAGGGGAACATGAGGGGAAACTTCTTCACCCTGAGGGTCGTGAGAGTGTGGAACAAAATGCCAGTGCAAGTGGTGCATGCGAGCCCGATTTCAATGTCGGGGAGAAGTTTGGATAGGTACCTGGAGGGCTATGCCCCTGGTGCAGGTCGATGGAAGTAGGCAGTTTAATCGATTCAGCATGGACTAGATAGGCTGAAGATCCTGTTTCTGTGCTGTACTTCCCCATGACCCTAATATCTGTTACCCATCCCTCACCATCACTGTGCAACAAGTCCACCTCCAAAACTTGTGAGCTAAAACAGAGATCATAGCACCTTTCTCATGAAGGGCATCTTGCAAAAAGGGTCCTAGTTCAACAAAATTGACCACAACATTCTCCTATATCCCCTCAAGAACTGGGCTGGCCTCTCTGGAAGTGCCCTTAATTGTTTAGCCCGTATATCTAGAGAGAAAATTTCTTGTCTGTCTTGGAGGCCAATTTTCTAAAATATATGATGTACCTTTTGGTGTTGTTCAGGGCAGCTGCCTTGGTCCCCTACTCTTCTCCTTAAACATGCTCCCCTTAAGAGACATCATTAGAGAGCATAAACATCATTCCCACCGTTATGCAGATGACACACAATTGTATATTTCAGCAGAGCCTGATGATGATAACACCTGATCTCTCTGACTTCTGGTGTGGCTGCAATAAACAAATGGATGAGACATAATTTCCCAAACCTAAATATAGATAAAACAGGCCATGATGTCGTTAAGCCATTGAGCATGAGTGGGCGGGGCAGCATCTCTCCATCTGAGGAGGGTCAAGCGTCTAGCCAGGAGAGAGGCAAAGGATAATATTCGGCATTTGGCAAGGGTAGTGACAGAGGGGATGTGAAGGGTAAGTATTTTACTCAGTGAGTGGTGGGTGCCTGGAATACACTGCCTGGTCTGGTGGTAGAGGCACATACATTAGAGGCTTAATTTTTAATTTTAAAATTAGTTTTTCATGTGACCAAGTAACCTACTAACCCGTACATCTTTGGAGTTGTCAATGCTTCAGGTCAAAACCCTGATTCAGGCCCTGTTCCTCCATATGCTCCTTTTCAATTCCCTTCTTCCCACTCCCACCCTCATGGATGCTGCTTGACCCACTGACTTTAACAGGGGTTCCCAGCCTGGGGTCTACAGTCCCCTCTGTTAATGGTAGGGGTCCATGGCGTTAGGATAAAGGTTGGGAACCACCTGCTCCAGCACATGGTGTGTTGCTCCAGATCTCCAGATCTGAGGAGGAGGGTCTGATGTCCGGTGGACTCGTGGATGACCAGAAGAGGGCGCTGGTGGACAGGGGATGGAGTGACCGGGATTTCTGCTGAAGATAAACACTGAAGACTGCCTGCTGGCCACGATTCATTGATTCATCGTGTAGGGAGTTTATTGACCGTAGTGATTACAATTAACACTCACTCTCCCACAGACCTGGATACGATGCAAGGAAAGGCCGCGGCAGAGAGCTCGAGTGAAGCCCATGCCTGTTTCACTGAAAGTTGTGTCGCAGACGACTAGTAAATAAATGTTATTTATTTACTTACTTAATTCGAGCTTCAGTGCAGAGCCACGCCGCCCAGCATCCCACCCCCCTCTCCCGATTTAACCTTACTTAATCACAGAGCAATTAGCAACAATCAGTTACCCTACTAACTCGTATGCCTTTGGACTGTGGGGTGAGACTGGAGCATCCAGAGGAAACTCAAGCATTCCTTACAGAGGACTCTGAGCTCATCCCGAGCTGTAATGGCATCGATCCAACCTCGACACGACAGTAGACTTCAGAAATTCATTAGAAAAGCATAAAAGTTGGGCTATCTACCCAAGCCTCACAGATGCAGAAAGAAAGCAAAGAAAAAAGTGCTGGAAGTCTAAAATAAAAATGAAAAATGCTAGAAACCTTCGGGCCATAGCAAGTCACGTCACAGCTTGGTATGGCAACTGCTCTGCGTGTGACCATAAGACAGCTGTGGACATCGTGGGAACCAGCCTCCCCTGCACAGATACTCTCTATACTGCTCACTGCAGCCAGCATAATCGAAGATCTCAAGCAACTGCAGAATGTAACATCGAAACAGTGAGCTATTGGTCTCCCTCTCACTGTGGCAGGAGTGATTCCTCTCTCTCGCTCTCTCTCACTTGCTAATGAAGTTGTAAATGTGGTCTCACCTTTAACATCTAAGAAAACTTGGACAGGTACACTTAGAACAGAGATGCGGAAAATCTTTTTCACCCAGAGAGTGGTGGATATGTGGAATGCTCTGCCCCAGAAGGCAGTGGAGACCAAGTCTCTGGATGCATTCAAGAGAGAGTTAGATAGAGCTCTTATAGATAGCGGGGTCAAGGGATATGGGGAGAGGGCAGGAACGGGGTACTGATTGTGTATGATCAGCCATGATCACAGTGAATGGCGATGCTGGCTAGAAGGGCCGAATGGCCTACTCCTGCACCTACTGTCTATTGTCTATTGACACCAACACGATCCTGACACAAGATTAGGCCTCTGCTCCCTCTGCTGAATGTTTCCATCAGTGTCCCATCAGTTTGCAGAACTAAGATTTTCACCGTTATGATTTAGTTTTATAATCGAGTCAAGTCAAGTTTGCCATTTAACATGCATACCGTCGAACAAGACTTTTCTCCAGACCAGGGTGTAAAACACAGTAGTACACGTAACACACATATAACACACAATTATAATCCTGCTTGAGTTCTTGGTTTCCTTCTGCCAGTCTCTTAAATTCAAACAGTCTCCCCAAAAAGAGAATTGGCAGGTCAGCTATTTCAAACTACGCTCCAACACCCAAAGCTATCAAGGTTGCAGACTCAGTTCACACATTTGAACACTAGCTCAAACCCTACTTATTTAATCTTGCTTTTAATCAGCATCTTTTACTTACATATTTATTATTATTATTTTTTCATGTTTGCACTTTATCCCATTGTAAAGCACTTTGAACTGCAGGTGTCCCCCTTTTTACAAAGGTAGAGCCTACAAAAGGTTTCCTACAAAACCTTTCTTAAGCCGAAATGGCGTAAAGCAAAGAACCATTAATTTATATGGGAGAAACTTTTGTAAAAGCGAAAATCCTCTTTGTAATGCGAAAACAGGTTACTAATGTAGGTCTTTTGTATATACGAAGTGGTGTAAAGCAAACATTGGTAAAGCAGGGGACACCTGTATATTGTCTATACGAAAAATACTCTATAAATAAAGTTATTATTATTAATAATTAACCAATACTAATACAACACAGGAACTGGTCCCTTGGCTTCTGGTCTGTGCCAAACACGATCCTAAATTTAAGTAGATCTCTCCTTCCTGAAATGAATTATACCCTCCCATTCCCTGCATATTCATGCGCCTATCTAAAAGCCTCTTAAGGTGGCAAATATCAGAAATTGCTCATTGGCTTATTATTGTTAGCTTGGTTTAGAGATTCAATTCAGTATCAGAGAATGTATACAGTATACAACCTGAATTTCTTACTCTTCACAGACGTCCACAAAACAGAAAAATAAAACCCAAAGAATGATTGACAGAAAAACATTAGGACCCCAAAGCCCACCCCCTCCCACGCACAGACATTAGCAAAAGAATTGACTTCCCCCCCCCCCCCACCGTCACCATGCAAGCAAATAGCAGAGCCCCCAGAGAGATCATGACCTAGAGTCCATTTCAACACTTGGGTATCTCAATAGCGAGCTGCTGGTCTTCCACTCTCATTGCTGCACTTTGATGTTACAATCTTCCACAGTAACATAGAAAATAGGTGCAGGAGTAGGCCATTCGGCCCTTCAAGCCTGCACTACCATTCAGTATAATCATGGCTGATCATCCAACTCAGAACCCTGTACCTGCTTTCTCTCCATACCCCCGATCCCTTTAGCCACAAAGGCCATATCTAACTCCCTCTTAAATTAAGCCAATGAACTGGCCTCAACAGTTTCCTGCGGCAGAGAATTCCACAGATTTATCACTCTCTGTGTGAAGAAGTTTTTCCTCATCTCGGTCCTAAAAGACTTCCCCTTTATCCTTAAACTGTGACCCCTTGTTCTGGACTTCCCCAACATCGGGAACAATCTTCCTGCATCTAGCCTGTCCAATACCTTTAGAATTTTATACATTTCAATAAGATCCCCCCTCAATCTTCTAAATTCTAGCGAGTATAAGCCTAGTCGAACCAGTCTTTCTTCATATGAAAGTCCTGCCATCCCAGGAATCAATCTGGTGAACCTTCTTTGTCCTCTCTCTATGGCAAGAATGTTTTTCCTCAGATTAAGGGACCAAAACTGCACACAATACTCCAGGTGTGGTCTTATCAAGGCCTTGTACACTGCAGTAGAACCTCCCTGCTCCAGTACTCGAATCCTCTTGCTATGAATGCCAACATACCATTTGCCTTTTTCACCGCCTGCATGCCCACTTTCAATGACCGGTGTACGATGACACCGAGGTCTCGTTGCACCTCCCCTTTTCCTAATCGGCCACCATTCAGATAATAATCTATTTTCCTGTTCTTGCCACCAAAGTGGATAGCCTCACACTTATCCACATTAAATTGCATCTGCATGTCAGCCACATCGCTTCTCCGAGTCCCACCCCCACCCCCGACTTGAGGACTGACAGGCTCTTACTCACCATCAGAAAGAGAGAGGACTGCTCGGACGACCTGAGAGAGAAAAAGAAATCAAAATTATGTTAAAAACTTTGGTTTGCACTTCATCCCGACAGACGGTACTACCACATCAGAACATTGAGGAAGGACAAAGAAGAGCAATAGTGGAGTGCAGAATTAAGTGTCACACTTACAGAGAGTGCAGTTCAGGCAGATAATAAGCTGCAAGGGCAATGCTGGGGTAGATTGCGAGGTCGAGAATCCATCCTAATGTACCAGGCAACCATTTAATAGTCTTATTACGGCAGGGTAGAAGCTGTGTTTGGGCCTGGTTGTACATCCTTTCAGGCTTTTGCATCTCTTGCCTGACGGGAGAGAGGAGAAGAGATAATGTTTGAGATAGTTCAATGGGTCCATTTAATATCAGAGAAAGTAGACAGTACACAACCTGAAATTCTTACTCTTCACAGACAGCCTCAAAAACAACTGCCAAAGAATGAATGACAGGAAAACATTAGAACCCCAGAAGTCCCCGCCCCACTCCCATGCACAAGCAGCAACCCCCCCCCCCACTGCCCCACCTGTCTCAGCAAAAAGCATCAGACACCCCCCCCCCTCCACCATCAGCCATGCAAGCTGTAGCAAAGCCCCTAAAAGGACCATGATCTAGAGTCCATCAAAAAAGCACTGTTCATCCCAACAGTTTGACATGCCAGCCTCCATAGAACCATAGAACAGGCCTTTTGGCCCTTCTTGGCTGTGCCAAACTGTTTTTCTGCCTAGTCCCACTGGCCCATATCCCACTATACATCTCTCATCCATGTACCTGTCCAATTGGCCTACGACATGCCAATTTTAACTCTTCATTCAACTTACACCCTACATCCAGACTGCTGTTTGGGGGCCTGTAGATAACTCCCAGTCCACTTGAAGCCATGTCTCTGTTATTCCCACAACATCGTACTTGCCAATTGCCAACTGATATATAATCCATGTTTATAACTGAGTACAGCCAAAGAGGCGGAATTACTCTGGGACCAAGGAGAAAAAAATACAGTACCAGTGGTCACACACAACACAAAGCACACATAGCACATATAAGCAAGGATTTACATTCTTGGACCACTGGGATCTGTTTTGGGGTAGGGATGAATTGTACAAAAGGGTCGGGTTGCACCTTAATAGGTGGGGGACCAGCATTCTGGCAGACAGGTTTGCCACTGCAACATGGATGTGTTTAAACTAAGTAGTGGGGGGGGGGGGGGGGAGGGGATGAACTGGAAATATAAGGATGGAGTTAAAGGGAAAGTGAAAATAAGAAAAGTTAAAAAGGACAACAGAATCAATGGAGTAGAAAGCTCAAGAAGAGATCATACAGTATGGCCAAGTAAAATAGGAATTGATATGAAAGGAGAGGGGAGTAACGAATTAGAAGTATTATATATGAATGCACGAAGTATAAGGAATAAAGTAGATGAGCTTGAGACTCAGTTGGAAATTGGCAAGTACGATGTTGTGGGAATAACTGAGACATGGCTTCAAACAGACAGGGCCTGGGAAATGAATATTCAAGGATATACATCTTATCGAAAGGACAGACTGACTGGCAGAGGGGGTGAGGTGGATCTGTTGGTGAGGAATGATATTCAGTCCCTTGCAAGGGGGACATAGAAACAGGGGATGTATAGTCAGTATGGATTCTGAGAAATTCTAAGGGTAGAAAGACCCTAATGGGAGTTACCTACAGGCCCCCAAACAGTAGTCTGGATGTAGGATGTAAGTTAAATGAAGAGTTAAAATTGGCATGTTGCAAAGGTAATGATACAGTTGTCATGGGGGATTTCAACATGCAGGTAGACTGGGAGAATCAGAATGGTACTGGACGCCAAGAAAGGGAGTTTGTGGAGTGCCTCCGAGATGGATTCTTAGAACAGCTTGTACTGGAGCCTACCAGGGAGAAGGCAATTCTAGATTTAGTGTTGTGCAATGAACTGGATTTCAGTGTCAAAGGCTGCCCTGAAGATGTTTTGGTAAAATCTTATTCTGCAGGAATTTTGGCCCTCAGGGCCGGTAGCAGTTTTGCACAAAGTGTCATAACTCATAAGCACAAGAGTTTCTGCAGGTGCTGGAAATCCAGAGCAACAATGCAAAATGCTGGAGGAACTCGGCAAGTCGGGCAGCATCTATAGAGGGGAATAAACAGTTGAGGTTTCAGGTCAAAATCTTTAATCAAGGTACAACATATCATGACTCAGCTAGACTGGCAGGAGGAAGAACCCAACCCAGAAATTTTCTCTTCAGCTCACTCCCATCAGACAGAATATACAAAGTTCAATTCAATTCAAGTTTAACTGCCATTCAACCATACAAGAATACCCTTGAATAGAGCCAAAGAGGCGGAATTACTCCGGGGACCAAGGAGAAAATCACAGTACCAGAGGTCACACACAACACAAAGCACACATAGCACATATAAGACAGCAAGCAAATGAAGATATCAGTTAAAAACAGCCACACAATGAAAAAGTCCAGACCCGAGCCAATAATGCCGCAGAAATCTGTAGTTAACCATAATACAGCTTGTCTTCTGCAGAGAAAACACTAAGGGGCAGCACTGATTCCAGCCTGGACGGCCACACCACATGGCCCCCAGTGGAGTAAAACGACTCTGATGCCTCTCTCTTGACAGCACCCCCGCTTGAGGGCTAGTCCTTGCACATGTAAGATAGCAAGCACATACAGGATATCAGTAAAATATAACCACGCAAATATATATATCCAGACCCTGATTCCATGAATGCCACATAAATCTGCAGACAACCACAATACAGCTTGATTTTCTGCTGAGCAAACATTAGGGGGCAGCACTGACTCCAGCCTGGGTGCAGCGCCACAGCGCCCCCAGTGGAGCCCACCGGTTTTGTCATCTGTCTCCTGGTACTGTAAAAGCCCCAAAGCACACACCAGCAGGTTCAAGGACAACTTCTGTTCCATTTTTGCACTCTTTATTGGATCTCTTGTATGATCAAATGAACTCTGGACCTCATAATCCACTTCATTATGACCTTGCACATTATCTTTTACCTGCACTTCACTTTTTCGGTAGCTTTTAGTCTCTGTCCTGCAGGTCTGTCCCGTTGGCAAGTTGCTGGATGGCGATGGAGCTGGACTTGAGTATCATGTTGCTGCCTGCTATGGCCACCCAAGGTGTCAGAGGCGGTGTCCAGTCCAACAAACAGTGCAAATAATTGTCTTGGATGTTTTTCTTGTGATCACAAGACCCTGTTGGAGACTGGTAATGTAGAAACCTGCAGGTCCAGCTCACTGGTGAGACTGACAGTGGGGGAGCTACGTGGCCTTGGTGCATTGTTGCGAGGACCGGGCCTCGCAGCTGCCCAGAGGAGGAAACGGTGGAGGTAATGTGGGGGGGAGAGTTGGAGTTGGGGCTGGCCCCTCTTGTGGGTTCTGCCCTCCAGTGTCCACTCACTGGAAGACAAGCTGGAATGCGGTCATCTGCAGCTGCACTAGCACGAGATGAAGAACTGCTACGTGCTTGTTCTTACAGAGATGTGGCTCCAGGCCAACATCCCATGCACCATCAATCTATAGGTTGTGACACACAGAGACTTGGGCTGTTTTTTTTGTGAATGTATGTATTTCTGCTATCATAACTATATGTGCTATATGTGCTCTGTGTGACTGTTTGCACCTTGGCCCCTGAGGAACTCTGTTATGTTTCTCAGTATTCATATGTATTGTTGAATGACAACACAAATGACCTTAAGACCTTATTCTAACTCAGTGCAGTGTGTAATTAATTGATCTGCATGCAGCTATATGCAAGACACTGTAACTTGGTACATGTGACAATAATAAACCAATACTAATGCCAACATCAATTTGTTTAATCATGTAAAATAACTAGAGTGCCATATGTCAGCCAGGCCACTTGGGGGAGACACTTACCAAAGACAGAGAGGCAAAATGGCTGGTTTTAGCTACAGCAACAGCAGAGAAAAGCAATGGACCTGATTCTGGAGAAACTCTACAGAATGAAGGACAAAGGGCCACACCAAAGGACATGTCCCATCGAAGAATGAAGATTTAGAAAACATACAAAGCCCTTTCACAACTTACATTTATCATTAACACACAAAAGTCTGCAGGTGCTCGAAATCCAAAGCAACACACACAAAATGCTGGAGGAACTCAGCAGGTCGGGCAGCATCCTGGGAATAAATAAACAGCCGACATATCAGGACGAGACCCTTCTTCTTCTTCCCCCTTCCTCTCCAGTCCTGACGAAGGGTCTTGGGCCAAAACATCAACTGTTTGTTCATTTCCATAAATGGTGCTGAATTCCTCCAGCAATTTGCTCATGTTACTTTCATCTTTGTCTCATTGGGCATGGGTCTTCTGAGATTTACCAAAACAACCTCCTCCCCATAAGCAGCACCAGGCTGAGGCTCTGACCAACGACCAGTAGGAAAACACTCAGTGTGTTTGATTTCATTCAACTTTTGATTTTTTAATCATGAATTTACCTCAGAATTATGGGGGAAGAAAGGCTGCTGATGAAGCTAGGCCCAGCCACAATGAAGATGTCCAAAGGAGTGTCACACACAAACTGAACCTGCAGCTTCACTCAATTGGCCCTGGAAATCACACACAGCCGTGCCTGACTCATCTAGGAAACTTTCCTGATTCAACTGGGAATTTACAAAGGCTGCACTTAGTGATAATCATGTAACCATATGACTGATAATTCTTTTAATCAATCTTAAGGGACATACCACTGTAAATGACTGCAAATGAATCTATTTAAATAATTTATATGTTGCTTTGGTGGCGGAGTGGAGATGCATCTCCACCAATTGCTGCTAGGGAGCTCCTTCCCTCTGCTAGCCTTGGGCCAAGTGTAGCACCTTCTTCGCCCCCGATCAGGGTCGCATGAAGCCATTGGAGCAGGTGGTGGATAATCGTATGAGCAGCCGGTTCATATCACAAGTCTTGGTTATGCGACCATTGACGCCAGGCAGACAATCTCTGAAGAGTATTGATAATGACTGGGGATCACCCATCTTGTAAAGGCACTGCCCAGAAGAATCGTGTAGAAAAATTTTCCAAGAACAATCATGGTCATGGAAATACCATGATCGCCCACATCATCAACACGGCACATAATGATGATGTCATACAACATGACACATAATGATAATGATGATGATGATATGTTGCTACCTTCCACTTGCTACATTTTTTGGGAGGGGAATGAAAGCAATGGAAGACCACGGACATACACTCAGTGGCCACTGTATTAGGTGTTGGAGGTATTAGGTATTGGAGGAACCTAATAAAGTGGCCACGAGGAATGGTGGCATCCACTAGTCTCGCGAGACAGTGTATCTGTGCCTGGAACGGTTCCCAGGGCGCAGGCCTCGGCAAGGTTGTATGGAAGACCAGCATTTGCCCATGCAGCAAGTCTCCCCTCTCCATGATACGGATGTTGTCCAAGGGAAGGGCAACGGCCGATACAGCTTGGCACCGGTGTCGTCCCAGGAGTTGCCAGAATGAGGTTGAAGACAACATCGGACTGCCTTAGGGACTCTAGCTCCGGATTTGTCCTCAGGGTTTACTCCCGAAGCCTTTCCCATGAGTGGGTATGGCCGCAAGGCAGCGGAGGTTTGAAATCAGAGTTTTCTCTCTCTTAGATGGACTGCCTTCCCAGGCTGACAAGCTCCATCTACCCGAAAAAGTGGCCACTAGGAATAATGATCACAAAATAAATACACAGGTACCATAAAAACCTACGAGGTTTACCAATGCCTTCAAGAGAGACTACCTGCTCCTCCCATATTCCAAAGATGCACGGTTTGGTTGGTTAATTGGTCAACATGAGTGTAATTAGACAGTGCGGGCTCATTGGGCCGGAAAGAGCCTGTTACTGTGGGTTCAAAGTTACCGTTGAGACACTAAAGCCAGCACAGGAAGCAGGTGTCATTCTGGAGACACTCTCAGTAGAGGCTCACAAACCCAAAGGTACATCACAGTTTGATACACTTAAGATGAATGGTGATAGTAGGGATGCAATACAACTTCAATAGTTACAACATCGGTTCTTTCAATGGGTTGAAAATGCTTCCCTTGAGTTATATATCTACAGTGACAAACACCACTGAATGTTCAAACACCTTTGTCACAAAGTAATTCACACAAATAATCCAAAAGCTTGTGGGGGCAGAACTCCCAGACACCCAAAAATATGTCTCTGAGCACAGAAATATCATGAGCCCACAAACACTGCCTAGTCCCGTGACGACATTCGATATACCGTGTGACAACATCTGTCTGGTCTGCCAACTTGCACTCCAGTCACAGTGGTGGAAATAGCTCAGTCCTGAAGAAGGATCTCCGCCCAAACATCAACTGTTTATTCATTTCCATAGATGCTGCCTGACCTGCTGAGCTCCTCCTGCATTTTGTGCGCGTTGCTTTGGATTTCCAGCATCTGCAGACTTGTGCGTGTTCATAACATAGGGATGTTGCTTGGTTTGATGCAAGCCCTTTAACACAACCCCATTGTTTTAACCTTTGACTCTTGCATATGCAACCTCTTAGCCCATGCTTCAAACTTCAAATTACTGCCTACAATTTACACAAAAAAAAACAAGGCTAATTGCAAGCTTCCTGAACTTACTTACATTTACAATAAGAACTGAAGACTGGTTTTTGTCTGATTTAATGTTTGCTATATTCACATAACTCCAGAATACTCCCTCACACTGTACTTTGTTTCTAAATTTTAAAAAAATGAAAATGAGCTGTTACTCAGACACAGAGAGACTAAATAATGGACCACCCAGCTTCAATCTGTGTGTGGAAGTGATTTTCCAACCCACATTCTCCATGAATGTTGTTACCTTCAGGTTTCATATTCCATGAATTTTCTCATATGTGGAGGATTTTCAATTTCAGCTACTCACATTGCCTCAAGATCTATCATCATCGTTAGGGATTTAGGTTATACTTCAAGATAATAACTTCAGTAACTAACTTCACCAACCAGTCTTTCCAAACTGTGGATTGTAGACTAAATATAAAATGCAGCCCTAGACAAATCGTTTCCGAGCACTATAGACAGCAGTTAATCAAAAACCAGACAATGCTGATTAACATTCAGCTGGGCGTCTGGGGTGTGAGTGTGATGAGGAATGTGTGAAAATTACATGTAATTTAAAGGAAGCATTGTAAATACATTGTAACTGTAGATATTAATTCAATGTTATGGGGGCATTGGGTCAAACAGGCCTGATCCACCAAAAGGGTCTCAATATGATACCAGCTGCTTGCTTTTGTTGAATAAAACAAAGGCTTAAAGGTTCGTTTGTTGTCAAAGTATACAACCCTGAAATTCTTTAATTCTCCAAGTAGCCATGAAACCAAGAAAGAAAAGAAAAGCAGTAAATAATCAACCTCAAAATTCCACCTTCCTGCAAAAAAAAATTAAACATGGAATAGTCATTTCAACCTGCCCCCCCCCCACATCTCTCCTGCACAAAAACAGAACCAGCATATCGACTCCCAACTCCTTCCTCGTGCATAAAAAAAAAGTAAAATGGATCTATCTCTACTCTGACACAAAAAAAGTGAACAAAATGGATCAGGCACATCGAACCCCAAATCCCTCTTCCTGCACAAAAAAAAACAAACAGAGCGGACTTCCGGTCAAGAATAAATCACTTCTGTATCCACTAGTTTCAGTCTCCCTCCGGTGACTTAGTCAAAAATAGTGAGGTAGTGTTCATGGGTTGGTTCATTGTTAGAAATCTGACAGCGGAGGGTAAGAAGCTGTTCCTAAAATATTGAGTGTGTGCCCTCAGGCTCATGTACCTTCTTGAGGCAAGACACTTACCCGGAAATGTAGCTCCTCGGTGGTTTGTAACACGGTGCACTTTTTTAAACCTTTTTTTGTTTCATCATTCAACTGAATTTTTAGTGCACTGTCTCTCTGTGCATGTCCGCACAGTTCCTGCCCAGCGTTTGCTATTCCAATTCAGCCTTACATCTAAATTTCATTAACTGACACCTCTGACAATATATTCAAAGTTTAAAAGTTCAAAGTAAATTTATTATCAAAGTACGTTTGTACGTTTGTATGTTACCCTGTGATTTAATTTCTTGTAGGCGTTCACAGTAGAACAGAGAAATACAATAGAATCAATCAAAAACTACGCACAAACACTGACAAATAACCAATGCGCAAAAGAAGACAAACTATGCAAATACTAAAAATCAGTAAATAGATAGATAGATAGATGGATAAAACTGAGAACATGAGTTGTAGAGTCCTTGAAAGTGAGTCCATCGGTTGTGGGATCAGTTCAGAGTTGAGAGGAGTGAAGTTATCCAGTCTGGCTCAAGAGTCTTTTGGTTCTAGGGCAATAATTGTTCCTGAACCTGTTGGTGTGGGATCTAAGACTCCTGTACCTCCTTCCCAAAGGCAGCAGCAAGAGGAGACCATGGCCTGGATGGAGGGGTTCTTGACAATGGATGCTGCTTTCTTGTGGCAGCACTCCTCATAGAGGTGTTCAGTGGTGGGAAGGGCTGTATCTACTACTCTTTGTAGGCTTTTCCGTCCTTGGGCGTTGGCATTTCCATACCAGGCCGTGATGCAATCTCTCTCAGCAGAGACCCGACAGTCTACAGATGCTGGAATCCGGGCAGCAAACAATCTGCCGGAGGAACTCAGCGTCTGTGGGAAAAAAAGAATTCTGGGTCTGGATGATGCTGCTGAGTCCGGATATCTTAATGCAGGGTATGAGGCAACATCCATCATTAAAGCTCCCCGCCATCTGGGCCAAGCCATCTTTTCCACAGCTACCATTGGGTAGGAGGTACAGACTTACGTTACTTCCCTCAACCTCAAAACCACAATCGCCATTACAGTTCAGCAGAACTCTGACCACTTTGCACTAAAATGGATGTTTTAAAATTCTAATTATGTTCCTGTGATGCTGCTACAAGTAAGTTTTTGATTTCACCTGTGCTTACACGTGCACATGCGTATGACAATAAACTTAACTTTGACTTTACACACAAGAGATTCCACAGATGCTGGAAATCCAGAGCAACACATACACACACACACACAAAATGCTGCAGGAATTTAGCAGGTCAGGCAGCATCTAGGGAGGGGAATAAGCAGTCGACGTCTTATCAGGATTCTCAGGATGGAAACTCAACTGTTCATTCACTCCCATTCCCCACAGATGCTGCCTGACCTGCTGAGCTCCCCCAGCATTGTGTGTGTGTGTGTGTGTGTGTGTGTGTGTGTGTGTGTGTGTGCTTGTGCGCACGCCATAGACAGTTATCTTCCCCTGCCATGTAATTTTAAACTACTGCATTCTCTTTCTCTCTTTTTTTGAGTTCGTATGCTATTAGTCACACCTTCCTTGCTCCCCAGCACTGTCACGTCGAGCTGTGTTCAGTCAGACTGTGTCAACAGGAAGAATCCCTCGGACCCTGCACCATGTGTGACTCAGATCTGAGTGCTAGATTCGATGATTAGACATAGCGGAACAATCACATACGGTTTGTTCCGGATCTTACACCCGCACAGGATGCAGTGGGTAAAACCGAACAGAGCACTCATATCCAGTGTAATGTAAATCATTGTTCAGTACAGTCACTTCAGCAATGAATGTCAAAGTAAAACCAAACAATCTCTGAAATCCATTTGTCTGCCTCGTTTCCTGGAAGCTCAACGATTGCCAAACGTTTTCATCTTGCAGCTCCTTCATCCATTTCCTTTTCTTCTTGAGTTCATTTCTGCACTGACACTCATAACGTCCCCAGCTACAACACATACCCACATTCAGTGGCCACTTTATTAGGTATCCCCCATACCTCCAAACATTCCTGGTCTTCTGCTGCTGTAGCCCAACCACTTCAAGGTTCGACGTGTTGTGTGTTCAGAGACGTTTTTCTGCGCACCACTGTGGTAACGTGTGGTTATTTGAGTTACTGTCACCTTCCTGTCAGCTTGAACCAGTCTAGCCATTTTCCTCAGACCTCTCTCATTAACAAGGATTTTCACCCACAGAACTACGACTCTCTTGATGGTTTTTTTTTTGTTTTTACACCAATCTCTGTAAACTCCAGAGACTGTTGAGTGTGAAAATCCCAGAAGACCAGTAGTTTCTGAGATACTCAAACTACCCCGTCTGGAAGCAACAATCACTTTGTGGTCAAAGTCACTTAGATCACATTTTCTCCCCATTCTGATGTTTGGTCTGAACAACGTCTGAACCTCTTGACCATGTCTGCATGCTTTAATGCATTGAGTTGCTGCCAAATACAGTCATAGAACCATAGAAACAGGCCTTTTGGCCCATCCAGTCCATGCTGAATCACAAACTGCCATCGACTTGCACTGGGACCATAACTGTCCATACCCTTCCTATCCACATACCTATCCCAACTTTTCTCAAACGTTGAAATTGAGCTCACTTGCACAACTTGTGCTGACAGCTCGTTCCACACTCTCACAGCCCTCTGAGTGAAGAAGTTTCCCCTCATGTTCCCCTTAAACTTTTCACCCTTCACCCTTAACCCATGACCTCCAGTTGTAGTCCCACCCAACATCAGTGGAAAAAAGCCTGCTTGCATTTACCCTATCTGTACCCCTCATAATTCTGTATGCCTCTGTCAAACCTCCCCTCAGTCTGCTACATTCCAAGGAATAAAGTCCAAACCTATTCAACCTTTCCTTATAATTCAGGTCCTTATGTACTGAATTGGTGAACCTGAGAGAGCCATGTCTTCTCACGCTTTGGATCTCCGATTGGCTGCTGCTCAAAACCTGATTTGCTGATTAGATATTTGCATTAACTAACAGGTGTGCAGGTGTACCTACTAAGAATTTGTGTTTATTGTCATACACATGTATGCACAGGTGCAATGAAAAACTTACTTGTAGCAACATCACAAGGCACATTAGGAACGTAACTTTGACAAAAAAAAACATAAATTTAAAAGCTTAAATCAGAATTATGAATTAAAAAGCTGCTTTGGGGGCAAAGAAAATAACTGTACAAGACACAAGATGCTGGAGGAACTCAGGAGGCCAGGCAGCATTGATGGAAACAAGTACAGTTGATGTTTTGGGCCGAGACCCTTCGGCCCAAAACATTTACTGTGCTTTTTCCCATAGCTGCTGCCTGGCCTGCTGAGTTCCTCCAGCATTTTGTGTGTGTTGCTCGGATTTCCAGCATCTGCAGATTTTCTCTTGTTTGTGGAAAAAAATAACCAGATCTCCTGGTGAGTAACCGGATTATAAAATGTGCTGTTTTCTGGGTCAGCTAACATAGATCATCGAACAGTATGGCACTGGAGCAGGCCATTCAGCCCACAATGTTGTGCTGAACCAGCTGAAAAGCAAATCAAAAACACCCCAACACTAATCCCTCCTGCCTACACTATGTCCATATCCCTCCATCTTCCTCACATCCATGTGCCTCTCCAAACGTCTCTTAAAAGCCTCTAATGTATTTGCCTCTACCACCATCCCAGGCAGCACATTCCAGGCATCCACCACTCTCTGAGTAAAAAACTTACCCCTCACGTCCCCCTTGAACCTACCCTCCCCCCACCTTCAATACATGCCCTCTGGTATTAGATATTTCTACTCCGGGAAACAGATACTCTCTGTCCAATCTATCTATGCCTCTCATCATCATATAAACCTCTCTCAGATCTCCTCTCAGCCTCTGACGCTCCAGAGAAAACAACCCTCGTTTATCCAGCTTCTCATGATAGCGCATGCCCTCTAAACCAGGCAGCATCCTGGTAAAAGTCGTGTGGTAAGAGTGCAAAAAAAACAATAAAAGTTTAAATAAAAATGGTGATAATTAAGATGCAATGGTTCCTGGTCTTGCAGTGTAATGAAGAGTGCAAAATTAGAATCTCATATCACTGAGCAGATGAAATCACCAAAATAGGAATTAACTGGTTTTCACCACGCTGGTTGGGAGGTGCAACTGGTGAGCTCACATCCAATGAGAAGGCTTCTGGTGCACTGGCCAATCTCAGCAGACATTACATCACTGCCTAGCTATGTTAATGAGTCTCTGGTCAGATGACATGGCCCCACCTTGCAGCAGACAGAGGGGAACACAGATGCCCTTGCAAAGATCTGCAAATAAACAAAAACGACAGACACCCATCACTGGCACCAGTTCACCCGCCACCGAGGTCACACATACAGAGAGCTGCTGGAAAAGGGCCAGTAACATCATGAAGTAACACACCCTGCTCGTGGACTGTTTGCCCCACTCCCTTCAGGAAGGAGGTTATGTAGCGTCCAAGGCAGCAGGGTAGTGTAGTGGTTAGCACAGCGTTTTACAGTACCAGCAAACCGGGTTCAATTCCCGCTTGTATTTTCTCCCCATGAAGGCGTGGGTTTCCTTCGGGTGCTCTGGTTTCCTCCCACAGACCAAAGACATACCGGTTAATAGATTAGTTGATCAGTGTAAATTGTCCCATGATTAGGCTCGGATTAAATCAGGAGGAACTGCTGGGCAGCATGATTCGAAGGGCTGAAAGGGCCCTACGCCCTACCCCAGTAAATAAATAAAACATGGCAGAACCACCAGACTCAAAAACAGTTCCTTTCCCCAAGCAGTAAGGCTGATCAACACCTCCACCTGCTAGCTCCAATTCCCCGTCAGTCACCTTATGCACAGCCGAGTGTCACTTTATGGACATACAATCAATCGATGTCTGTAAACTATGTCTGTATTTGTATTTATTCTGTGCTTTTTTTAAATTATTATTGTGTTTAATTATCTTTTATGGTTTTTTTGTTCTGTGTTAGATCCAGAGTAACAATTATTTCATTCTCATTTACATTTGTGTGCAGGAAATGACATTAAACAATCTTCATCATTCGTACAGATGTTTCTCCTTCCCCGCTCCCCCTCATTGCACCGCGATACTTTACAACCACGAGAGCCACAGCAATGGGGCAAGTTAGCCCTCAATTCCAAAGTAAGGCTGAAAAAAAATGGTCTGCATTCCCCCTCCACTCCCCTGCCCCCAAGAAAGAATAGGGCAGAATAGCCTCGTACAGTTTTCATGTGACCCAACGGCTCACATTACAGGTGGGTACTCTAACCGGAAGGGGAAAGAAAAGGCTCACGTGGCCGTTAAACGGTCCACAACATTACGCAGTTTATTGGGGTCACAGGTAAAGCAGTTACCACACCAAGCTGTTATGCATCCAGATACGATACTTTCCGTGGGGACATCATACTAAATGTCTTTAATTTCCTGACCCTTTCCGCAACACTGCAGCTTCAATCCAGGAGTCTCGCAGCCCGCACTGGGGGCACAACCCCACCATTGCCCCCTGGATATCTAAAGGACAGCTGGGACACACAGGCGCCTGTGGAGAAACCGGGGGCAGGAGCTCCCTCCTGGCCTATCTCAGCACCAGTTTCTCGAAGGGTGAAAGCAGAGAGCTTTAAACTTAACAGTGTTCGAAAAACAAAATGGCCAACGTGCGAAAAATAGGGTAGATAAATCTGTCAGGTTTAGGTAATAATGTTTCTATCACATGGCGTATTCTGCTTTATTTGTACAAAAAAAATGGAATCTGGATACTATTTATAGCATATGGCAAAATAAGGGGGCCAGTATGTGAGCTATAGGTTTTTTTATGCTGTATTAATTCTCCCAGGGGCTGGCTGATAACTCAGTGAACAAGTCGGCAGTCCTTGGCGGCTGGAACCGGATTGATCCAGTCTCAGCCAGCTGGCTCTACATAAATTCCTCAAGGGCTGCATGCAAAATGCGGACCGGAGTACGGCAGCTTCCTCACTGCACCACACACGCTCGCATCTGTCTGCAAATGCGACCCATCCCCCCCCTCCCCACCCCTTCCCTGTCCATCCCCCACCACTGCACCAAGCTCCGCGTCTGCCTTGCGTAAACACCCGAGAGTCCTTGTGCAACCGTTGTGCAGTTCACCATTTTAATCTGTGCTCTTATGGAAACTCACAACACATTTTAACAACAGGCTGTCGGCCATCTTCCAGATAAAGAGCCAGATTATTGTGTCGACTGAAGATCTTTATCAAGTACAAAAAAACACAAAAGATAATTGTAAAGAATTGTCACAGGGACTGTTTTTGTTTTGGTTTGGTTTGAGTTGGCAACTGTACGGCTTTTATCTGCAGGACTGAATTGTGTTTATACACTTTGGTAAACTGGTTTAACCAGCGTAGTTTGTTTGAATATCCCTGATTAATCACAAACAGTGCCCCACCCTTCACCAGCCTTGCTGTATCTGGGAAATGCAATATTACAGTCAACTTTGGCTATAAAAACAGAGAATATATACAGAATGTTGGCTACAGTGATTCGAGACTCTCTGCCAAGAGATATTTTGATCCCTCTGATACAAAAGGCACCTTTGTATCGCAACAAAGAAGGATTTTATCGGGGGTGGTTAGTATGTCGAGCAGGGCTCAGGAACAAACAGCTCTGTGAACCTCAGAGATAAGGCAGGAGAGGATCTGGAAAGAGCTCGTACTGATCCAAGGACAAACGGGCTGCCTCATCGCCATTTTACTCCTCCTAAATTCCTGAACCACTAAGGAAAATTTTTGAAAAATGATGCCGAGCTCCCGTCAGCCATTATTCACCGCCGGCACCTCGGTCACCATCTTAGCTAGCGGCAGGGAGTTAGTTAGTCAGCGATGCGACTGGACGTTAGTGGCGAAGGTCAAATGATGGCTGCGGTTTCTGGTTCCTGCAAGTCTGTGTATCAGACCAGAGCAGTAAAGGCAAGCTGGAAGTACATCTGCCCTGACTTTAATTGCAAGGTTGCAGCAAAGTTATTAGCCAATGATACTCCAAATATTTTTACCTTATCTGATATGTAGTGTCACGGCTCTTATCAATCAATGCAAAACCACACTATTGCAGAGCAATATTACTACTGAATAACATTTTTCATTAAATTTTACTTAGGGCAGTTGTAATAATTGGTAATATATCAAGCAGTGTCATTACTACATAATATATGTATATTTTTCCATAATAATAATAGACGTTTTACTACGATACATACATGCATAATTACACTGGACAACACGTTTTTTAAAAGTGTTGCTTCCTCAGAATTTTTTGTTTATGATAGACAGCTTGAAGCTGAACACAAATATAATTTCAGGCTACTTGCATCACGTAGGAATTTGGAGAAACAAATAACTTTTATTGAATATAATGTGTTTAATTGCATAATGGGGCTGATGCTTTGCAACAATTCAACTAAGCTAAAAATGTTTTGTTGATGATTTTCATTTGTACTCAGTGTCTGAGGCTTCTTGCTTAAGTGTCCAACAATAATCAGCCAGCGTTGATGGATTCCAGTTGCCCTGATACCGTTTCTCCATGACCGCAATGTCCCGGTGAAACCTTTCACCATGATAATCACTGACAGCACCAAGATTTGCAGGGAAGAAGTCTAAATGGGAATGCAAAAATGAATCTTGACTGAGATGTTGCACTTCATGGCTTTGTGTGTTTGAATTATGTTGTCAACCCACTGCACGTAGTTTGTTGCTCTGTAGTTGCCAAGGAAATTTTCAACGACATCCTTGAATGCCTTCCATGCAATTTTCTCCAGTCCTACTAGAAGTTCTTCAAATTGTCTATCATTGATGACCTAATTGATTTGTGGACCAACAAAAAAACCTTCCTTAACCTTGGCATCAGTTACTCTGGGAAACATCTGTCTCAAATATTAAAATCCTTCATGGAAATTTGTATCCTTTCTAAAACCTGTCCTGCCATGCACATCTGTCCTGCCTAAGCATGCCTGAACAAGATAGAAAACTTTTCAGCTTACATTGTGGGCAACATCTTAATTGACTTGAATTATGAATTGTAATAGCAGATATAGGCAATTTCAAAAAAATGGTGAGAGAGTGACAGGGAAATTTCATGGTGATCCTGCCACTGCCTGAAAGGAGTCTGTACGTTCTCCCCTTAACCACATGGGTCTCCACCGGGTGTTCTGGTGTTCCTCCCACAGTCCAAAGATATACTGGTTGGTAAGTTAATTGGTCATTGTAAATTGTCCCGTGATTAGGCTGGGGGTTGCTGGTCTCGAAGGGCCAAAAGGGCCTATTCCACTTTATATCTCAATCAAAAAATCAATCGATTTTCATGATAAGCAGCCCCAAATCAATAAGATTCACCCAGAAGTATTCAGGAAGAAAAATCTTTGTTGTCCAGTGTTATCACTTCAATTTTCATATCAGTTTTACTACATAGTAATTTAACATTTTCTGGAATTATAGACGAGTGGTTACCACTAAGGTATACAATATAATATAACTATAAAACACACTGAGTGATACAATCACTATATAAGATACGCACCACTGAACTGAGGCTGAGGTCTGCAACTAACAAGCTTCTGAATCGGCTGCGGTGACGCCTGGCTGCGTACTTGCTTTCGTGAACTTCAGTTCTGAATATGACTTGCTTACTTTTATTGTTTACACAATTTGATTTTTCCTCTCTCTGTCTGCGCATGCGGAGTTCAACGCCCTTCTTTAGTTTTAATGGGTTCCTTTGTTCTGTGGCTGCCTGTAAGGAGACAAATTTCAAGGTTGTATAAAGTATACGTACTTTGATAATAAATGTACTTTGAAAATCAATATTAATTGTTAATAATTGTACTCATTTATATACACAGTATTTTATAACATGGTAATATATAAAATAGCAATAGCAACCACACTGTATTTATTTATTTGTTTGTTTGTTTATTTATTTATTTATTTAAATTTCGCGAGACAGTGTGGAGTAGCCCCTTCTGGCACTTTGAGCCATGCCACCTCAGCAACTTCCGACAAACCCGATTAATTCTAAACTAATAACGGGACAATTTGCAATGACCAATTCACCTACCCGGTACGTCTTTGGACTGTGGGAGGAAACTGAAGGACCTGGTGAAAACCGTTGCATCCCACGAGGGAGGACCTCTTACAGGATGGAGTCAAGATTGAACTGCAAACTCTGTCACACCCTGCGTTGTGATAGCATCGCGCCAACCGCCATGCCACATATACATGAGTATAACGAGTACTCATAATTGATCAAAAATAAGAGAAAATCTGCAGAAGCTCTCTGTTCCATAGATGCTGTCTGGCCTGCTGAGTTCCTCCAACAGATAATTGATACAAGAATAGCTTGATTCTGAGTATCCTTTCCATGCAAAATGCAGAGGAATAGTGTTCAAAGTAAATTTTATTATCAAAGTGCATATATGTCACCACATACACCCGAGGCAAAGCACACAAAAATTCTGGAGGAACTCAGCGGGGAAAGTTCAGCAGCTACGAAAATGAATAAACAGACGATGATTTGGCCTAAGACCCTTTTTCAGGACTTAGGTTGATTTTCTTGCAGGTACTTAGAGGAAAATAAAGTACAACACAAATTATGAAAAACTATGCATAACAAAAGCCGACAATCAACATGTAAAGGAAGATAGATTGTACAAATAAACTGAAGTAAATAATACTGAGGACATGAGTTGCAGAGTTACAACACCCTCAGCACTACTTTTGTTAAAATGTTTACAGAAGTGTGTCCTTCATGCATGACTGAACTCCTGACTGAACAAGGGAACAGTGTCATATAACCATATAACAATTACAGAATGGAAACAGGCCATCTCAGCCCCTTTAGTCTGTGCCGAATGCTTACTCTCACTTAGTCTCACCTACCTGCACTCAGCCCATAACCCTCCGCTCCTTTCCTGTCCATATACCTATCCGATTTTTTTTTAATGACAAAATCGAACCTGCCTCTACCATTTCTACTGGAAGCTCATTCCACACAGCTACCACTCTCTGAGTAAAGAAGTTTCCCCTCATGTTACCCTTAAACTTTTGCCCCTTAACTCTCAACTCATGTCCTCTTGTTTGAATCTCCCCTACTCTCAATGGAAAAAGCCTATCCACATCAACTCTATCTATCCCCCTCATAATTTTAAATACCTCTATCAAGTCCCCCCTCAAGCTTCTACGCTCCAAAGAATAAAGACCTAACTTGTTCAACCTTTCTCTGTAACTTAGGTGCTGAAACCCAGGTAACATTCTAGTAGATCTCCTCTGTACTCTCTCTAATTTGTTGACATCTTTCCTATAATTTGGTGATTAGAACTGCACACAATACTCCAAATTTGACCTCACCAATGCCTTGGACAATTTTAACAGTACATCCCAACTTTATACTCAAAGGTTATCTAACCTTTTCAGTTCTGGTAGGTTGGTACCTTACAATCTTCCTGTTATCTCCAGACTTGCTATCTACTTGTAACTAATTTTATCTACTTGTAAGTTTTGCTATTAATTTCTCACATGCTTGATGAAGGACAGTCAATGTTAAAAAGCCTCGACAGAGTGGATTGACTGTATGTGGAGCGGATGTTTCTCACGGTGGGGGAGTCCAAGACCAGAGGACACAGCTTAGAGTAGAGGGATGTCTTTTTTAGAATGGAGATGAGGAGGAATTTCTTTAGCCAGAGGGTGGTGAATCTCTGGAATTCTTTGCCATGGGTAGCTGCGGAGGCCAAGTCATTGGGTACATTTAAGGCAGAGGTTGATAGGTTCTTGATTAGTCAGGGCATCAAAGGGTATGGGGAGAAGGCAGGAGAATGGGGCTGAGGGGGAAAACGGATCAGCCATTATGAAATGGCTGATGAGGGGTCTAGGCCCAAAATGTCGACTGTTCACTTTTTTTCCTTAGATGCTGCCAGGCCTGCTGAGTTCCTCCAGTTTTTTGCGTGTTGCTTGAAATGGCAGAGCAGACTTGATGGGCCAAATGGCCTAATTCTGCTCCTGTATCTTATGCTCTTATGGTTAATTGTCTTTGTCTCCCATGGGTGCAAACACTTCTCATCTGTAACACGAGAAAATCTGCAAGTGCTGGAAATCCAGAGCAACACACTCAAAATGCTGGAGGGACTCAGCAGGTCAGGCAGCATCTATGGAAAAGAATAAACAGTCAATGTTTTGAGCCGAGACCTTTATCTGTATTTTTTTCAGTTAGAAACAGTGGAATTCTTGTGATGGGTTAAAGTGAGAAGGCTTCAAAGTCACCCTGTATCAGTGATTCACTCTTACTGAGTCACTGTTTAGACAACAGTACAGGCAGAACAGTTAATGTATAACTTTGGAGGATAGTCTAAAGACAGAAGGGGAAAAAAATAGACTGGTATCAACTTTACTACCTGCTCCCCCATAGTCTAAAAACCTATTCACCTCCTCAAAGTTTAAAGTACGTTTATTATCGAAGTATGTATGCATTTTACAACCTTGATATTCATCTGACAGGCAGTCAAGTCAAGTCATTTTTTATTGTCATTTTGACCATAACTGCTGGTACAGTACACAGTAAAAATGAGACAACATTTTTTGGGACCATGGTGCTACATGAAACAATACAAAAACTACACTTAACTACGTAAAAACAACACAGAAGAAAACTACACTAGACTACAGACCTACCCAGGACTGTATAAAGTCCACAAAACAGTGCAGGCATTACAATAAATAATAAACAAGACAATAGGCACAGTAGAGGGCAGTAAGTTGGTGTCAGTCCAGGCTCCGGGTATTGAGGAGTCTGATGGCTTGGGGGAAGAAACTGTTACATAGTCTGGTCGTGAGAGGCCAGAAACCCAAATCAAAGAAACCCAAAAGAACCCATTAAAAACTGTCAAACACCCTACGTACAGGGGAAAAAAGCAAATCACACAAACAATAAGCACAAGCAAATAGTGCTCTGAACTGAAGTCCATGGAGTGTACATCCACAGACCCTTAGTTCAGCGCAGAGCGGAGCAGCGAGCTGAACCAGGCCATCCCTCTTCATAGGTCCTGACGTCCTGGACTTTCGATCTGGCCCGATGCCTGAATTGTCATCCAAACGTTGGGTTCAGCTGCTTTGGTCTGCTCTGGACCTGGGGCCTGGACTCCACCACCAATATTCAGCCTCTACTTGACCTTTCTGACTTGGCTTGAAAACTCCAGAATCACAACCCCCCTGAGAGAACAACGTCCTCCGATCCCCTTCTGTGGGGTACTCCTTATTCTGAAAGGATGCTCTGGACTCCCCACAAGGTGAAAGGCCCAACCTTGTTGTTTAGTATGCTGAACTGAGAGCCCTCTTTCAGATAAGAGACCAACCAGAACGTTGCCGGCTGCTCTGGTAAAGACCCAATCAGCCGTGGCAATCCAGCTCTCCATCCTGTTGCTCTAAAATTACTCTAAAGACAGTCTGGAATAAAAAGAGAGAAACATCGCAATGTATTCAACAGGTCTAAAAGGGCTTTTATCTCTGCGTTGACCTTAAAATATTAACTCCGTTTCTTTCATCAAGGATGCAAAAGTTACACACACACACACACACACACACACACACACACACACACACACACACAAAATGCTGGAGGAACTCAGCAGGTCAGGCATCGTCTATGGAAAGGAATAAACTGTTGACATTTTCAGCTGAGATCCTTCATTGCACCAGGGCTGATGAAGAGTCTCGGTCTGAAACATTCCCCCAGCATCTTGTGCGGGTTGCTCTTGATTTTCAGTATCTGCAGAATCTTTTGCATTCATGATTCTGGTTAAGTTGCTGAAAATATTTCCAGTATTTCCTGTTTTTACCCACTGGAATGTATTGACAGTGTATTTTTTAATGTGCTTATGACACGAACCTCAGTGGTAGGGGCATTTTCTTGCTTACTCCCTCTTCTGTTTTGACTGAGCAGATTACTTGCCATTTTGGACTCATCCACTTTCAAATCAAATTCAAATTTAAATTCAAATTCAATTGTCATTCAACTATAAATAAATACAACCAAATGAGACAGCATTCCTCTGGTACGCAGATGAATCAAAATAGCAAGCAAAAACAAAATCATAATACACAAAAAATTATATATATATACAAGAGGTGACATGTCCTGCAGACTGATGTGCGCAGCCTCCCGCAATCCAGCCTGTCATTCCACCGATCGAGTACTGGGGGCAGCACTGACAAGAGAGGCCAGCCCCAACCGAGAACGGATGCCACGCTACACCACCTCCGGAGTCTCCTCTCCTGGGCTGCAGCAGCAGGCAAGCCCACAGCTTGACAAAGATGGCAGGTTTTCTTCCCTCAAGACATCAGTTGGAGTTTTAATAACTATCTGGCTGATTTAGACTTTCCTTTGTCAAGACTAGTTTTTAAATTCCAGATTTGGCTTGAGGCGGACGAAAAGGAACAGATGCAAAAGGCTGGAGGAGCTCAGCGAGTCAGGCAGTATCTACGGAGACGAGTAAACAGTCAACGTTTTGGGCCGAGACCGTTTATCAGTTCTCAGTGAAGCAGCCTTTTCTCAAAATTATAAGAAGAGCTATCAGGAAAGTAGAACTTTGAATTAGGACTGCAAAGATGTTCAGGGAGCAGGAGCCTCCAGAAAGTTCAAAGTTTAAAGATCACCATATACTACCTTGAGATTAATTTTCTTGCAGGCATTCACAGAACAAAGAACACAATAGAACCAGTGAAAAACTAAGACAAACTCTGCAAATACAAATTGTGAGATAGCACCAACAAACAACGCGACCAATAGCAACGGCCTGCAGACAGACGAATCTCAGAGTTATACTCTTTATACATACTTTGATAATAAATGTACTTTGAGCCTTTGACGCTTTTAGTAATAATAAACAAATAGGTAAATAAATAGTACTGAGAACATGAGTTGTTGATTACTTGAAAGTGAGTGGGTAGGTTGTAGAATTGGTTCAGATTTGAGATAAGTGAAGTTGTCCACATTGGTTCAGAAGCCGGGTGGTTGAAAGGTAATTACTTAGATTAGATTGCGAGGACACTCAGTTCTTGTTTATTGTCATTCATAATGTATGCATTAAGAAATTATACAATGTTCCTCCAGTATGATATCACAAAAACACAAGACAGACCAAGACTAACTAACTAAAACCACATAATTATAACATACAGTTACAACAGTGCAAAGCAATGCCGTAATTTGTTAAGAGCAGACCATGGACATGGCAAAAAAAAGTCTCAAAGTCCTCGCTAGCCCATCATCTCATGTAGACGGTAGAAGGAAGAAAAACTCTTCCTGCCATGAACCTCCAGCGCCGCAAAGCTTCCCGATGCAGCCTCTGGAAGCATCTGACCACAGCCAACTCTAAGTCCGTCCGAAAAACTTTGAGCTTCCAACCAGCCCTCCAACACCGAGCACCATCTCTGTCGAGCGCTTCGACCCTGGCCCCGACCGCCAAGGAACAGGCAAAGTCGAGGATTCGGGGCCTTCCTCTCTGGAGATTTCTCGATCACACAGTAGCAGCAGCAGCGAAACAGACTTGTCAGAAGTTTCACCAGATGTTCCTCCGTGCTTCTCAAGTCCGTCCCCATCAAATCAGGATTGTGCACGGCCCCTACCTAACAGGTAACAGATATTAATTCCTAGAGTGGCCGCGCGCGTTACCATCGCGCCACCATTTTCTCTCTGGAAAGCTTCTTGAATCTGATGGTATGGAACCTAAGGCTCGTGAACTTCCTTCCTGATGGCAGCAGTGAGAAAGGAGCGTGGCCCTAACGGTAGCGCCTGGACAGAGGTGGGGGAAATCAAGCAATCAGTGAGTGGGGGAAATTGACAAGGGATGTGAGTTTGGGATTTTTTAGGGAGGCCACTGCAGGAAATCTAGGGCATCAATTAAACTGACGTAAAGTTGGGTATTGACTTTTATTCCCAGCAGTCATGTCATTCTTGTTACAGGGAATTTCCCCTTGATTTGGCTTCCTGTCAAGTTCAACTTGAAGTTCAAGTTTAATTGTCAATCAACCATACACAAATACCCATGAATACAGCCAAAGAAAACAGCATTACTCCGGAGCCAAGGTGTAAAACTGATATACTGCATGCAGATAACACATAAAAGTTAGTAGTAAACATGCAATCACAGAAAAAAATATAATATAGCCCAAATCCCTGACACTGTGAATGTGTCAGCAAGAGCAAATGCACAGCAGTCTGCAGCAAAACACAATCCTACTTCTTGTCCACAGAGCGAACACTGGAGAGCAGCACCAATGCCAGCACGGATGCTGCGCACTGACTCTGGTGCCTCTCTCTTGGGTGGCTGCAAACATCCGGCACCGTGGAATGAGGCTTAGACCTTGCTACAACCAAGGCCACGCAGTTCCCCCACCATCAGTTCCATCAATATACCAGTGAACCAGACTTGCAGCATGCTACATAACCAATGTCGGAAGCTCAGGGTTTGAAGTAAATTCATTGTCTGTTATGATATGGCAACAATCAATATAGAATTGAGACAGTTTTTTTTATAAATAAATAAACATTTATTTAAACTCTGCTCAATAAAAAATGAAGAGTAAAAAAATGTCTAACTAAACCAGAAGTTAACTGCTATATGGCAACTCGAAAAGTTCTTAAAGTGATAAATACGAACACAGTTCTTCAAATGATAAATGCGAAAGTCCAAATGACTTATACAGTTAATTAGGAGAGACTTTCCTGAAGTAACAAAATCCTTGATGACATTACTGCTGATCCCAGCTGAAATATGCCTTGCCTGAAGGATTCACAATGAAGGAAATAAAAACGGCTTGAAGGAACTGACCTTTTCTTTGGCGAATAACTCTTTGCCCAGCACTTTCTCGCCTTACAAGACAGGGGTTATCTCGGATGCAGGTCACTATTTCTTGAATGAAGATCCAACAAGGTCGGTCCTGTATTACTGCCGATGACACCAACTTTACTTGATCTTTCGGGTTTCCGTACTTTGGTAAATCTTCACTCTCCAATACTTAGACTTTAAGATTAAATCAAAGATACATCAAACATAACTGGCAGTGATTTTCAAAACTGCCTGCACAATGACATGTACCTTACAGTAAGAATTAAAACTCCACTTTAAAACAAAACTGTGTCATGAAACCAAATATGCAGCATAATGGAGTAACGGATGACTTAAACGATGTCCCAACAAAAACTGCTGCATCACAGCAGGCTTTCCCCGTTTTATACCTGTTGGACCAGGCCATCACATGACCTCACACTGGCGGGAAAGTTACATCATGTGATCTCATACTGGCTGGAAAGTACGTCCTGTGACCTCACACTGGTGGGAAAATACATCACCTCACCATCACAAGACTATTACATCACGCTCACATATCAAAGTACATACATGTCACCATATGAGATTTATTGTCTTGCAGGCCTACTCACTGAATCCATAGAATAATCACCATAATAGAATCAATGAAAGACCGCACCAACTTGGGCACTCAACTAGTGTGCAAAAGCAAACAAACTAACCAAATCCAAAAATAAAGAAATGATAAAAATAAATAAGCAATAAACATCGAGAATGCGAGATGAAGAGTCCTTGAAAGTGAGTCCAGATCAGCAGGAACAATTCAGTGATGGGGCAAGTGAAGTTATCCCCTTTGGTTCAAAAGCCTGATGATTGAGGAGTAATAACCATTCTTGAACCTGCTGGTGAGAGTCCTAAGGCTCCTGTAACTTCTTCCTGATGACCGCAGCAAGAAGAGACCATGGCCTGTGGGGTTTCCTGATGATGGATGCTGCCTTCCTGCAACAATGCTCCATGTAGATCTACTTGGTGGTGGGGAGGGCTTTACCTGTGATGGACCGGACCAAATCCACCTACTTTTTGTAGGATTTTCCATTCAAGGACTTGGTGTTTCCATACCAAGCTGTGGTGCAGCCAGTCAATATCCTCTCCACCATTCATCTATAGAAGTTTGTCAAATTTTTAGATGTCATGCCAAATCTTTACAAACTCCTAAGAAAGTAGTGGTGCTGCCATGCTTTCTTCATAATTGCAACTATATGCTGGGCCTAAGACAGGTCCTCCAAAATAATAACAATTCCAACAGTGCCTTGTGATCAGAAGAGGAATAACTAAGGCAATCTCTCACTGTTGGACTGCATACCAACTCCCTTGTCTCTCTGTAGGCAGGCAGCCCGATACAACAGGATTCAGAAAAATCTAACCTCATTGATGCCTTGACCTGAGCAGGATGTGCTTCAGATGTTTCTCAAATTTTGACACATATGAGAGGCCCACTGAATCTGGAAAATGAAAAATTAAAAGATATGCTGAAATGCTAAAACGAGACAGGCCACATTTGTGGGAAGAGAAACAGAGCAAATGTTTCAACTCAAAGGCACTTTGTTTATGACAAATCAGGCAGATTGAGTGATCTGATGCTTTGCTGTCTCCGAGAGGAGAGCTGCCTCGAGGTCAAGAAGATTAGAGACCAGGCACGAGCCCACGAACAGCTCCATTTCT
The DNA here is from genome assembly GCF_030144855.1 of Hypanus sabinus. NCBI lineage: Eukaryota > Metazoa > Chordata > Chondrichthyes > Myliobatiformes > Dasyatidae > Hypanus > Hypanus sabinus. The sequence goes on from NC_082734.1 coordinate 6,939,404, forward strand.
TGCTGATTGAAGTGCCAAAGGAGATTGAAATCATCGAGTGGATGTGGAAGGTGAGTGAGTGTTCAGCACCGACCACCAGCCTCTCGCTCACTGCTGCCAGAGGAAGATGTGTGATGGTATCTCGCAATTATTTAACTAATTTATAGTCAAATATATATAGACTTACTGTAAATCATATTTTTTTTCTATTGTACTGATGCCACAAAGACAACAATATTTCATAACATGTGCCGATGATATTAAACCTGATTCAGATGGCTTTCTTTGTTTTGTGGGTGTCTGTGAGGAAGATGAATCACAGTGTTGTATACTGCATACTTATTTTGATAAGAAATGTACTTTGATTTTGAGCTACCAGTTGGTAGTTTAATTGCTCATTGTAAGTTGTCCTGTGATTGAGGCTACAATTAAACCAGGGGACAACTGGGCAGTGTGGTTCAAATAACCTATTCTCAATAAATAAGTTTTGTTTGTTTCAGTGACGTAAATTCGGGGGGGGGGGGACTGCATCCACTGTATTCGTTGTTGAAACAAGGATTTGTAAGAATATAAAAGGATGCAGATTGTAATTGAGGTAGCAATGGAAAAAACAATGTTCAATATAATGCAACACTTTGTTGAGTTCTTTCACCTTTGCATGAAAAGCATTTGCAAACAATTGGATACAATTGGCAGAATCAAAGGTCATTCTTTGACATGTTAATTGAAATTCCCAAGTTTTGAGGTAAATGAATCTACTGGAGCTCCTATTATTATACTTTTTTCTCTCTTAAAGATCCTGCATTTCCCCTGTTTTTCCCTTTCTCTGTTTTACTAGTAATGCTGAGGTCCATCGTAAGATGTGCTAGGATACATCAACAGTGATGTAACTTGGGATCATTAGGTGCTTCAATATCAGACATCTTCACCCAGGCGACCCAGCCAGGGTTGATTAGGCCCTGGCTTGTGTCCCAGCATCAATGGTCCATGGGTCGCACTTCTTGATCCATGGCCATCTGGAGGCTTGTTCAGCAGCCTCTGTGGTGGTCTTGATGGCTCTTCTCATTGCTACCATCCTAATTCTATATTTAAAACCAAAGACACTTGCAATTTTCTACAGATGTACTGTGGAGAGCTTTCTGACAGTCTGCATCACCATCTGTTATGGGGGGGCATGTGGGGGCTACTGCACAGGTTCGAAGGAAGTTACCAAAGTTGTAAAATTCATCTGCTCCAACATGGGTACCAGCCTCTGTGGTAGCCAAGACATCTTCAAGGAGCGGTGTCTCAGAAAGGCGGTGTAAATCATTAAGGACCCCCATTGCCCAGGACATGCCCTCTTCTCATTGTTACCATCAGGAAGGAGGTACAGAAAAATGAAGGCACACACTCAGCAATTCAGGAACAGCTTCTTCCCCTCTGCCATCCGATTTCTGAATGGGCATTGAACCCACGAACATTACCTCATTACTATTGTTCCTTTTTTTGCACTACTCATTTTAACTGTTTAATACTTCTATACTTACCGTAATTCCGGTTATTATAATGTACTGTACTGCTGCCGCAAAGTTAACAAATTTCACAACATATGCTAATCCTATTAATCCTGATTTTGATTCTTTGCATCCCCCTGTAATGCCGAGGAGAGAGTAGGTTCTGAAGAGTGAGCAGCCAGCAAAAAAACTCTACACCTCATCTCTGTAGGCTCACAGAGTGCCCTCCAAGTCTGTCTTTGGCACTGCTCTGCTGGCTAAAATTTAACTTTTACTGTTTGTTTTATTTGCAAGTACTTTTTCTTATTTTCCCTTTGTGTAACCTTCTGAGACCTCTGAATGCTTTTGTTGTCTGTCTTACTCCCAGGGCATGTTTCAAGTAAAGGAATGCTAATAATTTATTTAGATACTGATTTATAATCCTGGCCATGTGTTATTATTATTAACTTTAATTTCACCATCTGAGTACAATTACATTATATAATAATTTTGCATTTATATTTCCATGCCAGATTTGGAATCAATAATTTATTCTTATTAATTCACTTTCCTAAAAATCTTTGCTCACCATAACTCTAAAGTGACGCCACAATCCAGACTCACTTTCAACGACTGTATTTTATTTTTTAAAAATTTTACTTCTAAAATTTATTTTATTTTGCAACTTGGTTGCTTAACAGTCTTTGTTTATGTATAATTTCTATTGTATTTTATTTTCCTCCAAAAGCTTGCATGAAAATTGAGCTCAAGTTAGTCATATGGTAACATTTTGACACTTTTGACTTACTACAGCAAAAACACCCCCCCCCCCGTGCCTAAATGAAGTTCTTATTTGCATGCCGAGATAGAAAGCTTCTTTTTTTGGAGGAGAGGGCAGGAATTGGCTCAAATCGTGTGTTAAATGAGTGCAAAGACAGGCAACTTCGCGCTGTTGCTATAAGTTCGCGTCTCCCACAAGTTCCAGCGTCAGTTCTGCAGTGGCTCGTCCTGGAGCTCCACAGCGACCCCTGCGGCCGCGCGCGGAAGCGCGTAGGAGTGGCAGAAAAATGCAAGCGCCGATGCTGCCGATGCAAATATTTAGCAAATGCTAAGTGTGGAAAATAAACGTGCAGTCTTGTGGGACCCAAACTAAACTGACCATTTCAGAAGCACTCGGTGTGACCTAAAAATAATTCTGAGTCAGAATTGAAAACAAACGCGTTATTAATATTAGCGAAGTAAAATTAATGCGATATACACCTTATTATTAATGTTATCAAACGTCGGGACATCGAAGCGCCTGGTTCACTGCACAACGGCTGAATCTTTAACGGTATTGACTGGAAATGTAAATAAAGCAGATTTAGTAAACGGTAGCGTTCTTAAGGCAGTGTTTTAGGACCTACATTTATTCTCAGTAATCCGTGTATAGATCTTAAAAGGTATTAAAATTACTTTTGAGTTAGGGAATTAATTGAAAATAGATGTGTAATGAGTATTATAAAACCAATGCAATATGCACCTGATTACCAACGTTATCAAAAGTCGGGAAAACCAAGCGCCTGCTTAGCTGCAAATCGGACGACGCTGAAAATTACATTGACCGGGCTGCTATGCAAATCAGCGCCCGATATATTTACATACCACGCCCCCCCGGCCAATTGTCCTGCGGCAGACGGGTGGAGAAGCTCCCTGTTGAATTTGCATATCAACGCTCCATTATCTGCATAAGATCCAGCCCACTACACGGCGGCCGCTGATTGGTAGTGAGATGCCTAATGACTTGCATGCGAACCTTGCCTTATCTGCATATTAGCGTCCGGCTTGGCCGGCACTAGCGGTAGTGGGGGGAGGGTGGGAAATTCTATCTTACAGATAATAAAAGTAAAAATGAACACTGGTGTGCAGTGAATACATTGAGGGAAGCCAGAGGGGGTGGAAACTAGGGAATATGTTACTGATTTCTGGAGAGAGAGTATAGGGCTCATTTGCATACTCGCCACGCGCAGCCGCCATCTTTGTTATGAGGGGGCGGGCGACAGCTCTGGCGGACAAACGACGGGGCTGCAATAGGGCAAAAGGCGGGTTTGTGGGTTGGGGGGGGTTTAGGCAAAAGCGAACTGATGAGACGGCGTCTGAACCAGTCGCACAGGTAAGCCCGCGTTAAACCGTGCGGAACGAGCCCTTTCCGTGTGCATTTTGTTTCTGTGCCTCCCTCCCTTGGCTCTCGTCGTGCTTGGCGCTTCCGCCCCTGCGGGGCGGCCGGGGTGGCCCCGCGCCCGGCGCGAGCGGCTGCATTGGAGCTGCATGGTTGCTGCACGAGACCGCCGGTGCGACTGCGCATGCGCGTGGCGCTCCCAGCCAAACCACACACACTCTGAACCGTGGTGGTTGCGGGATTTTTCACACCCCCTCCTCTCCTGCCCCCTTCAAACTACAAGTGTGGCGACCTCGCTGGATGCTTCACGGCAAGGTAGGTCTAACTCTGGTTTATACTGATCCAAAAGACACATTGAAATTATTTTCTCTTGAACCATGCAGAGAGATTTTTCCCCCCAGAAGTTTGCATAGTTCAGCTTTATTTCCCTGCCTCCAACGTGGGCATATTTCTCCTTAGGGGGAAGAAAACAACAAATGAATGCATGCAGCTATTGCTGCACTTGCTTTCCTGCTGCATTGTTGTAGCTGCCATCCATATTCTGAATTCTAGATCGTCTGCCCATGTGTGTTTGTGAGCAGGTGATTTTTTTTTAACAAAGAGTACACAGTTAGATTTGACTTGATGCATCAGTGTTAATAATTTATTGATTTTGCAATTTTGAATGTTGATATGCACCCAAATGTACTGCATGCCTGTTGCTACCCATGAAATACATGTCCTGGGGGAATACTTATCTAATTTTTGATTATCTTTCACTCACTAGTTCCAGTAAAAATTCAGAACAGCATGAAAACCTGTATACTTGTGTTGCACAGTACCTAATTTGTTGGAATACGTCTGATACGGGTCATTTGAGAAATTGACTCTGATCTGCACAACCTTATGTATATTTTATGAAATAAAGTATATGCATGTGGCAAGAGAAACAAAAAAAATCTGATTCTTTTACTTAATGTTAAATTTGATCAGCTATTCCTGCTGTTGGTTTTGAATCGTGCAAATCTCTCGAGATTAATCCAAATCCCTTGGGTGGCAAACATAAAAAAAAATCCCTCATTCATCCAAAGGAAGTCTCTCCAAGATGTACAACTGACATTTCTTTGAGGAGTTTGGGTTCTCAGTGCCGCAATCTTTGGGAAATTAAAGCTATATCACAGCATTGAGCCATTTTTAATTTTTATGCCAAGTTTTTCCAAATATTGCCATAAATGCAATTTAAAAACGTGAAACATACATGCCTTTTACTGATCTGAGATGGCAACTGGGAAAGGTTTTCGAAGAATGACGTCTAAGGTGAATTCACCGCTCAAATGCAATCTCCACTTACAGATACTGGTGAAAATGGTGTTTACAGCAATTTTTCACATTGATTATCACCTGACAGTATTCGTATAAAGTACATAGCATTTGAAGATTGTTTAATGTCATTTTCAGTAGACAAATGTAAGGAGAACAAAGTAATTGTTACTCCAGGTTGTTGCAGCACCAAAATAAAACACAGAAGATAAAGAACACAATAACAAAAAAGCACAATAAATATATAAATACATATAATAACTTACACTCGAAGTGATACTAGACACAGGAGCATATGTACATAAGGTGACTGACAGGACATGAAAACGTAGTGGTAGTTGGGGGTGTGACAGGGTGGGTTAGTGGGTGGAGGTGTTAATCAGGCTTACTGCTTGGGGAAAGTAACTTTTTGATCTGGTGGCCCTGGCATGGAACTACATGGCCTCCCTGATCGGAGTGGGACAACAGTCATTGAACAGGGTGGTTGGGATCCTTCATTATGTTACTGGCCCTTTCTGTATGTACGTTACACATTTTAAAACATTACTTTGCGTCAATCTACCAACGGTGAAGGAATGTTGTGAAATTCAATTAATTACATCTGAAAATTTGTGCGTTTGGCCCACAGTTTTTGAATAGAAGGAACTTGAAGGCCATTAAGCAACATTTTCTCAAAGTGCAGTCACTTTCTGAACTTTGGCCCCTTTTTCTCCAGTTTCCGCCGCAGATGATTATGATAAAGGTATTTATTTGTTCTTCAGCTCAATGAATTGAGTGAGCAAAGAGCCAGAGATAGTTGATGAATACTGCCTTGCTTCCGTTACTATTATTTCACAAAAAGGTAAAGGATTCATGTGAAGTTTGCTGATGGCACACACCCAGTTTGAAGGAATCTGAAATTGCATAATAATTATGTCCAGCATTACTTATCAGAAAGGAAAAAAGGGACAATTTGTTCCAATCTTTTAGTGTGCCTGTGAATCTTCTTGCACCAGCCATTGATGCTGTGTAAGTGTGAACCCTGTTCATCATGACTGTACTGGCATAGTTCTAACATCTTCATTGCTGTCTGCTGGGACTAAACTGATGATCCCTTATGTCAGCTGAATTAAGAGTTTGAATTCGTGGTTTTCCATTGTCTTGAGAAAGAAGAGGTAATTCTCAATCTGAGAGGCTGCTTTGTGGAGAATATGAAGAAAACTCAAGAATTGTGACTAGGAAGGGCCTGAGATCTAAACTGGAGCAAGCAAGGAGTCTACAGCCATACCAATAAGCTTGCTTATTTTAATTGCAGTGTTTGGGCAAAATACCATAAGCCTGTTTCACTTCAGCTGGATCCAAGACTTGAAAGTGCTGATTTTGTGTGGTGTCAAGCTACTGGAAATGATCAAATATGGGGCAAAATCCCTTAATTCTCCTTCCAAAACCACCTCCTTTTTGTAAGTTTGATATATAAGATATTAAAGATGATTAAATACTAAAATCATAAGAATTCCTTCTAAAAGTCTTTTATAAAGTCTGTTGAAATACCTTTCCTTCCCAAGCTTTTTGTTGCTCAACTAAAAAGAACAAAGCTCGGTGTAAGATTTTGTTTGTCACTTCAGTGCAGCACTTTGTGCACTGTACCTTCTTAACATAAGAAAAATGAGTAAACCATATGGCAGTTTTAACTGTATACTATTGGATATCTTGGCTGTTTCTTTATCTAAAGTCCCCATCCCTGCCTGATTCCATATTTTTATTGCTTTAGAATCCAAAAGAAAACAATTGGAAGCAGTCAATAATTGATGACTGAATATCCAGGACCGTCTTGGAGGAGAATTCCAACTACTTATGTACCTATTGAAGAAATGTTTCATCTCAGTCTTAAATGGCTATTTATCCTGAGATTGTACTTCCTATTTAGAGGCAAGAGAAGTGCCATCATGTTAATTTTCTTTAGAAATGGGTGTTCCACAGAAATTGCCCTTCATTCTTTGAGATTCATGCCCATCATCTTCAAAGTGCAGTTGCCTCATTCGATGATCCTTTCATTGCATTGTCCTTTGAAATGGAAGCTAAAATGATGCATGGGTCTATCCAAGTGTGGTTTGTGCAAATCTTATACAGGTGTAACAATGCATCAATCTGGCCACCAGTTTCTTTGCAATGGAGGCCAATGTGCCATTTCCTTTCCTAGTTTTTGTTATGGACATGGACAGCAGAATTCCTCTGATTGCTAAGCTTCTTGCAATTTTATTCTTCTGAAACTTTTTAATATCAAGTTTCCCTCTTTAGACTCCACCTACCGCCATCTCCTCCGCTCACTTACCTTGCCTCTTCCTCTCTACCTCATGAGGTATGTGTGTGCCTCATCCATACCTTCCAGGCCTCACTTTTTACATCAGAATTGACATTGCATTATATTTGTTTTTCTCTATTTTAGATGTAGAACTGAGATAAATCCCAGCTCTTTATTTACAGCAGAATGGAAGTATCAGCATATGGCTATTGAGGTTGCAGAAGAGCTATAAGGTTACCTTTCTCAGCTTTCTTTGAAATGTCTTCCATCTAGGTTGACAGCAGTGTTTCACAAAGAATGAGCCTGCTGCCTCAGGTGGGTATCCAACTTTTTGTAGTCTTATGGTCTTACTCTTACACAGAAAATTCCGTTACAGTATTTGGCTGTAAATGCAGGAGGTAAATATGACATAGTTGACTGGATATAATGAATTTAAACAATAATAATCCCTGTTGAACTTTTAAAATTTCTTTTGTATGGATTATTCTGGTCGATGCATATTGTTGCCTTTCTAATGTTCTTTCTTTATAAAGGGCACTACAGTGCAAGCAGCTGCTGGCAACCATTGCTCAGTGAAGTTAATGCATATAAGCCTGATATTTGTTGGATATGCTTGAAGAAATCATCATTACAGTGTCGGTTAGCACTTCTCTAGTTGATCCAAATTTACATGACTATCACCTCGTGAATCCTATTTGACATTGTTTCAGTTGAGCATACAAGGATTTGAGTCAATTTTTCTTCCAGTAGAAATTCTAGTAATGTCTGTGAACAAACAACTTCAATAAATTATGGAAAGAAGCTTTTTCAGGATGGTCAGTGTTCTGAATGGGTGGAGCAAGAATGACAAGAATAGTTGATTAAATGTTTTTACTGAGATGTCAGTAATTGTACATGCTGGACAACTTGCAATATGGGAGTGACAGATCTGAGCCCGCCTGCCAAGACAAAAAGTGTGTCCACTTGAAAATCTGCGTAAAGGATGCCCAATTGATTAATGTGTGATAGGTCAGCCACATACACACTTGCAATATTCTCACAATCGATTTGATACAGTGCCATCCATTTTGCTCTTTAATCCTAATTTATCTTCTTCCCCCCCCCCCCCACCAGTCCTCACTTGCCTACCTTTACCTTTTTAAAGATCGCTTCCTTTTTTTCCCCTTACCATCTTCAAACTTGGGTTTTCTGTGTGGCACTTCACATGCTGTAGTGTGGTATTAATATTTTGAAAGTGATGTGAAATCACTACTGAGCTCTCCATGAACTGTATCTGAATAGAAAAATTTTAGTGATTGAAATGTATCTTTTAAATAAAATATGTTGATTTTTTTTTCCCCATATAAAGAAGTGCCTGGGACTTCCTGAAGCAATTTGTTTTAAAAGCAGATATCATGGGGACTAACAATATTTTAACTTTTCATGAAACCTCCCACAACAAATCCCTGTACTATGGTTTGAATGTTGCCACAGTTTTATATAGATTTATTCTTTTCATATCACTTTCTTTTTGAGCAATTTCATTTGCTTTTAAGTTATTGGAACTGACTTCACAACTGTCACACTGTTTTGAATTTGGTTATTGTGAAACAGTTGCCTGCCATATGATTATGGTGTGATCTTTGGTTTATTTTGGTTATTTGGTTTACTACTTTGCTTCCTGTGTTTTGTTTGAAACCTATTACTATGGAAATGTGTGTAATACAAAATTAAAGAAAATGTATACATAAGTAATATACCAATTAAAATTTGTTTGAAAGTGAATACTTCTAACAAAATTGTTTTACAATTTTTGGCACTGGATAGATTTGTATCAGTACCTTTAAATCCTTTTTAGGCCATTTCAGGGCAAAGCTATGTTACGCCTGAGCCATTGTTATTTGAAAGCACATATCATGGGTTCATCACATTTACCCCATGTACAATCTAATACTATTGAGAAATAATCAGACATTATATACTTGTAAACAAGGCCAGAAGTAGGAAGATCGTTAGTTGGTGCCAGAGAGAGAGTTTTAGAGTTTTGGATTATTGGGCTCTCTTCTAGGGAAGGTTGGACCTGTATAACAGAAACGGTTTGCACCTGAACTGGAGGAGGTATAATATATGAGTGGGAAGGTTTACTAGTGCTGCATGGGTGTTTTAAACTAAAGTAGCAGGGAGGTGGGTACAGAGCACAGAGACAGATAATGGAGTGGTTGTGAAGAAAGATGTTATGCATGGTCAGGAATCAAAAGGTTGAGTATGGTGGGATTAATTTTCTGAGCTGTGTATATTTCATTGCAAGAAATATTGTAGGAAAGGTGGATGAGAGAATAGATCAGCACGTGGAATTATGACAATTGTAGTCATTAGTGAGACCTGGTTGCAGGAGGGGCAGGACTGGTGGGATTCAGTTGTTATAGATGTTAGAGTGAGAGGGCTGGCATTACTAGTCAGAGAAAATCACAATAGTGCTCAGTCAGGACAAACTGGAGAGGCTTTATAATTGAGGAATACGAAAGGTATGACCATGTTAATATGATTACATTATAGACCACCCAACTGTCAGTGGGATTTAGAGGGGCAGATTCATAGAGATATTGCACAGTCGCAAGAAACGTAAGGTAATGATAGGTGATTTTAATTTTCCACATTGATTGGGACTAAAAGGGTTAGATGGAAAGAGTTTGTCATATGTGATCAGTAAGTTTTCTGATGGTAGTCTTTTTCCTTGGAAAGTTTCTAAGGAAGGCTTTCAAAGTTTGCAGCAGGATTTGGACCAGGTTGAAAAATGACTGATGGAATTTAATGCAGACAATTGTGAGATGTTGCACATTGGGAGGACCAGCTAGGGTAGGTCTTTAATGGTGAGCAGTAGGGCACTAAGGAGTACAATTTTTGGGAATACAGATCCATAATTCTTTGAAAGTGTCATTAACAGTAAATGGGGTCATAAGAAAGCTTTTGGCACATTGGCTTTCAAAAATTAATGTATTGAGTCCAGAAGTTAGGAAGTTTTGTTGAAATTGTATAAGATGTTGGTGAGACCTAATTTGGAGTTTTGTATGGAATTTTGGTCACCAACCTTTTTGAAAGATATAAACAAGATTGAAAGAGTACAGAGAATATTTATAAGGGTGTTGCAGGGACTTGAGGATATGAGTTATAAAGAAAAAGCTGAATAGATTAGGACTTTATTTCCTAGAACCTAGAAAATTGAAGGGAGATTTGATAGAGGCTGATGTGTATTCTCTGTGGGTCTTGAATGTACAGTCGAGGATTACAGAAGTAAACTTGATTTATTCAGTAGTCTTTGACTAACCTATGACTTGGTTGGATTTGATTGAAGTTGATTGGTAGTATACTAACAGCGTCTCTCTCCTGTACTAAACCACATTCCTTAATTCACAAGTATGTCAATTTGCTGCATCTCTTGAATATGTTCAATTATTTAGCCTCCTCTGGGTGGAGAATGTCAAACATTCACTATCCCCTGGGTGAAGCTGTTTTATTTCTCATCTATCCAGAATAGCCAGCCAGTTATGTCCAGACCTTGAGCCCTGGTTCTAAACCCAGGGAAAACATTTATCTATCTTCAAATTCCATTAAGAGTCTTGATTCTTTTAGCGAGATCAGTTTCTTGTCTTTGTAAATTCAGGAGCTCAGGCCTAAACTGGTTCTTAAAATGATAATCCTATCTCAATAATCAATTTGTATAATGAAAATACTGTACTTAATCCATTCCTACTGTTCTTAATAACACATTTGGGCAATGGAAAAGGAATGGTGCAGAAAAAGTCAAGCTGACTAAGCTTAGTGTGAATCAGTTAGTATCTTACTCTCTAAAAATCCTTGTTAAACTATAACATAATCCTAGGGAGGCAAGTTATAAATAAATATTTTAGAAGGATTCCTGTTTATCAAGTCTATTGACCCTTCAAAGAATTCACTAAAAGCACAAGTGGTATGTTCAATACAAAGCTTTCAGATGCTGTTTGGTAAGGCTCCATGGAGGATGATATCAAGATAAGAGCATGGATAGCAAATTGGATTCAAATATGGCTGCAGAATTAAAACTTTGCTAGGGAGTAGTTTTAGGCACAATAGAGGCTGCAGAATTTTTAAAAGCTGTTAACAAGGCTGTAAATGTTTTGTTATGGGAAGGGATTTGTGAGGCTGAAGTTGCTTTCTTTGGAATAAGGAGAGCTGAGGGGAGATTTTATTTGAGGTGTTGAACATCTTTGCAGGCCAAAGGCAATAAATAGAATAATATAGCTGGAAGGATATGAAGGAAAAGTTGTCTTCTGGGCGTGTGAGATTCAGAAACATTTTTAACTGTTTTTAAAAGATGCCCATTTTTGGGGTGATCTGTAGGGCTATGGGCTAAGACCTGGGAGATAAAATTAGCTAATTTCTGCTGTGGTATTTCTAGTTTCTAAAAGGGAAAGACTCAAATCTATTGTAAAGAAGTGGTAACGGGATACTTTGTTCAATTTCTTTAGCTTCTGTGTGGATTTATTAAACATAAAACAAATCTATTTTTTAAGATTGTAACGAGCAACATAAATCAGGGTAACCAATGTCTTTTTGAGCCATTGTTGTACCTGTACTTCCAGGAGGTTTCCAAGATTGTTAAGTAAAATTAGTCACCTTAGATTGAGGATCACAAAGGCCTGGATGAAGACTGGTTGGTGGACAAACAGCAGGGGAGTAGTCAAAGGGCCACATTTGGATTGGGAGGCCTGTGGCTATTGGGGTCCATTGGTGAAAGGCTGTGGGAACACAGCAGTTCAGAATTTATTTCAATGCCAAGGGATTGAAAGTTGAAGGTGTTCAGAAGGACCTAATTATCATAGTACATGAATGGCAGGAAGTCACCATTGAGGTACAGCAAGCAAGAAGGCAGGTGGTATCAGCCATTTGTTGTTGGAGGATTTGATAGCAAGGGCATAGGTTATTTACTCTAATTGTATAGGGACTTAGTAAGATTGCATCAGGAATATTTTGTATTAATCTGGTCTCCTAGCCCAAGGAAGAAAAACCCAGTTGGGTTTTTACAGATTCTGTTTCCTCTTGCTTGGCCAAAAAAAAAATGTGTTCATGTGTAGGCTAATAGGGAATGTGAAAGGGAAATTGGAATTAGTGTATGGGTGCCTGATGGTTGCCATGGCCATGCTGGGCTGAAGGGATCTCTTTCTATGCTACAAGAGATAAAATATGATAAAAGTTTATCAGATTGATTTCTGGGGGGTTAAGTTTGTTGTATGAGGTGAGGCTAAGTAAATTGCTATTGTATGGTCTTAGATTTAGAGTGAGAAGTAATCTTATTCAAACATGGAAAATTCTTTATATCTTTGACAAGGTAAATGTGGAATTGATTCATTGTTTTTGACTGAGTTGTTCAGGGCAGTTGGCAACTGCTTCGAAATAAGAGATTGGCTGTTCAGGGATGATTCTTCTTTGCCCAAAGACAGTGGAAGTTTCTACTCATTAGGGTTCTGGAGGTTCTGTCACATGAGTATAATCAAAACAGATTGGTTGATTCCTTTTATTACTAAAAGTCTATGGACATACGGTTGCACAGAAAGATGACGCCCCCATGGAACGTGTAGATTTTCTTCAAGTCCTGTTTCTTCCTACAGTCCAAGGACGTACCAGGTAGGTTAATTGGTCATCGTAAATTGTCCTGTGATTAGGGTAGTGTTAAATCGGGGTTGTTGGGGGTTGCTGCTCAAAGGGCCGGAAAGGCTTATTCCATGCTGTATCTCTTTAAAAATAATAATTAAGCATCATCTTATGGAATTATACTTAATGCAGAAGGAAGCCAGTTTGTTCTTTGTTTCCATGCTGGCATTTAGGTGTATATTCCGCTTTCCCTGTATTGTTGCATCTTTCTCTCTCTCTCTCTCGCTCTCTCACCCTTTAATTCTCATTTGACCCTTTTTGCCGTTAACTACATGAACGGGTAATTTTCAGTAGCCATTTAAGAAACCAGTGCTTGTTTTGAAATGTGGCAAGAAACCCAGGCCCCTTGAGCAAATCAATGTGACCATGAAAATGAACATATAAACACCAAATGACAGCACCCAGAGTAAGGATCAAACCCAGGTAGGTACCTGGAATTGTGCTGTCTTTGGGAGCAAGTATGAAAGCTAAATAGTCTACACAACTAATTCATGTTTGATAACATTTGTAAAGTTTAATATTTAGAACAAAGTAACTAAGAATGTGGGAGACAGTGCGATATAATAAGTTGTGTATAAGTTTCTAGTCACTGGATTAGTAGTGAATTAATTTCCTATCAGTGAAGTTTTCCCCTTTTGGTTGGAAGGATAAAAAGAAAATAAATGGGTTAGAGGAAATGATACAATCTGGGAATAACATTGAAAATTACACAAAAGACTAGCACTATTTGATTGAATAGAAATTTGTTCTTGGTCATTAAAGCTAAAGATGATTACACAAGTGGTGCCTACACATTAAAATCCACTTCTTTCCATTAAATGACACAGTTACAGAATTTGAGAACCTGATGTATACATTGCTCATCTGTTTCCACGCTGTGTGATTAGACCAAGTGACTGAAAAACTAACTTCTGGTCGATTAAATTTCAAGATTCAACCAAAAGATGTAGGGTTCTTTCTGGATTCCACTATCAGGAAAAATTAGGGAGCAGTGTAGTGCCTTGGAAATGTGTTCCTTCAAGTCAAAATCAAGGAACATGTGCCCCCCCCCCCCCCGCAGCATAGGGAATACCTTCACCAGAACTAGTTCAAGAAGATGACTTGGCTACCCTCTCAAAGTCACATAAGAGTGAGCAATAAATTTCTCTGACACTTGCATCTTCTGAAACCATCAATTACAAATTACAAATTAACTTGTTTCTTTTAATTTTTGATTTGTATGATTGTCTTTTTTACAGTATTCACTCATTAAAATAATATGTGTGAAGCATACGGTCAAGTTACTCAATAATGCACATTTAGTTGTCGGTGTCTCATTGAAACAATTGACATAGAGTGTTTCTATTTCTAGAGGCCCCTTTTGGGTTTGAGTTTATTTGATATTTACAACTGTCGACGGCATTAATGGTATGCTTAATCTGCAACTATTTAAATATTAAGTTTGTTTTTACAAACTATAGCTAATATAACAGCTGTGCCATTTTGAAATGAAAAAATATAATGCTGAACAGTTGTTTGCAAAATACCTTAATTAAACTTGTGCAATGAAAATGGCTGATAGTTGGCATGCTGAAGATTAATTTTGCAAAATAATCTTTTCTGCTATAGAATAGTGGGCATAAGCCTGTATTAGTTTAATTCTGTAGTAATAATGAAAATCTTTCATTGCTGTGGCATTTCCCACTGGTTAGGAGAAATAGTGATTACACTGCAGTTAAATGCATCCTTTTCCATTCAGTTTGTGAATTGCATTGAGTGAAATAAAATTTTGGAACAGAAGAGCTTGAGTATTCTAGTTTTCTTAAGTGTTTATTAAATTCAAGACTAACCAAAAATAAAATAAGTGGGTGGTTTGGCCTCTCCCCATTTATGATGTGGGCCCCTGAGACAGCTCTCTGCAGTGCAGACAAGGCAGCCATTTTGTGCACTCTGCTGGTACTCTGACTTCCTCCATTATACAAAGAGTTTAACAGCTGGAATCATGTGACCAGAAATCTCTTTAGAACCTTAGATGCTTCCTTTCTTTACCTACTTTAACCTAGTCTGCTTCACGCATTAAAAAAATGAGTGTGCAAGAGGATCTCTATTCTTAAATTATCTCACAGGAAAGCTATTAAAATCAAAGTGTGCAATGTGAAGTGTCATAATAGAGAAGGACATATTTTTTCATTTTCTGTGAATCTAATTAATACCTTGCATATTTTTTATGGGTAGTTTTAATAAATATAGATTTTGCTCTCTACTTTGAAATTCATAATGGTATAAATGCCCAGTGGGGGGAAGGTTTGTGCAGCTTTTCAGAAATCTGCAACAAAAATATCCTATCATTTACAATGTTTTTTTTGTTTACAAAAGGCAAAGGATAAAAAGAGTAAATTTATTTTATATGTATCTATTTTATCCTAATAGAAAACTGGCAATGCAGTTTGACATTCATTTAAGATTTGTATTCCTCGGTGATCTGCTGCAGTTGTGAAATGTGATCGTTAGTTGTTATATCAATAATATTTCAACATTTACCTCACACAGATGACTAAAATCCCAAGACCTTAGTGTTTTCACCAATGTCTTTCAGTTGACCTTGCAGCTTTCCAGTTCATACCCAGTACAATTTTCCTTTTTGATGTGGTATTATCCATGTTTGTTTGTCTCCAATTTTGCAATGAAACGTTAAATTCTTGTATCGCCTTTGATGCAGTAAGCTATCTGAAGTTGATTTTTTTTTGCTTTTGAGGTGTAGTGGAGACCTGAACAGACTACTCTTTTAAAAGTGCATGCATACCTTAAAGAATATCACATATAAAGAGCACGCGTGCATGTACAGAGGATAATGCACGTTGGCCACAGTCTATATTTCACAATTGTTAAGATGTTATAACTAAGGGGTGCTGTGAATGTGATCTTTCTCACCAGTGAAATCCAGTGAAGTGAAAAGCATATTATGCTGCTGGCTGTGTGCTTCATACAGTAAGAAGAAAATGCAACACAGAAAGGGAGAATCTAATAGCTTGAACTTCTAGATTTAAAATGTTAATGATTGATGTGCCGGCGATGAGAGTATGATGTAGATAAGATCTGAGTTGGTTGGGGTGTCATTTGCTTTGATGATGGACCCTCAAAATACCTTGACAGGGTAACGTTCTATTTCTCAAGTTTTTTTTTAGAATTGTTTAATTTTAAAATGCCAAGATCTGAGATTTGATATCATTGGGGGAAGGGGGGAGGGGATCCCTGTTTATTTTGGTATTATTGACTTTTAAATTAATAAGTGTTTAGACAAAAGTAATTTGGAAAAGATGGGAGTCATTCCTATATTGTGGTTCATGATATAGTCAAATAATGGGTTCAAAGGCTGAGACAGATCTTGCATTCTGGCAATTTCCTCCTGTATGTTCTTGAAGTGGGGCTTCTTTTGTTGTTTTTCCCCTCCCTCTGGTGCCTGGTGGTTCTAATAGCCGTCTGGCTCTCTCTGGCATCTTGGAATCTCTGGCCTGGATTGCCAGGAAGCAGCAAGTAAACTTGCACTGTAGAATCCTGTTTGCTAATTGCCTAGTGTGACTGACAGGCAGTTGACGTCAGTGTGGGGCCGCCTCTAGACACATCTGCTATGCTGTAGTTGCACACCCAACAATCAGAGCTTGCTGTCTGCTGGTAAGTCCTGTTGTTGTTATGTGGTTGTGTGCTTGCAGCTATCTGACTGTAGCAGGCAAAGAATATTGTGTAACATATATACACACACGCCCCAACGTTCACACCCACACCAAAGCTAAAGTGAATGAATCATTGAAGGGAGATGATGCAGGGTAGGAAACCATTTTCTAGTAAGTCTCTGTAGAGAAGTCAGTGTAAGTGAGGATGAAGCTACAGTAACCTCAGCTGCTGTGTCTCGGCAACCTCAAAATGGCTGACATTTGTTGTGGCTGTTTCCCCCTCATGCAAAAATGCCTTGAGCAAGTTTCTGTGGTTTATTTAAGGAAGTGCAAATATCACATATCAACTTTTATAAGCAGGTAAGCAATATTAAATATTTATTGCTTTTTATGTCTAACCAACATCAGACAGCTTTTCTCTCCTGTTGTTTTCAATGTTTTTCTGTTTTTTTTTTCAGATTTTTGAGTTTTTCTGCTAATTTTAAGCGTAAATTAAATTTAAACATAGTTATGTCCTGCTGATTGTATATCATGAATTTTTTTGCGATGTTTCTTGAAAAACTTTTGAATTTAGTCTACTGGAATCCTTCTGAAGGACCAAAATGGCTGCTAAATGGAGATTCAGCGCCTACTTAATCAAAATTCTAGGATTTGGGACTATGAAAATGGCTGTTAAAATTAAGTGAAGACCGCTTAATGTGGTTGAGTGTTTATGTGAATTCACAGGACTTAACCCATTCTCAACTGGTGCACATCAGTGTCTTATTATTTCTCTCTGGTAAGTAATAATTGTGGCCACTTGTAAGGCTGGTGAGGGGATCGGCAGTTACTGGTTTAGTCAATCATTACCAGACAAGGAAAAGCTGTATTCTTTTTGTGTTGAATGGTGCAAGAGTGGCTGTTCAGTAGTAGTTTATTTTGAAAAGGAATTTTCTGCAAATTTTGAAATCTAGACAGCTCCAGAACCAAGAATACTGTTGATTTTATGACGGATAGATGAACGATACTCTCCCATAGTTTTGCAGCCATCATAGGATTCTGAAGAGGGAGGGGTTGGGATGGGTGATGGGAAGAAAGCGCCTGGTGAAAGTCACCCAGGATATGCCTCTTATTGCTACCATTAAGGAGGTGGTACAGGAGGCTTGAAGACACACACATCGTTTCAAGAAGAGCTTCTTTCCTTGCACCATTAAATTGCTCATTCCATCAGGATGGACGATGAACACATGAACACTACCTTGTATCTTTTCCCTTCTTTCTGCACTAATTTAATTCAATTTTTTATATGCACTTGTAATTTATGGTAATTGTTATGTAATGCAGTTTACTGCTGCTGCACAACAAATTTCACACTATATACCGATGATAATAAATTTGATTCTTAATGTAGTTAACACGTTTTAGCTTAGACTTGTGTTTTAACTTTTTATTATATGTTGCTACCAATAAAGTCTTGTATTTAAATATTATAGCTTTTTAATGAGTTTTTAATGTTTGATTAATATTTTAGTTAGTAATTTTCTTAAACTAACTTTGCCAGTTGACCACACACTCACTTTTCATCTTGCATGATGGTTATGCTGGTGCTAGATCCTCAACAGAGTCTTCAAAGCTGCAATCTCTCTCAAGCTTCCAGGATCTTCTCATTTGAGTCTTCCTATGTGGTGTTTTTCAATCATGCGCTGCTCGAATTCATAATACAAAGGCCTGGTCATCTATGAATGCTTAATGTTGCTTTTGTATTTTTAAATAGACTAAATTTTTTTGGCTAGTAACTGTCCTCTCTATATTTGAATATTTTAGGGAATCCTTTGACATGCCTTCTGTTTTTCCAATGTTTTGTAGTATAGCCAAACACAATTTTTAAAAAGTATGGTGCTAATGAATTTTCCTTTCCTTATTCTCCATTCCAAAACAAAACAGACTAAGAAACCATTTTTAAAAATGTCAATTTCTATTTAGAATCTTCTAGAATGATTTGTAATACCTTTGAGTACATTTGGTTTTATTATTTAGAAACTGGGAAATTTGGCTAAGGTGGTAAGGTCTTCATTTAATGATAATTCATTGTTGACTCAAAATCTTGTATTCCAGTGCGTGTTGACACCATCCACAATCATTTGAATAACTTCTGCAGAAAGCACATGCAGTGCTTGCAATATTCTGTAATACTAATCAGGAGCTAAAGTTGGATATTACTTTTGTCATTTTTCACAACAAAAGTGTTTTTGATTCCTATTTATTGGCATTTTGATAGCTGTCCAAAGTAATGAATAAGTGAAATTTCAAAGTAACAATCACATTTCTATTTTTATTCACCATTGATTTCAAATCAATAGTATTTTTGATTTTTGGTAAAACACAGGTATGTAATAATACTTTGGTTTAGTGATACCAATTTAAAATAATGTCATTATCTTTTCAGCATTAATGATATACAATCCTTCAACTTTTCTTTTATCTACTTTAGGCTTTTACCTTAATGGAATGTTTCAATTTAAAATGCCATAATAACAATATAATTTTGCAATCTGTCAGATATTACTTAAAGCTGTAACATTTACTGGATGTTATTGTTAAAAGACAATGTACAATTAGGTTTTTGTACAGGTACTGTTGAAAGCTAACCCCAGTATCCACTTAAGAGGCAGATTACATATTATAACTGTTAACACTTCCAAGTATTAAAATCGATGTTGGCATCAGATTTTAAATAAACCCAGAAAACTGGTTAATTGGTAACATTTTCTAGAGCTCACCTTTGACCAGTCAAGTGGGATACAAGTACTTCATTAGTTATGATTGGCTGTATGATATTCTGAGTTTGGAATTTGTGCTTTTTTTTTAAGATGTACTTTTGGAATGCTAAAATTTTAAATGCTAAATTACTAAATTTTTTACAATGACCTGTTTTCTGGAATCGCATTCTTTGCAATTGCATTTGTCATCCATAAGGCAGAATTTCACATCTAGATTTGCCTCTGGCTGAAGTGTTTATTAACAATTATCTCATTTATTATACTCATCTCACTTGATGAGTGTAAGCACAGATTTTAGTCACCTAACATCTTGTTTGAATTAAGATTTAAAGTTGCTAGTGTTGATTTTTACCCATGTGAGTGTAAAATGCTTTAATTTTGATAAATATAAATTGACTTTCTCAAGCCAACTCACCCAGTGACTTCCCTGTTCGACTCCAGAAGCTTTGAAGATTGTTGAACAATTGAGTCTTGTGAGAAAACCTCTAGTTGTATGTTTATGCTATAAATTGTCTAATGAGTATAGTTCATGTACAGTTATTTTTCATAACTTTTGCTCAGGGTGTGTATGAAGTCCAGCAAAGGGAAATCATTGTGTTTTATCTTTTGTATTCTGTGTGCCCAGGGATAAGGGAGAGCTGAAACGAAGGTCTAGATTATCATCTTATGAGCCAGACACATGCACAATACAACTGGAATTTCACGTGTGGGTATACTGGAGTAATGAGGTTTCTATACTGACTAGCAAAGGGAATAGATCCAAATAGATTGACAAGTAAAATGCTGTCAGTAATGATTTTATTATAAGAAACTTGAGTTGTTTGGAGAACATTTTTTGAAGGGCTTGCAAACAATGTCCTAAAAGAACTGAGTTTCCTGTAAATAATTTTGTAATTGCATAGTTAGCCAGATCTTTTGACTATAGAAGATTACATATTTTGCATTTCTTGCCATACTCTTCAAGCTTCTGACAAATTTAAGATGCAATATGTGTTTTTCTTAAGTGTATTCACTAATTGGCTAACAGGCATGTTTATGTACTTTGTCATATTAAGACCTGAGGAAAAGGAATACATTTTCTTCAGACTTTGTGCTTGTTTTTCATTTCTTGGGAAACTTGCTTGATTAGACCAAAACAAATAGTATGTTTTTGAAGTTTTAAATTTCAAATTTATTTTAGCCACTGTGGTACAGTAGTGTTTATAAGTGGGGAACAATACAAACTATTGAACATATTCATCATTCTTGCACTACACATAATGTTCACTGAGAACTTGATAGTGGTAAGGTTTATTTTTGCATGATTCTTAGTTTATATATACAGATTCAATTAACTAAACCAAACTAGGGATATTCTGATGGTTTCACTGTTCTCTGCAAAAACAGGACATCTCAGTCTTTTAAAGGTAGTGAAGCTGGAGTATGCTTTATGATTAACTCATTATGGTGGTTCTGTCTCAATTCTGCTCAGCTGACCTGGAACATCTAGCAGTCAAATTTTATCTACTGAGGGAGTTTCCTGCCACCATCTTGGTAGTCTCAGGCCAAAGTCATGCAGGAAGTGGAAGAGCTGAGCACTGTGATCAACAATCATGAACCAACACACCCAAATGCCTTCCTTATCATTGCTGGGATTTTCAGTCAGTTCAGCTTGAAGAAGTCTCTGAACAACTACCACCAATGTATCACCCGTGGAGCCAACACACTTGACCACTGTTACACCACCACAAAGAATGCATACCGTGCAAAATACTGTCGTATTTTGGAAAGTCCAATCACCTAGCAGTACTTCTACTCCTTGTGTATAGGCAGAGACTAAAGCTCGTGGCACAAGTGGTGAGAACCAAGAAGGTATAGTCAGGAGGTGAAGGAGCACTTAGAGGACTGCTTTGAGTTGGTGGACTGGACAATATTTAGGGATTCAGCTTCAAATCTGAATGAATTTGCAACAGTTGACAGGGACTTCATCCAGACCTGTGTGGATGAATGTGTGCCTTCAAGAACGTGCCAGATATACCCAAACCGAAGGCCACGGCTGTACCAGGAGATTAGTAATCTGCTGAGGGCTAGGTCTGTAGTATTCAAGACTTGTGATCCAGAACTATAGAAAGAGTCCCGGTAGAACCCACAGAAGGCTATCTTAAGAGCAAAGAGATAATTTGAAGTTGGGAATGAAATCGGATGCATATCAGCTGTGGCATGGTTTGCAGGCCATATCTCCTACAAAGCAAAACCTAACCTCAAGACTGGCTGTGATGCTCATTCCCAGATGTGTTTACTTGAAATGGAGAATAAAACTATATCCCTGCAGCACCTGGTGACCCTGTGAGCTCTTTCTCGGAGACAAAATATTTTTCAAGAGGGTGAACCCTCACGAGACGTCAGGGCCTGATGGTATAACTGAGAAGGCACTGAAAACCTGTGCCAACCAACTTTTGTGTTGAAAGACATCTTCAGTCTCAGTGCTGCAGTTAGGGGTTTTCACCTGTTTCAAAAGGGCAACAATCATACCAGTACCCAGGAATAATAGGGTGAACTGCCTCAATGACTACTGCCCAGTTGCACTCACATCTACTACGATGACGTACTTTGAGAGGTTGCTCTTGGCCAGAATCACGTCCTGTCTAAGCGAGGACTGGGACCTGCTGCAATTTGCCCATTGCACAATAGGTCTGCATCTTATGCAATTAACAGCTTGGTCTTGGGTCATTTAGACAATAGGAATACCTGTGTCAGACCGCTGTTTATTGATACAGCTCAGCATTCAACATAATCATGCCCTCATTTTTAATCAACAAGCTCCAAAACCTGAGCCTCTGTAACACCCTCTGCAACTGGATTGTTGATTTCCTCAGCCTGTGCTTACCAGAATTGATCGCTGAAGATCAACACTGACAATAACCCAAAGGCAGCATCCATCATTAAGGACCCCATCACCCAGGTCATGCCCTTTTCACATTGCTACCATCAGGGAGAAGCCTGAAGGCACACACTCAATGATTCAGGAACAGCTTCCCCTCTGCTGTCAGATTTATGAATGGACATTGGACCCTTGAGCACTACCTCGTTTTTTCTCTTTTTGCATTACTTAATTTTTTTAATGTATCTACTTAATGTAAATTACTTTGTAGTTATTATGTATTGCAGTTTCTACAGCCACAAAACAACAAATTTCACAATGTATGCCAGTAATATTAAACATGATCCTGATTCATTTTGATCCTGGTGTAAGATGTATACATTAGCACCCTCAAGAGATTCAACTTCATTTTTCAACTAGGTCACATTGAATTATGACCCAGTGTTTTGCTTATTTTTTTGCTGATTTGACTGGGATTATATTTAGGGAGTAGAGTTGATAATTCTTAATGGAAAGAATTTGTGTATTTGTCAAATGTCATTCTGCTGAAAGATAACATTTGGCTGGGAATGGTGATCTGGGATGCTATATTCTTAATGCAATTTATACAATTTTCAGGGATTGGGATACGGAAATTCAAAATGCATTCTCCAGCTTCAAAGATAAATTACAGAAGAGGTATAACAAGTTTATATAAAATCCTAAGGTATAAAGTTGCTCTGGAAATAGACCCAGCCTAATAAATAGGAAATATTGATTCCACATCTGTATTTTTCCAGTCATAATCATAGTATGTGATCAGGAGCAGAAACTGTCTTAACCATTTTCTCCAATTAATCTATGTAACCAGCTGTCGAAAGAGATGCCTGGAATTTACAAGAAGTGCAGTGATCTAGTGAGTGACCTAAAAAAATGTTTAGGCAATTATTAGATTGTGTTTACTTTTGATAGTGAGGCGTTGCCTTTATTTTTCTTAATTAAATATCAGTAGATTTTGTTCAAAACATTAATAAGCAGTTTTAAAGTCTTAAGCTTGCATTAGAAGGAGGTTATTTCACTATTTTAGGCTTGTGATTATGGTGCTGTAGTGTGTACAAAATTGAAGTGATAAGATAAAGTAGATAATTTTAAGCAGTTGTATTGAATTTCTTTTGCTTTATTGAAATAAATTGAATATCACTCTTCTCCCTTTTTGAGCCACAACTACTGCTCTGTCTGGTTTTCCTTATGTTATGAGATTTAATGATATTTTACTGTTTTTGACTTTTCTTGTATTATGTTTACAATTTCTGAGGCAGAGGAAATAATGGGGGAAGGAATGTAAACCGAGGTGCTCAGTTATGGTCTTCGCATTAACCTGAAAAGAGCTTAGTTTAGTATGACTTATTTTGAAGACTGGGTATTTTAGTTATATTAGCTGAGTGTTCAAAAAAGCTGATGTTTGATTGTAAATTTCATTATTTTTCAGTTGTATCAATGTTTACTTTTTTCTGTTTACTAATACTGGAAGGTATTCTGCTGATCAGTTGCATCTCTGCATTGAACTGATGATCTTCCAATATTGTGAATCACTGATACGGGTTGCACTACTCTGGACATGGGCGATGTGTAGCAAAATGGGTACCTACTTAACCTTTACTGCTTGAAGCAGATCGAGTATAGACTAGAAATATACTAAGAAGTGTGCATTGGATGATGGTTAATAATCTGGAGATCTAGAATCCAATCAACATTATCATTAATTTTGTAAAATATTTAATATTGCTCACTTTTTCTAAACTTGTATTCTCATTTGTATGATATTCTCTATAAAAACATATAAAACCATTCTTGGTTTGAAGATGGTAGGAACTTGCACTGATGATTAGACAGAAACCCAATAAACTGTTTTCCAGTTTTTGTTATGTAAAACTAGTAGTAGTTACTGATTTATTATATCACAAACAATGCAATATCTTTGCTTAAGTTATTTTCCTGGTCCTCCATATTCAAATTGGATAAGCAAGTAAGATTGCAATAATGACTATGTTGTGATAGTACTTTCAAAGATTGCCACATCTATCAAGATGGATAGAGATTGATGTTAATCTGTCTGCAAATAAGCAATAGGCCTTTTTGGACATAAGCTAGGGATCATTTTATCCTAAGGGGTAGTGAATCTTTCCTTTATTTCCAGTGAGGTCTCTTTAAACAGTAGTTGCTCATATTTCAAGTTTGCTGTTCTTTTTTGCTTCTCTGGGAATCATTTGAGAATCATTTGTTCTTGGGTGGCTGACAAGCCATTGTGGGACTGTAGACTGTCACAAGACAAGCGGGGGAGTAAAAGTGGATCATTGGAGAGATGGTGCATTTCATCATTTAGACTTGGCTTCTGTGTATTTCTATGGAATGGACTCTATTCTCAGTGCCATACTCATTTACCATTCTCAATTATCATAGATTTGTGATTCCCTTAAATCTCTGTGCTAGTTACACTCTCTCAGAGAAGATCATTGTTTTTGTTTGTTGTAGTGGAGTTGGCAAATTTATTTTGCAAGTCTGGTGTCGGGCATATGAACTGCATGGTTTGCTCTTGGGAGTCGATTAGAATCTCAATGCAGGAGATGTCGGCTTGGGAGAGGGCACTGACGTTGGTTCACTTATGCTGCCAGTAGATTTGGAGAAGTGTTTTTATTCTCTTCTGTTGTTCACTACTGGCATTCTGCCCAGTTGTTTAGCCTGCTTTGAGCTAATTATCAGCCTGGTTGCTTAGCAACTGTCAGCCGTCTCCTGGAGACGAAGGGAACTAATGCCTGGGGCAGCAGAAGTGCAGCTGAGCTGGGCGTGAGAGATGGCAACTGGAGTTGCAGCACATGCTGCGGAACTGAGCAGAGTCTGTGGGTACATGATCAATTAGGCATTGCTCAACAATCGGATACTGATTAACGTCTCTTGTATTTGTCATGCTTTTTTACGTATTACATAGTGCTAAAACTAGTCAAGTCTGAGCAAGTGAGGAGAGATGACTAGTGCAGTGTGCATGTTCAGATACTCTGCGCAGCAGTATTTGCAGTGATTTCAGAAAGAACATTCTTTTTATACAATTATCCTTTTTAAGTACTGATTTTTCAGTTTTGAGGTAAAGCAGTTGTAATTTGCAGTACTTTGCTTATTTTTCAAAAGTATTTATAGTTTTAACAGGAAGTGTAATCATTGCTAGACCACAGAGGTTATTCTTTTTTGAAGTATAGGAGTAAAAAAAAATGTTTTTTTTAATGTCTATCTTAAAGCCAAACAGTCTATTCACATTTTGACAAAGGATGGTGGTAAATGTAAACTGTAGTTTAGAGGTTAGCACCACGCTATTACAGCTTGGGACGTTGGAGTTTGGGGTTCAATTCTGACGTTATCTGTATGGAGTCTATATGTCCACATTGGAATGCACAAGTTTTCTGAGAGTCCTCCAGTTTCCTCCACAGTCCAAAGATGGATCGGTTAGTAGGGTAATTCGTTATTGTGAATTGTCC
The DNA here is from genome assembly GCF_030144855.1 of Hypanus sabinus. Taxonomy (NCBI): domain Eukaryota; kingdom Metazoa; phylum Chordata; class Chondrichthyes; order Myliobatiformes; family Dasyatidae; genus Hypanus; species Hypanus sabinus. The sequence continues at coordinate 6,965,035 of NC_082734.1, forward strand.
TGTGATTAAGCTAGAGTTAAGTTGGGAGTTGTTGGTTGACACAGTAGTTTGAAAAGCCTATTCTGCGCAGTATCTCTAAATAAATAAAGTGAATTGAAGAACATGAAGTCCATCCAATTCCAACAAAACAAAAGCAGAAGTCAGTTACCTTTTGTACATTTACATCTATGAGCATTTTTCATTCTTCTGTATCTTGAACAAATATTTGTGAATAATAATAAATTGCCAAATCTCTGGAAACCTTAATTTTTTTAAAATTAAAGTTGGTCTTTCTCAATAATACTTGTGCTTTATTCTCCTATTTTGACTACTAGACAAGTTTTTTTTTATTTAGGCTCAGTCGTTCAACAGATGGGCATGTTTGTGCTGATTCTTTTGCACATCTACTGAAATCTCACATGCCTGTATTCAAGGCAGTATTCTTCACTGCCTTGTCTATCTAAGTATCTCTCAAATGTGGTCATAATTTGGTATATATTTGTCAGGTCACGATTCGTGCTCCAGAAAAAGTGAGCCCCAGCTTATCCTATCTCCCCTAAACTGTAGCCCTCCAATTTATACAAACTCCTTGTGAATTATTTCCTCTACTTTCTCCAGTGCATTCATGACCAAGAGAGCTGCACATAATATTCTCTAGTGTATTCTAACCAGTGTCTTATTAAGTTATTTGGATGAATATGTTTATTAGCAAAAGATTAATTCTACTAGAGTGGTTAGTCTTTAATTATTAGATGTCTGCCATCTGTGGTAATTGAATATTCTGGTACTCTATCAAACATGTATAGGAAAACCCCAGTAGTTTTTCACTTGTGTTTAATTCATGGACCTGGAGTGATAATGAATGGATCAGATATTTTAAAAGTTTTTAATTACATTAAACTTTGTACTGATCAATACAAAGGTAACAAGTGGGATGAATGCATGACTGGTCCTGGTCTCCCGAGACATTCATATGATCAAAATAAGATGAAGTTAGTCTCAAAGGTAATGTGTAGTATAAATAAATTTAGAGAGGTTTTGTGTATAAAATGCTTAAAATCAAAAATCTGATGACCATTATTATCCATTTCTTTATTATCATATGTTCAAAGCTATGTTCATTGTTACATAATTTCACTTTTAATGGTTGATCATTGTTGTAGATTCCAGAGACTTCCTCCTTCCCTCCCCCCACCCATGTTATTCCTTAATGTTGGTAATTTCATATTCCATTTGATTTTGTTTTTCTTCTGATTTTATTTTAATAAAGTTGCAGTGCACACACTGCTACTCAAATGATCTGGCTGCATCTTGCAATGGAGTGTGATTGTAAAAATATTGTTTCCTGCAATTCATCGTTGTCTCAATTGGCTTTTGAACCCAGCTCTTTGACTTTTAACTGTATTACAAAACAAAGTTTAAAAATCTTGCCTGCAATACTATATGAAATTTTCATTTCTATAAAGTATTGAAGAATGATCTTGCATCTTCTGCTATAACAGCTTTAACTCCCAAGAAATAATTTTATAAATCTCAAGTGCCTCTGAAAATGCTGCTTTCTTGGCTACTTGATATTTGAGGAGGGGTCAGAGAAGAGCTGCATTGGAAATTATAATTTCCCACGTGGAAAACCTAGATGGGCTTTTTCTTCAGAATGCCACAAATGTTAATATTGAAATGACAAAGTTAGTGAAACCGTGTTCGGTTCTTGAGCCTCACTAATCTACTTACTGTGATTCACCTTGCTGGAAGGTGGTCACACATTTATCTTGCCTCATATTCCAAGAAGCTTTTATTCCTAAATGAAAATGATCGCCTTTCAGCTAAACCAGAAACTTGATTGTGATCTAGAAGCAGGTGCAGCCTTACTACCTTATTGCTACTCCCTCAACTAAATTGTGTTGTACCGGATTGAAAGTCAAGTATGTCTTCTTTTGGACTGCATCGTTTAGCTGCTTTTTGCATCAGCTTACTTAGCCACTGAGGATATTATATGCCTGCAGAACTGAATTTGATAATGCTAGAAGAATTAGCTCAATTAATTAAATGATTAATAGAGAAAATGATCAAAGATGTTGCCTGGATTTGGGCACTTCAGTTACAGTATAGGGAAAGGATGAATATTTTAGAAATGATTAGCTGTATTGCAGTTATTTTATGGTAATAAAGTGACATGTTGCAAATACTTGGGTCAGGCAGCATGTGGCTAGAACAACAGCATTAACATTCAAACCAAGACCTTTAAATGGGATGAGACAAAGTTAGAAAACAAGCAATTTTCAGAGGAGATGAAGCATTGTGAAGAATTTTAGGATGGATACTGAGAGGATTGACTGCTACTGTTACGTACCTGTGACGTGACAGGGATGTACTTGTCACGTGACAGATGTTGAAGCTATACTGGACTTGAGGTAATGGTCTTGTGATGGTGGAGTGATGTCATTTTCCCACCAGTAGAGGTCATGTGACAGTTTTTTTTTACAGAGTATAAAAGGAGGACCCCTCCCTGTGAGGAGGGGCAGTTCGTGGCTGGATTTGCCATGTTGACTTCGTGCCACTGCGTGATTTAATGTTATGATGCAGTTTAGTTGAAAGATGAAGTTTTATCTAATGCCTAAAGTTTAAAAGGTCATTGCCAGCAGTTTCTTTATAATACTGCTAGTTGAGAATCGGTGGAGAGTGAAGATCGGAGTTCGGGAGTTAAAAGATCGAGGGAAGTCGATTTCGACGGTGAAACAGGTTCGACCTTGTTTGATCCTCATTCGGAAGGAATTCGTTGACTGTTCTCGTGTTAATCCCATGAATAATAGCAGAAAGGATTGGGAACAGTTTTGTAAAGGAAAGGTCAGTGCCTTTAAGCCGTTACATATCTTCTTCGTAAAATTCTTCGTGGGAAAAGTAGTTCAACTGGGAATTGCAACAACACGATGTGAAAGAGAATTTAAATCGTCTTAAAAAGTCTCTCCCTTAAATGGACTGTAAGCATTTTGAACTTTTGCAGTACTACTTTGAAGAACTGTTTAAGCTTCATTGCTTTAAGAATTGTTTAAGCTGCCGCACAGCAGCTGATTTCTGGTTACGTGAGTGGTTTGTTTACTTTTGGGGGGGGTTTGTTTTCAGTGTTTAATAAACGTGTTATTTGTTATAAAAACCCCTGCCTCACTCATATATTTATTGTTGCTTGAATCCGTAACACTACAAGCTGATGGTGCTGACTGAGAGTTGAAGATTTGCTGATTGTAGATGATATGTCTGAAGGAGATGCGAATAGAGCAATGTACGAATTGTCAGATCAAGTGCAATAGCTGGAAATCTAGAATAAAGTACTGGAAATGGACAATAAATCAGGCAATTGAGAACATTAGTGGTTGGTTTGGTCTCCTAATTATTGTATTGTGTAGTATAAGTGATGAAATTAAAGTCTGTGAAACAAGTGGGCAGTAATTGTGGGGGCTAATGTCTACATTATAAACCCCTATAAAGTCCCATGTTGGAAGTTAATCAACAAAAATCTAAAGTACATGCAATTTGGGCAATGTACCCAGTCAGTTTAATAGATGGCAGTCAATGAGTGTATTTGTACACCATTGAGAAATTTTGCAATTGGAGAAAGTATTGGAGGGAAATGGGGATAGAAGAGAATTGGGAGTATAATAATTGTAAAAATAATTTATGCTAGTCATGCTTGCATACCAAGAGTGGAGCTAAATTCCTTGATCAGTTGCACACTAATTAATTTCTTAGACTTGACTAATTTGATATGCATTGCCAACTGTTTCTTGAATGAGCATTTTCCTTGCTAGTTTAATGCAGTCATGATGCATCAGTTCTGCATATATAAAGACATTTTGGAGCACTAACTTTCTAAACTGATAGCAGATTCAATAAATAGAATTTTCTGTTTGCCAAGATATAATGAACCGTGTCACAGGCATATTTAACACGTTCACATATCTTGTGATTTATTGGGTGAATCTGATGATTAAATTTGCAAATGACGCAGGTAGGTAAGAAATTAGTGAAGATGATATTTGGGGCTACAAAAAGATATGGATAGGTTAAATAAGTGGGCAAACATCTAGCAAATGGAAGATTGTGTGGGATAATATAAAACGTGAAATTTTACAGGATTTTTTTAAAGCAGTCCATTTAAATTGTTGGAAGTTACAGAGCTCAGTCTATCCTGATACTAGATTTTTGTCTATGTACGTGGATACTGTGACTGGGAAAGGGGAAAGAATTTTCACTTTAAAAGTGAAAGTGGTTTGCTGAGCCTGTTTCAAACCTTACTATTCACAATCTATACAGGTAAAGAAGCTTAATTATCTTTGACTGTCACATTCACTCATTTAGACATCCTGTTCTTTTCTCATCTCTCCCATCTTTTCTGCCACTGAAAACTAATTTGTTTTCTGTCTTGCCCAGTTTTGGCTGAGTGTCTGACTTGAAACATTAACTCTTTCTCTTTCCACAAACACCAGCTGATTTATTGAGCCTTTAGTTTTTTCCATTTTTATTTCAGAATGTTGTTGTTGCAGGAGAATTAAATACAGAAACAGGAAGGTTACACTTTAGTTATACGGGACAAAAGTGAGGCCTCATTTGGAATCTCCAATGCACAGTGTAATATTTGAAATTTCTAAATAAGGAAGAATGTAAATGTATTGGAAATGCTCAGAAAAAGCTAATACATGGAGTGGGTTCATTGTCTCATAGTGCAAGGCTGGACCGTGAAGGCTTGTATCTACAGGAGTTTTGAAGAGTGAGAGGGGGATTTGATGTCTCTGTTGTGAATCTCTGGAGTTCTGTACAGTTAAGTAAGTGGTCAGTGGGATTATTTAAGACAGAGTTTGGATTTTGAAGGAATTGAGTGATTATCCAACCATCTTTTAATATCTTTAATGAGTACTGTCAAAATAAAGAGCCCTTAATATGCTCCTCTTTCTTAGATTACCCGTTTGGCACATGAATGATTTGCTCCCATTTCTAACTCCCTGGGTTCTGTGATTAATCTAGAAAACATTAACCCATTGACTGGTGGAGCTTAAGGTGGCCAATGAAGTGGGTAGTTGAATAGCTTGAGGTCATTTACTCAGGACTTCTATGTACACACTGCATATTGCTCATTTTGGGTTCAAAATGGTCCTTTTATCCTTTGAACAGTTTTAGATGAATTTCTGAATCAGTGGGATTACTGTGCTTGTTTTCGCTAGGAGCATTTGAGAAGATCCTTGAATTTATTTCATCTGCCTGGTTATCTCGTTTGTGCCAGTAGGGAATAGCTTGTTTTGTGATGCTAGGCACACAAACATGGCCTACTCAACAGAGCCAACTGAGTGCAATTAGGTTGGGGATGTTAGCTGGGAAAGAATGGTTTGTTTGACCTTCCACTGAAGATGGAAAATATTTTTAGCAGTGACAATCTTTCCAGTGCCTTGATATGGTTGAGAATTGAACTAACAGCAAGTACTTCAAGGTTTGAAATACTGATGCCTGATAGATTAATTTTGTATCATGTTTCTAGTTTTGATATTTTTTAAAGTGCATTTTCCTAGGTGAACCAAATACTGTGTTGGTACACTGGTGATGGTGGATTTCATTGTCAGTGTAACTGCGGAAATGTGGCGTCTATGGAATGGGAAGCCTGCTTCTGTTTCTTTTCAGCGTGTAATACAGCAAGGAACAAGTAGAGAGAGGAGCTTTAGTGTTGCAGATGTTGAACAGTGTATGCCTTGGTCAGTCAATGATATAGATCTCGGCCTTCAAATGTGAGCAAACATAAGCATTATCATTGTAGTGCCACTCATCTGCTGACATTGATCTGACTTTGGATTTTGAATTTGTTTCCTGTTAAATGAGACAGGATTTCTGCTTCAACATGTGAGAAGTCTATCCCCCAAGATGAAAGACAACAAACTGATCCTCCAGGATGACTTCACCCTCAAAATACAATCCTTGCATTTTGTGATCAGCAAGATGATTTTGTCACAATCAGTAGCCTATTTTGTCAGGACCTTGAGGTATAAGCTGTGGTCCGACATTGGCACCTATTGAATTATATCATTGATAGAAGGACCATAAGGATCTGTCACCTGTCTGTGACAAGTATTGATGACTGTTGGACTGACCTCTGCCCTGTATGTCTTATTAACCTCCATTAAACTGACTACAAAATGTTGCCATAGAACAACAGGGTTGAAGCTATGAAAGAAGAGAACACATCACAGGCAACCTGTTAGCTCGAGCCAGTAGAGCTGCAAAATATCTACAACTGATGGTCTGCCTTGAAAACAGCCATAACTGACTCTTAAATAGACCAGCAAAGCTCAAAGTGAATTTATTATCAAAGAGAGTGTGCATGTGTGTCTACATATAGATGTGTGTATATATCACCATATATTGCATGAGATTTAGTTTCAGGCATTCACAGTAAGCACAAAGAAACACAGTGGAATCAATGAATAACTGCATACAAAGATGGGCAAACGTTCCTTTGTTTAAAGCCAGATTTGTTTAACTTGGTGAGTTGTTTCCCTTACATTTGCTAAGAGTGCAACATCCATTATGAAGGATCCCCACCATTCAGATCACGCTGCTGTTATCAGGAAGGTGCAGGAGTCTCAGGACTCATGCCACCAGGTTCAGGAACAGTTATTACCCCTCAACCATCAGGCTCTTGATCCTGAGTGCATAACTTCACTCAGCCCATCTCTGAACTGTTCCCACAACATATGGAGTCACTTGCAAGGACTCTCCATCTCCTGTTTTCGATATTTATTATTACAATTTTTCTTTTGTATTCGTAGTTTGTTGTCTTTTGGACATTGTTTGTTTGCTAATTCTTTTGGGCGCAGTCTGCTGTTGATTCTATTGTTTTCTTGGATTTACTGAGTATGCCCACCAGAAAATGAATCTTGGGGTTATATACGGTGACATATATGTACTCTAATAATAAATTTACTTTGAACTCTTGACTATTTCCCTATTTAATCAGTTAAAGCATTGTATAAAACAAATCCTCATGGCAATTTGTGTACATTCTTCCCAAACCTTTAGTAAGGATTCTGTCTTTGGGTGAGAGGAAATTATTAACCCCAGACAAGAACAAAATAATTGAAACCAGGATGGTGGTATGGACAGAATAATAGAGCAGTCATAAGAACATTGATTTATTACTTGTATTTATATAGATTTTCTGTAACTATCTATTTTTTTTTCAAAATACATCAGTGAAGTACTTTATAACAGTTATCATTGTTATGAAAGGACATAATAGCAACCATCTTGCCCTGTGTTCTGAATGGCCAGGCAAGTTTTTATTACTAATGGAGTTGCTTGAGGGCTTTGTTGTTCAACTTGGGAATGTTGTGTCAGCAAATCAGGATGGTGAAATTGGGAGAAGGTTCTAGAAAAATTAGGAGAGGTTTTTGTGACGGACACTGGCATGCGTCAAGGTTTTTTTTTGGCAGCAGCTGGGAGAAGACAAGGGAAGATGGCTGAGGATGCTGTTCCTGTTGCACAAGGTGCTTTGTGCAGGTGAATGGCTTCAAGGAGGAGGGACCAGTTTGTTTGAGATTGATTTCAAGTGACATTCGGATTGCGGTGTGCACTTTCACCCAGTCCGAGAGTCCAGTGCATGAGTTAAAAACAACTTCAAGATGAGCTCCAACAAGTGCAAATTTAACTTTTTAATTATGATGAGCCCTTTCTGTTTAAATTTTTCTTTAATAACTTAAGTTAACATTCATAAATATACTTTATTGTTGTATGCAGTTATTGCTTGCATGGGGTTAGTAAATTACACAGTATTCACACTGATGGGGGTTCGGGTGGGCAAGACACCCCATCCTCACAGGTCATAGTGACCCTAGATGTACCAAGTCAGAGAAAGGTGGTTTTCTCACCACTGACTCGGATGGCTGTCAGTGAGGGGTTAATGAGAACCCAGTAAAAAGGGGGTTTCACAAATTTCAATAGCTGTACCACAGAGAGCATTCTGACTGGATGCATCACAGCATGCTATAAAGGCTCCAATGCACAGAATTGCAGGGTTTTGTAGACTCAGCCAGCTCCATCGCTACCTAACATTGAAGACATCTTCATGAGGTAGTGCCTCAAGAAGCCTTAAGAATCCACAGCATACAGATCATTCTCTAATCTCATTACTAGGAGGTACAGGAGACAATTCAGAAACAGCTTCTTTACCTCTGCTTCAGATTTCTCAAAGGTCCACAAACACCATCTTGTGCCTTTTTTTTTGCACTATTTCAAGATTCAAGATTGTTTAGTCATTTCCTTTACAAAAGTGTAAGGAGAACAAAATAATAGTTACTCTAGATGAGGTGCAGCACAGGAAAAAAAGAAAAGATAGACAAATACACAAAATAAATAAATAAATAAATAGATAGATAGATAAAGACAATTATATGTGCATAAAGTGATACTAGGCTGACTGAAAGGAAGTAATAAAGTAGTGGTGGAGTTAGTGGGTGGAGGTGTTGCTCAGTTGTGCTGCTTGGGGAAAGTAACTTTATTTATTGAGATACAGCATGTTGTAGGCCTCTCTACCCTTCAAGCTGTGCCTTTTGAGTCTAGTGGCCCTGGCATTGATGCTACATGGCCTCTTCCCTGATGGGAGTGAGACAAACAGTCTATGAGGAGGGTGGGTGGGATCCTTCATGGGTAATCTGTAGTAATTTTGTGTCTTTGCACTGTCCTGCTGCCACAAGACAAATTTCACTTCATAGGTTTCTGTGCTGTAGTTTTCTGTGACTCTGACTCTGAGAGCAATAGTGATTGACAAATGGGATCTGGTTCTAGCTGTACATGCTCTCCAGTTTTGATTCTCTTTCTATTGACTAATTGCTAGGGTATTTATCCAAATATTAAAGTTTTACTCAAGATTAAGTAGTCACTGTTCCTTTAAGTTGGCCTTATCGGTTCATATTTTGAATAATATTTTGAAATTTTTTTTGAGAAAATATTTTGAGATTTTGAACAATTTCTTCAGTATTCACTAAGGAGAAGGATATTGAATTGTGTAAGGTAAGGGAAAGAAGTAGGGAAGTTATGGAAACTATGACGATTAAAGAGGAGGAAGTACTGGCGCTTTTAAGGAATATAAAAGTGGATAAATCTCCGGGTCCTGACAGAATATTCCCTAGGACCTTGAGGGAGGTTAGTGTAGAAGTAGCAGGGGCTCTGACAGAAATATTTCAAATGTCATTAGAAATTGGGATGGTGCTGGAGGATTGGAGTATTGCTCATGTGGTTTCATTGTTTAAAAAGGGTTCTAAGAGTAAACCGAGCAATTATAGGCCTGTCAGTTTGACATCAGTGGTGGGTAAATTAATGGAGAGTATTCTTAGAGATGTAATATATTATTGTATGGATAGACAAGGTCTGATTAGGAACAGTCAACATGGATTTGTGCGTGGAAGGTCATGTTTGACAAATCTTACTGAATTTTTTGGAAGAAGTTGCGAGGAAAGTTGACAAGGGAAAAGCAGTGGATAGTGTCTATATGAGCTTCAGTAAGGCCTTTGACAAGGTTCCACATGGAACGTTAGTTAGGAAGGTTCAGTCGTCAGGTATTAATATTGAAGTAGTAAAATGGATTCAACAGTGGCTGGATGGAAGACAGAGTAGTGGTGGATAACTGTTTGTCAGGTTGGAGGCCGGTGACCAGTGGTCTGCTTCAGGGATCTGTACTGGGTCCAATGTTGTTTATCATATACATTAATGATCTGGATGATGGGGTGGTAAATTGGATTAGTAAGTATGCAGGTGATACTAAGGTAGTGGTATTGCAGATAATGAAGTAGGCTTTCAAAGCTTGCAGAGAGATCTAGGCCAGTTAGAAGAGTGGGCTGAACGATGGCAGGTGGAGTTTAATGCTGATAAGTGTGAAGTGCTACATTTTGGTAGGAATAATCCAAATAGGACATGCATGGTAAATGGTAGGGCATTGAAGAATGCAGTAGAACAGAGTGATCTAGGAATAATAGTGCATAGTTGTCTGAAGGTGTAATCTCACGTGGATAGGGTGGTGAAGAAAGCTTGTGGTATGTTGGCCTTTATAAATCAGAGCATTGACTATAGGAGTTAGGATGTAATGTTAAGATTGTACAAGGCATTGGTAAGGCCAAATTTGGAGTATTGTGTACAGTTCTGGTCACCGAATTATAGGAAACATGTCAACAAAATAGAGAGAGTACAGAGAAGATTTACTAGAATGCTACCTGGGTTTCAGCACCTAAGTTACAAGGAAAGGTTGAACAAGTTAGGTCTATATTCTTTGGCGCGTAGAAGGTTGAGGGGGGGACTTGATAGAGGTATTTAAGATTATGAGGGGGATAGATAAAGTTGATGTGGATAGGCTTTTTCCATTGAGAGTAGGGGAGATTCAAACAAAAGGACATGAGTTGAGAGTTGGAGGCAAAAGTTTAGGGGTAACATGAGGGGGAACTTCTTTACTTGGAGAGTGGTAGCTGTGTGGAACGAGCTTCCAGTAGAAGTGGTAGAGGGAGGTTTGGTATTGTCATTTAAAGTAGAATTGGATAGATATATGGACATGAAAGGAATGGAGGGTTATGGGCTGAGTGTGGGTCAGTGGGATTAGGTAAGCGTTCGGCACGGACTAGAAGGGCTGAGATGGCCTGTTTCCGTGCTGTAATTGTTATATGGTTATATTAAAAGCTGTTGAACCACAACTGATTACTAAGATATCCATGATAGAAAAATGGTGACCTCATGGAAGCATACAGCAGACAATTGGTTAACAATTAGCAGTTTAATAAAAACAGTAGGTTTTTTTTGTTAACTTTGAAGCAAGTTATATTTATTCTACTTCTACTGTGTGATTAAATGCACACCTGAAACCTCTGCATAGGGCAATTTAACCATTGCACACTTCAGTAAAGTAGAAGTAAGGTTCAATAAAATATTTCAGAAGTAAGGTTCAAAAAAATCAAACCCAAACCTTCATTCTTACTGATGTGATAAATGCCTAAATTAATTCTGATATTTGTATCATCTGTAGTTGATTGTTTTGTTGTAGTCCAAGTTTTAAATAATCTTCTACTCTAAAATATTATTTACTAAAAATGTTTGACGGTGAGCTACATAATAAATTAGTTTGACTATGAGGGATATCCTGAAGCTCCAAAAGCTTATTGAAAATTCTTGACAATAGAAAGAGCAAAAAGATTGCTAGTAATTTAAAGTTTTCTCCTTTATCTAGCCATTATCCAGTATTGAACAAAACAACTTGAAATGCCATATTTAATAAAGTTGTAAATAAATACCGAGCAAGTGAAGAGAAAAGCAGATTTTCAATATCTGAAACTTTCTGCACATGCTACCTAACCTGAGTATTTTTTCAGCATTTTCTGTTTTTATTACAAACTTTTAGCATCTGCTGCATTTTGCATTTTTTCATATTTTGGAAACCTTAAATTATTTTGTGAAGTTTGATATTAACCACCCCCTAATAATGGTTACTGGGTTGAAAGAAATTCATAAAGTACATACTCTGAATGCACTGCTATCTGAATAAGACGTGTCTTGTAAATTTGTTCTCTACTTGATGTTGCTCATTAAATGCTGTTTGCAAGAGTCTAAGATTATTTTCCAATTTCTTTCAGGAGGGACCAAAGTGAAACACTGAATGGTCTGCTTGAAATAAATCAAAAGGTATGGTTGCTGCTTGATATTTCAAGTTAACAAGCTAATTTTGCTGTAGCAATTCAATCTCACTCAAGAATACCTTAGTTTGAAGTAAAGATTGTCACATTTTTCTCCCACTGTGACACAAAGGAACCTTCACAAATTATGCAAACAATTGTCTTATGATTGAAGATGATGCTGTTGCACATATTCTGCTTGGGTGTATGGAAATTTTGTTTTCTTCCCTGTCTATGGTTTAATATGCTTCCAGGATTACTGCACCAATGTGATATTTCACTCTATTGGCCATTGGCCATGACTTATATGAATCCAGACATGATGAACATCATTTTGGAGCCTCTTTCTGTTCTATCTCAACAAGTTTACAGCATGAATCACATAGCCTGATTTAGGAGTAGCAATCTTAGATAACATTCCTTTTGTGTTTTGCAAAATTGAGGTCAAAATTGCGAGAAAGCACCACTCAGATCAAAATTGAATTCTTGCGTTGTGTTTATTTGTAGACACTGTGTTCAATCATACAGAATGTGCTCTGTAATAAATATTAACATCATATTAGGACAACCAGACAATGTTTAATCGTACAACAGCTGCACTTCTCTCTCGATTTTGATCTCATAATTTATTGTCATCTTGATGTATTGCAGCATCAGTATAAGCAGTGTTGTGAAGAATCCTACAGAAACTTTTATTAGATAATTTTGGTTTACTGAATTGAAATGGAAGTATTGGATGAGATGTTGAGATTCATTCCCGCTATTTTGTTTCATTTCCAAATTCCATGTATTCCATGACATTTAAAAGGATTCTTTGCTGAATTGATAACAAGTGTTCAGATCATTAATTAAGAATCAATGGAAGTCATTGCAAAATAATTTAAACTCATTTAATGAACCAAATATAAAAATGCATTTCCTGATTGGGTGCATGTGGTTAATGGACAGAAGAGTTACATTAGTCGTAGAAGGAATGAATGTATTTTTTTAAAAAAAGATCCTTACTTTTCTTGGCACCACTTGTGTTGTGCTATATTTAATAAGCTTTGCATCATGATACAATAAATTTCTGAATCTAACAGTGCAGTACTTTTTTTTTTAAAAAAAAGTCTTAGTTCTGGTCTTCATCAAAGTGGCTTGTCAGCTTGATACATGGAATACCCAATGCATGCATATACTTCAGATTATAACTATATCTCATCTTTAAAATCCGGTTTCTGGATGCTGTTATGCGCACAAGTATAAAGCAAAATCAATGATTTCTTGTGTTTAATTCCTGATATGTTCTGACTTCATATGATTTTAGCTGAAGTTCACCTCTGTAGATTTGAATTCTGGAAAAAAACAATAGTTACGCTCATTAACTGTGAACTAAATCTGTTTTGATAAGATTCTCTTTAAACACTGTTTCAATTCTTGCCTAGATTTTTCCAGGAATGTCTGAAAAGGAGAAAGAAAATGATGACATCAGACAAAGGGAAAGAGGGCACGTGATTTTCACTTAAGCACCAAGTTCTATTTTCTTTCTGTGAATTTGTCATTGAGGCCTTGGATGGGATGCTAGTCCAGAGGTTAGGTTGCTTGGCATTCAAGATGAAGTAGTCAGTTGGATTCAGCATTGGCTTGGCTAAGAAGCCAGAGAAGATAGTACCGTAAATTCCGGACTATAAGCCACTACTTTTTTCCCACGCTTTGAACACTGCGGCCTATACTACGGTGCGGCTAATGCATGTTTTTTTTTCATGCCGCCAAAAACATTTTGCCTCGTAACAGTAGACCAATAAAATTGATGAGTAGTTCACAGAGGTCTAATGAAATTGTACGATAAATCAAGCACACTTTCACAATTAAATTATTGTAAATCAGTCATTTGTACTCACCCTCATCAACATGGAAAACACTCGAAGAAAAGCATATGATGCAGCTTTTAAGTTAAAGGCGATCAATCTGGCGGTTGAAGAAGGAAATCGAGCTGCTGCACATAATTTTGGCATAAATGAATCGATGGTGAGACGGTGGAGACGCCAGCATGAAGAACTGAGTCAATGCAAAAAGACGACAAAAGCTTTCAGAGGTAATCATAGCAGATGGCCCGAACTTGAAAACTTTCTTGAAAACTGGGTTAACACACAGAGAGCAGGCGGCCGCGATGTTTCCACTGAGCAGATCAGACTGAAGGCTAAAGCAATCGCCACCAAAATGAAAATCGAAGATTTTAGAGGTGGGCCATCGTGGTGTTTTAGATTTATGAGACGAAAAGGCCTGTCCATCAGGGTACGCACGACTCTGTGTCAGCAGCTCCCTCCCGACCACGAGGAAAAACTTGCTAACTTCCGCACATTCACTCAAACAAAGATAGCGGAGAATTCCATCGGGCCAGATGATATCATAGTGCGCAGGAGGAAGATGAAGAAGGCGATCAATAACTTTTCCTGGTAGGCTGCAGTACATATATTTTTTTACCAGTCGTTAGGAGATATTGGAATGTTGTTCGTGCACTGTTCAGTAAAAAAGTATACGCAACGTAATTTGTGTGTTACCGATACGTATGTATATTTAAAAGTAGCTGTGTTACAGGCACTGTTCGAAAAAAAGCATTTGCAATATGTATTTGTTTATGTTACCATACGGATTTAATTAAAAGTTAAAAAATCCTCACGTGTAATATCTTTCTGTGTAAATATCTCATATTACAACTTGGGACACCTGCGTCTTAAAATCCGGTGCGGCCTGTACAAGTACAAAATTGATTTTCTTTCTAAAATTAGAGCGTGCGGCTTTTAATCAGGTGCGCTCTGTAGTCCAGAATTTATGGTAGATTGTTTCTGACTGGAAGCCAGTGACAAGTAGTACCCTGCAGGGATTAGTGCTGGATCCATTATTGTTTACCATCTATATTAATGATTCAAATGGTAATATGGAAAATTGGATTGGCGAATTTGCAGATGCCACCAAGATTGGGGACATAGTAGACAATGAGGAAGCCTATCAAAACAAGCAAGATTTGGACCAGCTAGGAAAATTGACTGAAAGATGGCAGAATTTAATGCAGACAAGTGTGAGGTGTTGCACTTTGGAGTGACGAACAACAGTAAGACTTGTACAGTGAATGGTAGGGTACTGAGGTGTGTGTTAGAATGAAGGGACCTGTGAATACAGATCCATAATTCCTTGAAAGTGAGGCAAAATTTGGTGTATGTGCATTTCTGGTCACCACCTAGGGGAAAAGATATCAATAAGCTTGAAAAAGTTCAGAAGATTTGCAGTGATGTTGTTGAGATTTGAGGACATGAGTAATAGGGAAATATTGAATAGGTTAGTACTTTATTCCTAGAACGAGGGGAGATCTTGTAGAGGAATACAAAATTATGTGTGGTATCAATAGAGTGAATGCAAGAAGGCTTCTTCACTTCAGGGTGGGTGAGTGTAGAACTAGAGGTCACAGGTTTGAGGTGAAAGGTGAAATATTTAAGGAAAACCTGAGGGGATCTTCTTCACTAAAAGGGTGACGTGAGTGTGGAATGAGCTACAAGCAGAAGTGGTAGATGCAGGTGTGATCTTAACATTTAAGAGATGTTTGAAAAGTTACATGGATGAGATGGGTATGAAGAGCTTTGTCAGGATACAGATAAATAAGACCAGACCGCCACTGGTTTGATAAGGTTGAAGGGTTGTTTCTGTGTTGTAGTGCTCTGTAACTCTGAAGTAGTGTGGATTAATTTTGCTGCTGAAAATGTGGCCTGCCTTCACTTAGTCACATTAACAAACACACCAGACACTTAATCTTCTGCTGCAAATTGCACACCAAATTAATTTATTCAGTCACTTCACCAGTACATAATACAGTACACTTACCCTGATTATGAGAAGACGACCATTACAAAGATTTCAAGGCGGCCTGCTGCTAAAAGTCTGGCACAGGAAAATCATACTTTCAATTCAAGGAAAGTTTTGTCAAATTTATTTCAAATAGAACCTGGTGTTTTGTATTAGTTGCCAATAACTCTGTTTTGGCGTAGATAGACAACAAGTCTAAAACCTTTTATCTTGAACTAAATCATTAAATAAAAGTGTTGGAAGTGCACAGCAAGTCAGGCAGCATTTGTGGAGAAAGAAATAAAATGCTGTAAGATCATTAACTTGAAATATTAACTCTGTTTTTCTCTCCACAGATGCTGCAAGACCTGAGTATTTCCGGTCTTTTCTGCTTTTATTTGAGATTCATCTGCAGAATTTGCTCTTGGGACTAAACCATCCTTTGTCTCATCTTGTTCCTGAGCTCTCTTCACAGCTGTGTTTCTTACTTAATTGTATTATTTCTGACCTTGTAGAGATCTCCACAAAGTTATTGGGATTTTTAAGTGCTTCCTACTTCTCTATTAGGTTTGTGCAGCATATCTCAGTTTGTTTCGATTCTCCAATCTCAGGTCAGGAGGATAGAAGATGATCCAATATAAATATTAGCTAGCCTACAAAAATTGAACCTCAGCATTTTGAATACACATAAGTTATTGCAATCTTGCTGTGGAAGGTTCAAGGATGATGTATTGCAGAAGGTCAAACACATGATCACTAACTGTAAGCTCCAATCTTATGGACTTCCTGCCCAGGTATTTGGCAGAATTCATCGAAACAATGAACAAACATTACCAAAGATAATATTACACTTTGTTTTACTTTAGAGCCTACATTAAATGAAAACCCAAAGGCAGAAAATAAAATAGTTTTGTATTATTCTATTGCTCTGGTGAGCACTATGCAGCAAACTACATTAAGTCATTTGGTTTCACCTTATTTCCTGCTCTATATAACTCATAATTTGAGCACAGGTGATTATGCAGAATCTGAGTCTTGCAGATCAGGGAAGACTTTTTTGCCTTCTGATTTTTCAATTGTTGGTTTCTTAATTCACTTCAACATTTTTTCTATCATATTTCATTTCTCTGACTTTTTCTGCAAACTAGATTGAGTATTAGAAACATAGAAAACCTATAGCACAATACAGGTGTTTTGGCCCACAATGCTGTGCTGAACATGTACTTTTGAAATCACCTAGGGCTACCCATAGCCCTCTTTTATTAAGCTCCATGTACCTTTCCAGGAGTCTTAAAAGACCCTCACACACAAAATGCTAATGGAACACAGCAGGCCAGGCAGCATCTATAGGAAGTACAGTCAATGTTTTGGGTGGAGACCCTTCGTCAGGACTAACTGAAAGAAAAGGTAGTAAGAGATTTGAAAGTGGGAGAGGGAGGGGGAAATCCGAAATGCATTTTGTATGTGTTGCTTGAATTTCCAGCATCTGCAGATTTCCTCGTGTTTGCGGTCTTAAAAGACCCTATTGTATCCGCCTCCACAGCCATCACTGGCAGCCTATTCCATGCACTTACCACTCTCCGTGCAAAAAAAACCAAAAAAAAAACACAACAGCAACAACAATAACTTACCCCTGACATCATCTCTATGCGTACTTCCAAGCACCTTAAAACTGTGCCCTCTTGTGTTAGCCATTTCAAATATCCCCTGAACATCTGCCACATATCTGCCGTATGTTTTCCTGAGAACATCTGTTCCCAATTTATGCTTCCAAGTTCCTGCCTGATAGCCTCGTATTTCCCCTTACTCCAATTAAACGTTTTCCTAACTTGTCTGTTACTATCCCTCTCCAATGCTATGGTAAAGGAGATAGAATTGTGATCGTTATCTCCAAAATGCTCTTCCACTGAGAGACCTGACATCTGACCGGGTTCACTTCCCAATACGAGATCAATTACAGCCTCTCCTCTTGTAGGCTTATCTACATATTGTGTCAGGAAACCTTCCTGAACACACCTAACAAACTTCACACCATCTAAGCCATTTGCTCTAGGAAGATGCCAAGCAATGTTTAGGAAATTAAAATCTCCCACCACCACGACTCTTATTATTACACCTTTTCAGAATCTGTCTCCCTATCTGCTCCTCAATGTTACTATTGGGTGATTTATATTAAAAAAATCACCCAGTAGAGATATTGACCCCGTGTTTCTGACTTCCACCCACAGAGACTCAGTAGACAATTCCTCCTTCCTCCTTTTCTGCACCCATGACACTACCTCTGATCAGCAGTGCCATACCCCTACCTCTTTTGTCTCCTTCACTGTCCTTTCTGAAACATCTAAAGCCTGGCACTCGAAGTAACCATCCCTGCCCCTGAGCCGTCCAAGTCTCTGTAATGGCCATAACATCATAGCTCCAAGTACTGATCCATGCTCTAAGCTCATGTACTTTGTTCATGATGTTTCTTGCATTAAAATGGACACATCTCAAACCATCGGTCTGAGTGTATCCCTTCTCTATCACCTGCCTATCCTCTCTCTCGCACTGTGTCCAAGCTTTCTCTATTTGTGAGCCAACTGCCCCTTCCTCCATCTCTTCAGTTTCTACCCCTACAGCAATCCTAGTTTAAGCACTCCCCAATAGCCTTAGCAAACCTCCTTAGGGTAGCCTTAGACGTTACGTGATGTCCTTAATTATTTCAAACTTTAAAGTAAATTTATTATCAAAGTATCAAAGTATATGTAACCCTGAGTCTTGTGGGCATTCACAGTACATGCAAAAAACACAACAGAATCAATGAAAGACCGCACCTAAGAGAATAGAAAACAATTAATCTGTAAACCAAATACAAAAGGAAAAATAAATAAGTAATAAATATCGAGAACATGAAATGAAGAGTCCTTGATAATGAGTCTATAGGTTGTGGGAACATTTCAATGTTGAGGTGAGTGTACTTATCCCCTCTGGTTCTAGAGCCTGATGGTTGAGGGATTGTAGAAAGTCATCATTGGTATCAAAATCCCCTCCTCCATGATTTCCATCAACACTGGTGCACCACAGGGCTGTGTGCTTGGCCCCCTGCTCTACTGACTTAACACCTTAGACTGTGTGGCAAAGTACAGCTTCAACACCATATTCAAGTTTGCTGACAACACCACTGTTGTGGGCTGAATCAAAAGCGGTGATGAATCAGCATGCAGGAGAGAGATTGAAATTTTGGCTGACTGGTGTCATAACAACAGCCTGTCACTCAACATCAGCAGACTAAGGAAAGGAGAGGGAAAACTGAAGTCCATGAGCCAGTCCATATTAGAGGATCAGAGGTGGAGAGGGTTAGCAACTTAAAATTCCTGGGTGTTACTATTTCAGAGGACCTGCTGGATGGAAGCATGTAAGTACAATTGCGCAGAAAGCACTGGAGTCTGCAGAGATTCAACATGACATTATTCAACATATATGGTATATATAATTATCTGGATAGACAGGGTCTGATTAGGAACAATCAAAATGGATTTGTGCGTGGAAGGTCATGTTTGACAAATCTTACTGAATTTTTTGGAAGAAGTTACGAGGAAAGTTGACAAGGGAAAAGCAGTGGATAGTGTCTATATGAACTTCAGTAAGGCCTTTGACAAGGTTCCACATGGAACGTTAGTTAGGTATTAATTAGTTAGTTAGGTCCGTCGTCAGGTATTAATATTGAAGTAGTAAAATGGATTCAACAGTGGCTGGATGGAAGACAGAGTAGTGGTGGATAACTGTTTGTCAGGTTGGAGGCCGGTGACCAGTGGTCTGCTTCAGGGATCTGTACTGGGTCCAATGTTGTTTATCATATACATTAATGATCTGGATGATGGGGTGGTAAATTGGATTAGTAAGTATGCAGGTGATACTAAGGTAGTGGTATTGCAGATAATGAAGTAGGCTTTCAAAGCTTGCAGAGAGATCTAGGCCAGTTAGAAGAGTGGGCTGAACGATGGCAGGTGGAGCTTAATGCTGATAAGTGTGAAGTGCTACATTTTGGTAGGAATAATCCAAATAGGACATGCATGGTAAATGGTAGGGCATTGAAGAATGCAGTAGAACAGAGTGATCTAGGAATAATAGTGCATAGTTGTCTGAAGGTGTAATCTCACGTGGATAGGGTGGTGAAGAAAGCTTGTGGTATGTTGGCCTTTATAAATCAGAGCATTGACTATAGGAGTTAGGATGTAATGTTAAGATTGTACAAGGCATTGGTAAGGCCAAATTTGGAGTATTGTGTACAGTTCTGGTCACCGAATTATAGGAAACATGTCAACAAAATAGAGAGAGTACAGAGAAGATTTACTAGAATGTTACCTGGGTTTCAGCACCTAAGTTACAAGGAAAGGTTGAACAAGTTAGGTCTATATTCTTTGGCGCGTAGAAGGTTGAGGGGGGGACTTGATAGAGGTATTTAAGATTATGAGGGGGATAGATAAAGTTGATGTGGATAGGCTTTTTCCATTGAGAGTAGGGGAGATTCAAACAGAAGGACATGAGTTGAGAGTTAGAGGCAAAAGTTTAGGGGTAACATAAGGGGAATTTCTTTACTTAGAGAGTGGTAGCTGTGTGGAACGAGTTTCCAGTAGAAGCGGTAGAGGCAGGTTCGGTATTGTCATTTAAAGTAAAATTGGATAGGTATATGGACAGGATAGGAATGGAGGGTTACAGGCTGAGAGTGCGGGCCAGTGGGACTAGGTGAGAGTAAGCATTCAGCGCGGACTAGAAGGGCTGAGATGGCCTGTTTCCGTGCTGTAATTGTTACATGGTTATATTACATCTAAAACTTTGACAAACTTTTATAAATGAGGAAAGCAACATTCATCATCAGTGATCACCACCACCCAGGTCATGCTTTCTTCTCGCTGTTGCCATTAGATAGAAGGTACAAGTCCTCATGACCAGGTTCAAGAATAGTGACAACCCCTCAACCATCAAGCTCTTGAATAAATGGGGATAATGACAGTCAATTGCTCCCTCTGAAATGTTCGTACAACCAATGATCTCTCTTTAAGGGCTCTTATCTCATCTCATCTCATGTTCTTGTTATTCATTGCTATTTATTTATATTTGCAATTGTTTTGTGAACTCTGGCTGATCTTTCATTGATCCTGTTACAGTTAGTTTTTAATAGATTTGCTGAGTGTGCCCACAGGCAAATGAATCTCAGGTTTGTATGTGGTGATATATATGTACTTTGATAATAAAATTTACTTTGAGCTTAGCTTTGATCATTGAAATCACATAGATTTCAGTTTTCATTATTTAATGCACTTAGCAAATTATTGTTTAAGCTCGTTTTGCTCCTTGCATATCATATCTGCCAAATCTTTTGATAGCTCTTTTTGTAGAACCTGAACTTTTGCACTAAGGATGACCCTAAATGGACAGGTTTCCTTCTGGTTTGTATTGAAGCTTGATTTTTGCTTGTACAAACAAATCAGTAATTGCCAGTTTTATTTTGAAGTAAGCTTACCAGTTTGCATATTTAGGTTAAAATGAGGTAGGGAGACAAATTTTCACAAAATAAATTAGTTTGTAATGAAAAAGTTGTTATTCTGAAGTACTATGCATTAAATGTCTGATTACCTTCACTTATTTGACTCTTGATTTATTAGATAATTGTAAGATACAGTACATTAATGTGTTTCTCTTGAATGCTAATTGGTTGAATGTTCAACAGATTTGAATATGTACAGTAATTCAGTGACCAGTTGACTGCATTTTTTTGTCCATTCTATAGTTATTGAATATTGAGCATTTTGAACAAGTTAGTGACTTCATACAATAACTTTCATTATGGAATGCACAAAAACAATTAAGGATACTGTAAGGAGAATACAGTTCATTTCTAAAATCCAGTCTAATAAGGAAATCGTTTTAATGTAGATACCTTTTTAAAAAATTTTGAATATTAATTCATCTTTAGGGTCAACTGTTTACACAGTTGTTGAAGGGGAGTAGAACATAAAATCATTTCCAATGACTGAATTTTAAGAGATACTGTGTGATATTAGTTTAACGTAGAGGGTTTAACAGTTGGTGGTAATGATTGAGAGGCTTTGGTTGAAAGCGCTTACCTATTTTTTTCCTCCCGATTGAGACAATCATACAACCAGTCGATTTTCACCAAGATCCAAATTGAGTTATTCCTTGTGTTTTCTTCTTTGATAATTTAATGCCAAAATATGTTCAGTTTCAGTAAGTACTGGTTATCTTTTGAAAGTTGGCCAAGGAATAACTTGAGTTAAGAAAGTTTGCTTGCATTCTGGGCTCTGTAGCAGAATTATTGTTATCTTGCGCATTACTTCAAGGATAGCTTGCTTCCTTTCCAAATGCTGATTTTTGTTTTGATGGTTGGTGAATTTTGTGTGGGATCTGCAGGACAGGAGCTACTTGATGTGTAGAATGGTAGTGGTGATGGTGTGCTCCTTTACTGTTCTTCCCTGTGCTTTGGATAAAGAGACTCTAGATTCGGGTTTTACCTGATGCTTCTCCTCCATTTTGACTGGTGTGGACTGAGGATTTCAACAAGTCATTCAGGAAGCTGTATTTTCCAAAGAAGCTCTGAATATTCTGGAAGCATCTTCTTTTTGGCTTCTGATACTTTTTTTTTGCTGCGTTAAAGCTCAGTGGCATGCCAGGTTAGAAGGTCTAATGAAGACACTGCAAATCTTATGGCCCTCTCATAAATGATGCCTGAGTGTAATTGGAATCTCAGTATGAAGATGCTGTACTGAGACAGACCTGAAATTAGTTCATCTACACTGCAAATGGATTTGGAAATATTTCTCTTGTGTGTTTGGATACCCATGTTTCTGAAGTGCAGGAACAACTTGATGCCAGACTGAGGTAAACTGCCACTGCTCTCTTCCATGGGCACACAAGCGCAATGCAGACTAGTGGTGAATTTCATCTACACTTTCACTTGAGAGATGAGCCCCAGAATACAGAAAGTGATCCATATATTTTCTCCTGTTGGTGAGGTGTGACATTAGAAGATGAGAAGACCTTTTGATTTGTGGATGCAGGTTACGGCATTGCAACAAGAAAGTTTGAGAAACGCATTACAGTTTGGCTTTGTTTGACCTTGCTCAGGACTTAGTGAATACATTGATTAGAATCAAGATTGAATGGTTTCACAGCAACCACCTCGCGCTCAATGTCAGCAAGACCAAGGAATGGATTGCGGATATCAGTAAGGGGCAGCTGGGAAATGAGGGATCAGCAGTGGAAAGAGTAAGCAGCGTCATCATCTTGGACAATCTATTTTGGGTTTGTTTTACTGGTTACAGTTTAAAAACAAAACCCATTTCATCTTGGTTGATGGATTTTTAAAAAAGTTTTTCAATCTACTTAATTGAAAAACTCTGTGCTAAATATTCTAATATGTTAGGAAATGCACCAGTAAGCAGATCAGCAACACTACCAATGTGTACAGTTCTGAAATGATGTTGTGAAATGATTTGAAATGCATGAAAGTTACAGCTCGGTGAATGCATTCTTTAATTTGCTGAATTTTAAGCAATATGACCATTTTTGAAAGGAAAATTTGAGTTGTAATTAACTGCATGTATTTATTGTAGATTTAATTTGGTTGAAATACTAACCTAATCAAAATTGAAACGCAAGAGATTTATTCTTGGTGTGCAGCAAATAATAGTGCAAAATATCTACTTTTTTACTCATAAACATGAATAAGCAGCACTGATTTGATGAGCAATGTTCCTAGTGTATACAGTGCAAACAATGCAAAGTTTTGATTTCTTAATGGGTGATTTTGTACTTGGGAGAAACTTCATGAATTGGCTCCATCAAATTAGTGAAGCTGCAGAGCAGAACTGTATAGATTTATGTGTTGGATTTATTTTGAATTTCATTTTTAGTCTGGATCTTGCTGCAGTGTAGAAGTAATACAAGGATTTGGGTACACAAAAGAGAACTATATGAAAGAAGCACATGGTTATGCACCTAGCTGCAAATCCTTTTACTTCACAGGGTTGATTTCCATTGCACATGATATGTTTCCATTTACTTTACAACCGGATTATTTTCCCATAAGCTTTGTCCTTCTGGTCCAAGGTCAGTTCCTCTGTACATTTTTAAATGGCACTCAATAAATGCTTAAAAGATATGGAATGTAGTTGTACTATATTGCAAATAAGATGCAGTGATTTTCCAAAAAACATTATGTGAAATCCTTGCATGAATCTCCATAAATCTGTTTGGTTACCCTCCCGTACTCCCCATGAATATTTAGTTTCTGGTTTGCAACTGTAGAGTAGGCTTTCAGTTCATATGACATTAGTTTGTATTTTGTTAAAATGGAGTTTGAAGGAAATCCCTTAAAAACTTAAACCTTATGTACTGAAGACCCAATTGATGTTTTGATGAATCAGTTTGAGTTGAATTTATTCTTGGTGTTGGATACTGAACTTTATTACTCTATCAAGACTTTGTGGTATGCCTCTCTGAGAAGAGTGATGGCTTATGTATTTGCGAAGAATTTGAGTAGCTGCCTAGAAAACTTTAACTATGCTTCCCAAAAGCACTCAAGAAAAGCACGAACAATAGGTACAGGAAACTCACTCACATCGGTGGATTCAGATTCATCTATTTATCACATCTACATCAAAGCCCACAGTGAAATGCGTTGTTTAACACAAGCGCATCCTAAGGAGGCAGGCTGCAAGTGTTGTCATATATTGAAGTTCAACATAGAATGTCCGCACTGCTCGGCAGAACAGTGCAAGCCTCGTTTCCCCCTCCCACATAGACGGTCCTCAACCCCAGAACAGGCCTCTGGTCCTCCGGCAAGCTCACAGGCAACAGGAAAATTTATTACCCAGTTTCCTCCATTCTGGATCTTCTTCCTTAACTGCATGTAACATGTGTTGTCACGTAAAGAGTTGTGGCGATTGAGGAGACAGTTCAGTACTGGCTCTATTGCAGTTAGGAGTAGGCAATAATGATTTTGGTGATACCCAAAACCTTCAAGTAAATAAATAAACTTCATCTAAGTTCATTTGGAAGAGGATTGTATCAAACCAAGCAGCAAAGTACTGATAAACAACACAAATAAAATGCTGGAGGATCTCTGCATCCAGAAATGAATAAAGTCAACATTTCAGGCCTCAACCCTTCGGAGCTGAGAAGGAGGAGAGCTAAGAAATTCTCTCTTCGGTTGTCCATCGGAATCTGATGATGACACCCACTCCTTTAATGGTGAGATCTTTGATGACTATACAGTCCTATCCTGGGCCCACAAGTTCTATTGCAGGTGGGACACGTATATGTGGTAGCGATGGCAACCATGGCTGCATTTCTCCTGGCTCTCTTCTGCTGTCTTCTGGTTGTCCTTTCCATCTCCAGAATACGAACCCCGTCCCTACACAGCTTACGGTCAGCAGCAACATCCTCCAGGTCCTCAGGTCTGATCTTTTACTTCCTTAAAGCATTTTTAAGAAGCTCTCCAGCTGAGCGTTGACTATGACATAGCTGGCCATATAACACTGTGGAGTAGCCGACATGGGGATATCCTTATCACGTGTCCCAGCCACTGCAGTTGACGCTGGGTGATCATGGCCTCAGTAATTCTGCAGTTGGTCTTTACAAGTATTTCAGTGTGAGACCAAGTACTCACGCCAAGTAATTTCCAGGATGCGCTGAAGGCAGCTTATGTGGAAGCGCTCCAAGAACTTGATGTGACGACTGTATGTTACCCAAGCTTCACAGCTATAAAGGAGGGTGGTGACACAGACCGCTTGGTACAGAGCGACCTTTGTGGAGGGACAAAGGCTCATGTTTCGAAAGACTACGCTGAAGTCTCCCAAGGCAGCTGATGCCTGCTTAATGTGGCTCTGGATCTTGTTGTCAATGCCGCTATCCTCAGACAGAACGCTCCCCAGATATTTGAAAGATGGCAGTACTGACAGCTTTTCATCACCAACAGTGAAGGCGGGTAGGGTGGGTGGGACACTGGTACTCCATTGGCAAACTGCTTCTGTCTTGATGGTACTGACAGTCCGCCCCATCCTGCTGTATGCTTTCACCATCACATCAAGGACAGTCTGAAGATCCTCTGGAGTATGGACCCCAAGAGCACAGTAATCTGCATACTGCAGCTCCAGGACCCGTTCTTTATGGAGTTCAGTGGTTGCATGGAGCCTCCTGATGTTAGAGGTTGCCATCTAATCTGATGGCTCTTTAGGTCCTTTAACAGAGGAAGGGATGGTTACACCTTTTTCTGGAAAGGTTCCCCCTCAGGTGAACAACATCTCCACGGAGTAGGATTGGCCATCAAGAACACCTTTCTACCAAGTCTCACAGAAAGACCTGTTGGCAGTAGTGAAAGACTAATTACTGTATCCCCCTGGCAAAGAAACGTTATGCCACGCTTCTCAGTGCCTATACACCAACTTTGCCATCTGAGAATGAGGCCAAGCAAATTTGGCTTTTTTTTATCATACATTGAATGAAGCTTGAAAATTACTTAACTAATAAAGCACATGAAATTCAGTAATGTGTCTTGAGTGTCTTCCATTATGTTCAGTTTCAATTTTCCTATTGTTAATGAGAAAGAATGGTCTTTTTTTTCTGTTCCAGAATTGAGAAATAGGAAAAGGATTAAAGACTTGTGTCTACTCAGTTGCACTACAGTACATCTTTTACTCTTGTTTCTGTGAATAATTAATTCTCGCACATTTGTCCAGCATTGCTTTTTTGACTTCTCATCTGGTGACCAGTTCCCAAGTCCAATTACAAAATTACACCTGGCTTCTGACTTTTGCTTGTTGGGCTTTTCATTAAACCAAAACACAGATGAACCAATGAAGATCTGGCCTTGCATGCACCTAGCTGAGGTCCATTGGCTACTGTGAACCAATGTTTTATATATGAATATTACTGAGATGCTTGAGTGGAATAGATCAGCGCCTTTGGCCACATCTACAACCTCCATTGGACTTTGCCACCAACAACTTCCCAATGGGATGAAGTGAATCTTCGGAACCAATGAAAAAACTGTTCAGCTTGTGGTGGATACACTCAATGTACTTGTGGTTGAGCTGAATCGTGTGTCTGCAAACTGTAATTGTGTTCCAAGACATTGTCAAACCTGTTCATTTAAAGCATACGAGAGGATGGCTGTATACTCGACATCTCCAAAGGTTTCTTACCAAGCAGTCCTGCTATACTAGACTGCCCTCTTACAGTGAAGGTTCAACAATGGGTGGAGGGGGGTGGGAGAGGTTGAATAGACCACTTTGCATATTGCATTAGCCAACTGTAGATAAGTGTTAACGTCACTGATGGAATTCTCCACTCTTCAGTGTATCAGCTTGTCAGGGAAAGAGGAATTTGAAGATAAAGACTGTGGACCCATGAACACAAGATTCAGTGGGTCCACTGAGCAATTGTGATCTCTGCCTTCCTATAAGTTTCTGAAATGTGAACTACCTACAACAGGTTCTTGAAAAATAGAACCAGTGCTGATAATGTAAAACTTCCAAATTGGGAATGTGAAACACTCTGAGCACCTTCTCCTCAGGCCAATGTTCAACAAACAAAGGCCTTTGTAGTTTTGTCACATCGACTTCAACTGCATCTTTCTCTTAATCCCATGTTTTCTTATTGGGAGCAGATTACCTAGTGGCCAGAGGGGAAAAAAATGTTCAAGAATATGCTTAACACTTCCTTGAAGTATATGAATTTCTAGGAACTTCTGGTCCTGAACTTTTAAATTAGAGAAGGTAGGTTCAGGAAGGGAATGAAAACTTCTAGATCATGCATTGGAATGTACAAAAAGTTGTGCAAGCAATGGAAAATACACTTTCACTCAGTCCATCTGGACGGGTCGATGATTCTCACATTGGTGTAAATTGGCAACCTCAGAATTACAACTGGAGAGGAAGTAAGGCATCCTCAAGCCTGAAGGACTATTCATACTGGACCATAATCTAGCAAGGCTAAAGTAGTGTAACAATGTGGATTTTTCTGTCAGCTTGATTTTTACTGCTTTCAGGTGCAAAAGCTTTTTTTCTCAGCCTTAAATTTATCGTCAGTAGTAACAACTTGCATTTATATATTGATGCATCAAATAACTATATTTGTAAAAGAAACTTCTTTTAAACTGCTGGATTCAAGTAAGTTCTTTAAAATCAGCTTTTTTCCCTCATCCTCATTGCCTCCAAACGTGCCGCACTGAAAATCTTTAATTAAAATGCATAAAATTTTTGTTTAGGGGTTGTGGGTGTCATTTGCAAGTCTAGTACTAAATGCTCAGTGGTGAGCCACCTTTTAAAAATGAATATATTAGCTTTATTTGTCACGTGTACAAAATGCGTTGTTTGCGTCAATGACCTACACAGTCTGAGGATGTGCTGGGGGTGGCCTTCAAGTGCATACGGCCCAGTTAATCATGAGTAAAGACCTCCCCATAATTGAGCACATCTACACAGAACTTTGTAACAGGAAGGCATCATCCATCATCAAGCAACTCTAGGGCTCAACCACCAAGTTCAGGAACAGTTACTTACTTCTCAACCATCAGATTCCTGAACCAGAACGGATATTTTTCATTCAACTTCACATGTCCCATCACTGAACTGTTTCAACAACCTATGGACTCACTTTCAAGAATTCTTCAACTCATTCTCGATATTTACTTTTTCCTTTTTGTGTTTACACAGTTGGCTTTTGCACACTAGATGTCTGCCTGTTAATCCAGTCTTCCATTGATTCTGTTGTGGTTATTTGATCTGTTGAGTAGGCCATAAAAAAATGAATCATTGTCTTAAAAGTTTACTTTGGACGTGTCATGAACCTTCTAGCATCAACACAGCATGTCCACAACTTGTTAACCCTAAGGCGAACTTCTTTGGAATGCAGGAGGAAACAGGAGCACCCAAGGGAAAGCCACGTAGTCATGGGAAGAACGTGCAAACTCCTTACGGGCAATGGCAGGAAATGAACTCTGATCACTGCTGCTGTAAAGTCTTACACTATAGCGGCTACGCTACAGTGCCATTGTACCAACCAGATATTATGGTCTCTCAAGATAAACGTAAAAGTTGGGAATGTTGGAAGCATTTTGCAGTGGAGGGAGCATCCAGAAATAGAAGCCAAGTTTGTTTCTCTTCCCAAGGGGAGCAACTGGCCTGTTGACTGTTTCCAGTATTTTTTATATATCAGATTTATATATCTGTTCTGGTTCAGGAGCCTGATGGTTGAGAATTTTTTGCAATTTTTAAATTTTCTGTTACTCCTGAAATGGTCCATTACAAGTTCTGTTGTAACAGATTACCGGGTTTACAGAGGAAAAGTTTCAAGGACGTATTCAAAGCCACCTTGAAATGCAACATGTCCACTCATGACAACCTCTGGCGCATATATTCAGAATGCCATTGAGAGCATGCACTCTGAGCAACAGAAGCCTTGCATATTCAATGGAATGAATATACAAGTTTGCAAACTGACCGCACAGCTGTCCAGTTATGTCTCCAGCTCCATCTTGGCAAAGTTTCCTACATTGGCGTTGTCAGCATCCTCATAGCCACTGTGGCCATAATAGAAGCAAATGGTCCTTGATTGAGAGGAATTGTGTAAGAAGATTGTAAGGTGAAACTAGGTGCATTTTCTCTTAGTATTCGAACATAGCATCCATTGCTGTGAATAGTCACACACGCAACCTAGATCTGGTGTGCAAGCCACAATTTCTGAATTGTCTATGACACAGTTGGTGCTATTGCAGCAGGATACAAGTAGGCTGCATTTGGTACCTGAAGTTTAATGCAGAGAAATGTGAGCTGATGCATTTTGCTGGGGAGAATGAAGAAAGCCAAAATAAAATAATAGGCAGAGACCAGAGGGAATGTGTGCATGCGCTATTGAAAGTGGTTAATTATGGGTGCACCTTTCTGGGTTTCGTCCTTGTTCAGCATAAAAGCAATTGTGCTTGAAACTTTCACAAGATACTAGCCCATTTGCTGTACTGAATGCAGTTCAGTCACTTCATAGGAATCATGTGAAGTCACAGGAAAGGATCTTGAGGAAACAGGGTATTAGAGAGGCTGAAGCTGTTTTCTTTGGAGGAAAATAGAGATGGTATGTAAAATAGAAGGGTCTGGATGGAGTGAATAATGGGAGGCTATTTTTATTGGTGGAGTGGTTGAGGACTAGAGGTCACATTTTTTTTTAAAAAGGAAGAAAATTAAGAGTAACTTGAAGAAAAACTTAATGCGGAATGTGCTGCCCTCATATAGTGGCGGTAGGTTCTCTTGAGACCTTCAAGAAATCAGTAAAAGGTTATAAAGATTAGCTTTGTCACAAGTATGTCAAAACATATTGTGAAATGCACCTTTTGCATCAATAGCCAACACAGTTGGAAGATGTGCTGAGGAAGCTCACAAGAATGCTTCTGGCACCAACATAGCATGCCTATAACTTATTGACCCTAACCTGTATGTCTTTGGAATGTGGGAGAAAACCAGAGCACCCAGAAGGAGCATTTGCAAAGCTATGGAAAAATGGATGGCAGTGTTGAAGGGAGAAGAGAGGTGGAAACAATGAATTGGTTTGGTGGAGAGTCTAGGCATAGTGGAAATAAATGGATTCCGGGTTTCATGGTAATGGAAGTGTGAGGGATATGCTGGTGCATGAGTTTTTACAGTTTGTGACTGTACATTTCTGCTGATGTTGATTAAATGCTGTGTTTCTTGGATGCCTTGGTTTGAGCTGCCAATTATGTTCAGATTCTATTTTAACTATTTTATAGGAAAGATGTCCTTGATGTAGATAAATCATTGTCAATCAGCTATTTGGTTTTCATGAAGTGCCACCTAATAAGAACTGGGTGTCCTCCATTTGCCTGCAAGATGTGTAGCAGGAAAATGATCTTTATCTTGCGCAACCATAAATGTTTTAAGAATCAACCCAAAACTATATGAATCTTGGTTACTGAAATTTCTTTCACTTATTTCTTCCCTGCATTCATGCTTCACCTTCCTTCTTTTCTCTTGTGTATCTTTATTTGGCTATTAGACATATCTGTGTGGACAGGTACTGCTGTAGGCCTTTTGAAGCCTGTTTCCTCATATACAGTGGATTTCAGTGAATTGGGATACATCGGGACCAGTGCTTTTGGTCCAATTAAGCAGCTGTCCCAATTAGCTGAGGTTTCATGAGAATAGTTAAAAAGACAAACTATCTTTTAACTGAGTAACAAATTTTGCATTTAAATGAAATACAGAACAGTACTATAAAACTGTGTATTAGTTCCCAATAGGTTTTGACAGAAGAATTAATCCAGTGTATGCTACCATGTTCTTTTCAATGAGTGTGAATGACCAAAATCAGTGCAAACACCTAGTGCAGGTAATGGAATTCCTTTTAAATATTAAAAAATCCTACTTGCTGACTTCATTGAGGAGGCAAATTTCAGACTTCAAATATTTTTTACAATTAATTATGTGTATGGACATTAAACATCCTACTGGGCATTCTGTTACTGCAGCTAGTTATTTTAAGAGTTGGGATTTTCCTACCTTCTTGTCAGCCAATTATTTGTAAGCAATGAGTGAATAAATTGTGATTTCAGTTTAAAGCAGTTACAGCATTCCTTACTGTAAATATGCTTGTGCTAAGTGCAAGCTTTTCTACTGGAACTAACTAATACCTACTTAACAAAGCCTGCATTGTGGGGACTTTGGGAATACAGGGATATCAGAAAAATTTTGTCAATTTGACTAGTTACAACCTCTCATGAACCCACAATGAATTCTACACAAGCGGGAAAGCTAATCAATGTCTCTACTTTCTGAGGAGGCTGAAGAGAGCTGGACTACGCACATCTATAGTCATTCTACAGATGCACAGGCCATCGTAACAAGCTGCTTCACTGCCTGGTACAGAAACTGCACAGTGGCAGGCAGGAAGGCTCCACTATATGTAGACAAAACTGTTCAACGCATCACTAGCACCGGACTACCCGCCATCAAGGATGTATATAAAGAAAAGGGCCAGTAATATGGAAGGATCCCACACAGACTTTGCTCATGGACCGTTTGTCCCTCTCTGTGAAGAGGCATTCCAGGACCACCAGACTCAACAACAGTTACTTTCCTCAAGCAGCAAGGCCTAATCAGCACCCTTCACCCACTAACCCACCCCATCATCACTCTTCTATAATTTTCTGTCAGCTTATGTACAGACACTCCTGTGCCTGGCATCACTTCATGTACATGTAATCAGTGTATGTATATTAGCTATCTTACGTATTTATATATTTTTTTTGATTGAGTTTTTTACTGTGCTGCATTGGATCAGGAGTAACAACTATTTCATTCTCCTTTACACTTGTCTACATTAAACAATTGTGAAGTGATGAACATCTAAGTACATTCTCATCAATACACTTGAATCTTCCGGAATCATTAAATATTTTACCCACTGGATGAAGATTTTATGTTCTTGATGAATAGAGTGCAATATTAACTGCATTAATTGTTAGTGACTTGATAGTTATCTAATGCTATTTTTAAGACTAAATGGGTTCAAATTACTCTGCAGATTCATTTTCTGTGGCACTGACAATTACATGGTACATAACATCAATATAATGCAGAACGGCAAGCTATTTTCCTCTTAATTTAGTCTGTTCAGCCATATTTCTATTCATCTTTACCTAACCTCTAACACTGATGTGATCTCTGCTACAATTGCAGCTGCAGTCTCAGAACCCTAAGGTATTTAATATATATAAAAACTCACTTGTTCCAGAACCCCGCAGCACTTTGAATAGTTATTGAAAACAGAAACATAGAAAATAGGTGCAGGAGAAAGCCATTCGGCCCTTCGAGCCTGCACCGCCATTCAGTATGATCATGGCTGATCATCCAACTCAAAACCCTGTACCTGCTTTCTCTCCATACCCCGATCCCTTTAGCCACAAGGGCCATATCTAACTTCCTCTTAAATATAGTTAATGAACTGGCCTTAACTGTCTCCTGTGGCAGAGATCTGTATCCTGTAGCATTTTTCATAATTTAAATTATTTTTTATATAATTTACAAAAATTCTTTTTTTTTAACATAGGTGTGGTTCACAAAAGATGAATATGCATTTCTGTGTTGCCAGTCATGATGACTTGCAATTTGAGTAAATAACCTTGGGGAAAGTAATTATGATGCACAGATTGGCACCCAGTGGATATATTTGTTATATTAGAAAGTATAAAATTGTTCATGTTGTCTTATTGGAGGGAATGGGAGTAGAAGTCTAAAGGATAGCGTGGTTATCTGGCATTCTTTATTTTGTCAGCTTTTTTTTAAGATGTTTTATTGGGGAAAAAAATTCCTTTTACTTGTTTGGAGCCAGTAGTGTTGTACTGCTTTTAAGTTATCTCTGTGTTGTTGGCTGCGTGATCGGTATACAAAAGCAACCATTAGATTACCATTCAAAGTCCTTATCTCATTATGTGATGATTATCATTCAAAAGATTACAATTACCGATTTGTAGTAGTTAGTGAAGAAGGCAGGTATCAGGTTAAATCCTATTTTGAAACCTTTACTCATGATAGATTCTTTTAGGACCATTTTGGTTTATTCCCTCCATGTCAACTGATACAGGCAGGCTGTGATGAAGCATGTATTTGACAACCCACTAACTTTAAATTTCAATTCCTGATTGCACTCTGCAGCTTCTCACAGTGTACCTTTTGAATAGGCCCAGTTTTAGACTGATTAATCTTGTGTCTGGTGCCACCAACTGAATAGTTATAAAAGAGGATTATACAGAACTAATTGAGTCATGTCTAGAATAGTAGTGCTTTGACAGCCTTGGACATTAAAGTAAATAGGTCCATAAATATCACTCATTATTTGATGTTATTTCACTGCCTTTCAGAAAATGGGAACGGTAGAATCATATCTCCCTGATTTTTTTTTTATTTGCACATTAGGTCAATTATATTGGTTACTTAGATGTTGGATGAAGATGCCAGAACTTGCCTGCCTTTCCTCAGTACAGCAAAAATATAAAAGAGATATGTAACAGGAAATACAATGTATTGTCATTTACAGTGACAACTT
Organism: Hypanus sabinus; assembly: GCF_030144855.1. NCBI lineage: Eukaryota > Metazoa > Chordata > Chondrichthyes > Myliobatiformes > Dasyatidae > Hypanus > Hypanus sabinus. Next base: position 6,998,628 of record NC_082734.1, read on the forward strand.
AATTTAGTAAAATTTACCATAAAAGTTAAATAGGAAGAATGACCAGTGTGTTCAACTGTGAGTGTATGGCAGAATATTCTTCATATTTTGACAGCTTGTATATTAAGCGGCCTGGAGTATCCAAATAAAGAATGGTGGATGATCCAATTTTGTTAAAAAAAAATCTTCTGGTTTTGTGGAACCTCCTGAGTGATAGGTGGATGTAAAATTATCAGAATTTCCATAATCACGATTTTTTTCCTCTCCCATGACCCATGGACACACGAGTTTGATCTCTATATACTGGGTGGCAGTGAGGCCACACAAGAGTCTGTATTTGAGGAAGTCGTATTTTGAATTGCATCCTGCATTCATTCAGTTGTATGTACTGTGCTGGTCTGATGTGATATCAGCTGCAGAGTCTGCAAATATGGTTTGTCTTTTTGCGTCATATTTAGACCTAAAAGCTTTTTTTATTGTGAGAAGATCTTGATGTGGCGTGAGTTATTGCATGCAGTACAACATCTCCATGCAAAGGAATGCAGTTTTTTTTTCTCTGTTTAACAAAGTTAATTGGTTAATGTAGCTTTTGAAAACTAAAGCACACAAAGGTAGATTTATTAGGACAGGAAGGTTTTTGGATGAATCTCATAACTGCACATTTGCAGTCAATTTGTATAATATGTTGAAGCCATTGTCTTCTGTTAATTGTCTTCACATTTCAACTATGTCTCTTTCCCCCCATCCCCCCCATACCTTCCCATCATTACCATATAATCATCTCCTTTGCCCCTGTCTGTTGCCAGGCAAAATTTGCAGTGCTGGCTGTTTATTGCTTAGCTCTGAGCTGCTTCCTATTGGTGGCTGTGGATCTGATTATTCAGACCTATCAGATTGAAGATATTCACCCTTCCCCCACCCAGCTCATTCCCCTCCTCCCTTCCCTCCCCCTTCCCCCCCACCTTCCCAGTGCTCTGACTTCAAGGAAGGTGAGGTCTTGTTTTCTCTGCAGAGTTGCTGAGACTGACTGGGTTACAAAATGGCTGCAGGGGCCTGCCTCATGGGTATGTCCAGCATTTTTAGTTTTCTCTAATGCACGAAATATTTTTAAAATTCATTTTATGGCACATTTTTCTCTGAAGTTTATTGGAACATCAGGAACACAATGAGAATTTTTTTTTGATATAACATTTTCCAATCTTAGGTATAATTGGTGACACTGGGCAAGATGAATAACAGTTCATTGTTTAATGAAAAAAATTGGCACTACAGTTATTTTCCATTGAACCAATTGAGCTGTGTATCCAGAATTGGTGCATTATGGGATAGCTAAATCAGATCAGATTGACATCAAATCTTGGTAGCATTTTTCACTAACACTGAATAGGTGGAACGGGGTTGTAAACTGCAAGACAAGATATTGCTTAATGTTAACAGTTGTTAATCTTGCAGATTATGATGCAAACAGGTGTTTATATTTAAACATTTATTTCACTTTATTTGGTTTCCTGATTTGTAGCATACTGAATGATGCTGCTTTTGAAATGGTATTAATTTAAGTGTATTCGAATTAACTTTTTACTTTGAACACTTATTTAATGAACAACCTGTGGATGAAGAATCCGTACTTGCTACTCATGAATCACTTTTGTAGTCTAAAACTGAGTAAAATAAAGTAGTTTGTAGATTTGCTCAAATAAGTTGAATTCAGTCTGAGCTGATAGCCAATTAATTCTCTTTCCCTCAAAGCCCTATTATAACTCGCAAGAAGGTGCAGATTTAGTTTCAAGTATTGACGATATTTTGACTTCTTACATACACTACTATTGCTTGTGGCATAATTACTGTAAACAGCCCAGAAGGTAGGTCTTGTCCTTTGTGGACAGGCCGTGCTTGTGCTTGAGGGCACTTAGATGATCAGTTGTGTGTTTCCATTTCCTTCAAATCTCACGATCAGGATGACGCAATGCATATGGCAGTTAGTTGGATGCCTAGATATCTTTATTTTCACAGAGCTCCAGGTGATGAGAACTATCTGTGTGATGGAAATGACTCATTGCAAGTCACTCAATCCCTGTGGGAACAAAATGGAGCACACCCAGTTTGATCAAGAACAAAATGGCCATCTTAACTACCTCACAATCCAACACCTTTAATGATACAGCATTGGTACAAATATTGGTACCTGTTAAAGCTTTGAAATAATGGATGGCCTGTACCAATACTGTGGCAAACCCTCAAAAAGATATGCTGCTTGTGGTTTACCAAATAGAATGCACAAGCGCATTTCATAATATATGGCTTTCAGCAAAGTGTGCTTTTGTGGAGCTTTTAATATGCTGATTGGATGGGTTCTTAGCAGTAGTGACAGCCAAGGATAAATGCATGACTAAGTTTTTGAAATAAACTGACAGTAAAGGTAATGTATTTTAAATGTGTTTATGTGCCAGAAGTTATTGCAAGGAGATGCATTTGTTTACCATATTAAACAAGTCAAATATGAGCATTGAAATTGAAACATGATCATTGCTTACCTGAAGTATTCTTAGTGTTATGTTATTTTGGAAAACTAAATAAATTGCTCACATATTCTTCACTGAATAACTTTTGTGTAAATAGTGAGCAGGAGTGCCCTCTGCTGTCAAAATAAGGTTGGATCTTAAAAGATGTGAACAATGTTTGCTGCACACTTGCTTTTAAAAATAGCATTTGGCTACAGTTAGCACCGCATTAGCTCCATTCCAGCTTAACTTTTCTCAGTTGAGCTCTACTGTGAATACAATTTTTTTCATCCCAAAAATGTAGCTTATAACAATTAATACAAGCTGAGTTCTAGGATCATTTCGTTATTGAAGTCAAGTAATGTACCTATGAAGCAACATTTTTAGCACAATAACATTGAGATTCTGGGTGTTGAATGGTAATGCAATTCTAAAAAGGGTCCGCTGACCACTTTTCAGCATGTTTTGTATTTTGTGCAGTTAATCAAACTACTTTTTATTTTAAACCATTGCTTTTGTGTGTTAACAATTTATCTGTGACTGTAAAAGGATAGTTACACATCCATAGCAGAACAATGTGCGCAGTGTGCCCATGAAAAATTAACTGATAGAATTCCTTCCAACAATCTGATTTTTCTCAATGAAAATCAGAGGGAGATGCAAATTTCTTTTGCAAGATATGGAGACTTTCTTGAATACAAATTTTGTAGAAATAGAAGAAGCTATTTCATCTAAGAGAGCTATGGCATGACTTACAAAATTAACAAAATATATTAATGGTCTGAAACTAGACTGGATAATGAGCAATTGAATGGCTAGAAGTCTGAAACTGGTAATTGAAGGGAGAGATCTATAGATGTTCATTTCAGAATCAGGTTTATTATCACCTGCATGTGTTGTGAAATTTGTTAGCTTGACAGCAGCAGTACAATGCAATACATAATATAGAAAGAAAAAAGTTAAGTAAATCAACTAGAGGAAGTATATATGTATATTGAATAGATTAAAATAGTGCAAAAACAGAAATTATATATATTTTTTTAAAAAGTGAGGTAGTGTTCATGAGTTCAATTTCAGTTTAGGAACGTATGGCATCGGGAAAGAAGCTGTCCTGAATCGTCGAGTGTGTCTCTTCAGGTTTCTGAAACTCCTTCCTGATGGTAAAAATGAAATGAGGGCATGCCCTGGGTGATATGGATCCTGGGTCCTTAAGAATTGATGTCACCTTTCTGAAGCACCACTTCTTGAAGATGTCTTGGATACTATGGCAGCCAGTACCCATGATGGAGATTGCTAATTTTACAACTTTCTGTAGCTTTCAGTCCTGTGCAGTAGCCCCCACATACCAGAGGGTTATGCAGATTGTCACAATGCTCTGCACAGTGCATGTATAGAGGTTTCCAAGTGTTTTTTTAGTTGACAAACCAAATCTCTTCAAACTCCTTATGAAATATAGCCGCTGTATTGCCTTTTTCATAGCTCCATTGGTATGTTGGGACCAGGTTAGGTCCTTAGCGATCTTGACACCCTGGAACTTGAAATTGCTCACTCTCTCCACTTCTGATCCCTCTGAGGATTAGTTCATATTCCCTTATCTTACCCTTCCACTTGATAATCAAAAACTTTAATTCTAAATTATGGCGGGGTTTAAAATAGGCATTCACTATTTTTCCAGTGCAGCTATATTGCTTTTGGAAAATATTCAGTTTAAAACTTCACAAAATACCTTCTGTAATCATACCTGCTACAATGTGTCTGAATTAATCTGTAATTTTTGAATTTGGGTCCACCATACAAATGAGATGTTGCAACACTTGTAAAAATCATTTTTAAAATCTGTAGCCATATCATTTAGCCAAAATTACTTGCTTTCTATTTTGGATTTGAACCACCATTTTGCTACATATTTCAAATCACAGATGGCTAGTGGACACTTAAAAATAAGTTTACCAGGTTCATTAAGGCTGTCATTAGAAGAAAGGAAAGCCACGAATCACAAAGTTAGCATACTAGGGGACTGACAGAAACCTGTGAATCAGAATTAGGTTTTAAATTACTGATATATATTGTGATTTTTTTTTTGTTTTGCAATACAGTGCAATAAATAAAAATTATTATTCAATCCTCTTTCAGTCCTGTGCATTGGAGCTTCCGTACTAGATGATGATTTAACCATTCAGGATGCTCTCCATGATGCATCTGTGGAAATTTGCTCAAGGCTTTGGTGACGTACCAGCTCTCCTCAAGCTCCTAATGAAATGTAGCTGCTGGTGTGTCGCCTTCATGATTTGTATCAGTATTATAGGCGTAGGATAGATCTTCAGAGGTGCTGACCATCCGGAACTTGAAACTGCTCCCCCTGCTGATGTCTCAGTGAGGACTACTGAGAGTTCTCCCAATTCTTCCCTTCCTGAAGTCCATAGTCTTACTAATGTATGTAAGTTTGTTGTGACACCACTCAACCAGCTGATCTATCACTCCTGTACACCTCCTCTTGATCATCTGAAATTCTGCCAACAACAGTTGTGTTATCAGTGAATTTATGGATGGTGTTTGAGATGTTCCTAGCCACACAGTCATGAGTGTAACAGTGGGCTAACCTCGCATTCTTGAGGGGTGCCTGTTAATTGCCAGTAATTCGCACTGATTGTAGTCTCCTGACGAAGAAGTCAAGGATCCAATTGCAGTGTGAAGTATAGAGGCTCAAGTTTTGAAGCTTGTTGATAAGTCCTGAGAGGACAATGGTGTTGAATGCTGAGCTGTAATCAGTGAAGAGCAAGCAGCCTGACGTGGGTGTTTCTGTTGTCTAGTGGTCCAAAGCAGAGTGGAGAACCAGTGAGATTTCAAACACTAAACCTGTTGTGGCGGTCGGCAAATTGTAGTGGGTCCAAGTCCTTGGTTAGGAGTTAATTCTAGCCATGACCAACCTCTCAAAGCGCTTGGTCACAGTAGATGTGAATACAACTGGGCAATAATCATTGAGACCACTCACCTTTTTGGGCAGTCTGTATGATTTTTGCCCTTTAGAAGCAGGTGGAGTCTCTGACTACAGCAATGAGAGATTGAAGATGTCCTTCAACACTCCCAACCAGTTGGTTGGCTTAGGTTTTCAGTGAACTACCAGGTACACCACAGGGTACCTTGAAGGATGTTGTAACGTCACCCTCTGAGACAAGTCACAGGATCACCAGATGCTGCAGAGATTTGCATAGGTATTGGTATATTGTCCTTATCAAAGCGTGCATAAAAGGCATTCAGCATACTTGGGAGTGAAACATCATCATTTATGATGTTAGGTATGCAAACCCTGCCAGAGCTGACGTGTATTCAGTTTTGTTTCAATTCTACCTTCACTTGGATTTTCTTTTCCCATTTAAGACAGCCTGTAGGTTGTACTTGGATTTCTTATAAGTTCTTGATCACTGGTCTTGAAGACTATATAGCTAGCCCAACAGCAGACTACACATCTCCTGGTTTATCTACAACTTCTGATCTGGATATGTCCTGTATGTTCTCAAAGCCATACACTCATCCGCACAGGCCTCGATGATAAACCGTGGCATATTCATTCACATCTGAAGCCCTGATTATGATCCAGTCCACCAATCCAAAGCAGTCTTCTGCCTCCCTTGACCATACTTTCATGGTCCTTGCCCCTGGCGCTGTGGTCCTTAGTCTTTGCCTGTACACCAGGAGTAGAAATACAGCCAGGTGTTTGGACTTGACAAAGTGTGGGTGTGGGGATGTCACAGTAAGCATTACTGATGCTGGTGTAACAGTAATCGAGCGTGCTGGCTCCTCAAGTTCCACAGATGGCATGCTGGTAGAAGTCAGACACTACTTCAAGTTGGCTGAGTTGAAGAACCTTGCAAAACAGGTATCCCCTACTTTTCAAAAGTTTGCTTTACGCCACTTTGCTTTTCGAAAGACTGACATTAGTACTTGTTTTCACTTATATGAAAAAAGGCGAAAAGCGAAAATAGCGTTCAGTGTTTGTTTTGCAGCAAGCCGTATAGAGGCAGTGCGCACCCTGAGCAGCGAGAGTGGCACCACCAAGCTCCTTCCCCGGGAACTACACTCAGCATCCATAGCTTTGAACTGTGTCTGTGAGCATCGGTGCTTTATCTCCGTTTATTTTGTGCATCCGTTAGCAAGATGTGTCCTAAGGTATCAGAAAAGCCTAAGAGAGCTCGTAAGAGTGTTACGCTTAGTGTAAAACTGGACGTAATTAAGCGTTTCGATCGTGGTGAAGAAAATAAGGACATTGTGCGTGCGTTGAACTTGCCTGCATCCACCATTCTGTCCAACTGCACTGTATATACATTATTTCTACTTTATATAGGCTGTGTATTTATCATATAATTCCTGCTTTTACTATATGTTAGTGTTATTTTAGGTTTTATGTGTTATTTGGTATGAGTTGGTAGGTTTTTTTTGGGTCTGGGAACGCTCAAAAATTTTTCCCATATAAATTAATGGTAATTGCTTCTTCGCTTTATGCCATTTCAGCTTACGAAAGGTTTCATAGGAATGCTCTACTTTTGGATAGCGGGGGAAATCTGTAATCAGGAAGGCATCAGGGTGTGCTGTCGCATGATTGCTGATATGGTGCTCAGCTCCTCCGGTACCTGCCTGGCTTTGACCAGGGTGGAATGTACACTGTAAGCAGGATGTTAATGGAAATCTCCCTCGGCAGATGGAATGGACAGAACTTGACCATTAAATGTAACTGGCTGTGGGAACAGGACTGAGACAGAACTGCCATGTCTGTGCACCATGATGAATCCTAAAGCAAATGATGATTCCTTGGTCTTTCCATAGTGCTGCTCTCTGGTCCATGCAGTAGAGGGTGAAGCCTTCAGGCTGTACTGCGGGGGTAGAGCAATGTCTGTTGAAAGCAGAGTACACAGCAATCCTTGATGCCTCTGGTACTGTACATTAGCAATCCTTGATGTATTCCAAGGACTGTACATCAGCCAGGTAGGGCGATGGTGCCTCACGGCCTGATGTTTCAGTTTTACCTGTGGCCCAGTCTGACAGCCTCACTTTCTTAAAGGGAAAACCGCTCCCAATATCCATGTGTTCTGCAGTCCAGAGACTGCCAACTTTGAAGCTTGATAGATTTTTAAAAAAATCTTGAAACAATTTTACTTCCTGAAGTACCTGACTTTGACAGTGGATTCCTAAATGGGAGTATTTAATGATTCCTTTGGAACTGCACACAGTTGCTATTCTCAGATGCCATCTTAAATCCTCCAAGCTATTTCAGAATCAGGTTTAATATCACTGACCTATGTTGTGGTATCTGTTGTTTTGTGGCACTGGTACATTGCAATACATAGTCATTTAAAAAAAATTACTAAGTATATATATATATATAAAGAACCAATTTGTGCAGAAAGAAGAGAAAATATATTAAATGTTCATTATCCATTAGGAAATCTGGTGGTGGAAGGGAAGAAGCTGTTATAGAAGAGTTAAGTGTGTGCCTTCAAATTGCTGTACCACCTCCTTGATGGTAGCAATGAAAAGAGGGGATGTGCTGTGTGATGGGAATCCTTTTTGAGGCATCACCTTTTGCCAATGTTTTGGCTAAGTTTGCAACTTTACAGCCTTTTCTCATCCTGTACTGTGCCCCCTCCCCACATCAGAAATTGATTAATTAGAATGCTTTCCAAAGTACATCTGTAGAAATTTGTGAGCATCTTTTGTGACATAACAAATCCTAATTAAATAAAGTTGCTGTCATGCCTTCTTTGTTATTGCACCAAATATGTTGGTTCCAGACTAGGTCCTCAGAGATGTTGATACCTGTCTCTGAATCAGAATCAGGTTATGTCTTGAAATTTAACATAGCTGTAGCAGTACAATGCAATACATGATAAATACAGGAAAAAAATGGATTGCACTTAGTATATATGTAAAATAGTCAAGTTAAACTAAAGATAATGCAAAAGCAGAAATAATTTTAAAAAATAGGTGAGGTAGTGTTCATGTCAGTGTCTGTTTACAAATTGGATAGCAGAGGGAAAGATGCTGTACATCCTTCCTGGTGGTAACATTGGGCATAGGGCATGTCCTGAGTAATGGGGGCCATTGATATGGATGCAGGCCTTTCTGAGGCACTGCTCCTTGAAGATGATTTAGATGTAATGGAAGCTAGTAACCATGATGGAGCCATCTTAATTTTATAACTTTCTGTAGTTTTCAGTCGTGTGCTCTAGCTGCCCCACAAGCCTGTCAGAATGTTCTCCATGGTATACATGTAAAAATCTGCAAGTGTCTTTGGTTTTAAGTATACAGTTGGGATAGAGCACATCGTATTAAATAAATGATAAACTTTTATGGTTGAGAGGAGATATGTTAATAATTGGGAGTCAATATGCTAGTGTAACTTAAAAGCATATTCTATTTCAAGTATCTGAGTGAAAAGGTACGTGAGTTTTCAGGTTGTTTCAATGCCTGATGGTTCATGAAGTAGGAACTGTTGCCCAAGCAAGTGTTTTGGAAAGATGTATCAGCTTCAGTGAATCTCAAAGCAGTTTTTTTCAGTTGTGTCATCTCCTACTTTTAAAAAAATGTTTTCTTCAATTCTTGTGTGCTAATTCAATTGAAATTCTTTTATCTGGAAATTTTTCGGTCATAATTATAAGTTTTGTATCTGCACACTATAATTAAATGTTAACTTATTCAATATATTCAGTTGAATTCATGTTAAAAATATTTCCACTCTTACCAATATCTTTCTTGGGAAAGTTCTGTGTTTAGCATAGATGATGTTCTTGCCCACAGTGGTAAATTTCTTTCGAGATTTGATGTTGAGTAAGGATTAGTGAATATGTTTTGGTGATGAGAAGTGGTTAACTGGTTTACAAAAAAAATACAGACAAGGGAATAGGAATAAAGTAAGGCAATTAAATTTCAACTTTAAAAAGAACTATTTTGTTGCCTCTCCTTATCATCTACAGTAGAAATGCAAGTTGCCAAAGTATCTTCTGGCATGAAAAGAAATCCAGTAACCATTACTGAACTAATTATAACAGTTCAACGCATCAAGTCTATGCTTGTTCACACCAGAGTAATCCCATCAGTTCAGTTCCCCTTGTCTCATATTCCTTTTCACCCTGAAGAATAATGGCCTTTTTCATTTCAGTGACCATAGCATCTGGATTTATGCTGAGCTGCCTTGTTAAGTAATCAAGTATACCTTTCAATTGCTGCTAAAATTGTACTGTCTACCGACACTGTAGGCAGTATTAACATTCAGTTCTACAATACTTGTGAAATAAAGGCTTGAAGCCTGGCAAATAACGAATCTCCTCGAATGTTTAAAATTGCTAAATTACGGAAGCTTTGAAACTTTTCTTATCCCATAGAACATAAAAATGTACAACACATTACAGGCCCTTCAGCCCACAATGTTGTGCTGACCGTGTAACCTACTCTAGAAACTGCCTAGAATTTCCCTAGCACATAGCCCTCTATTTTTCTAAGCTTCACGTACCTATCTACGAGGCTCTTAAAAAGACCCAGTTGTATCTGCTTCCACCACCATCGTCGCAGTGCATTCCATACAACTCACCACTCTCTGTGTGGAAAAACTTACCTCTGACATCCCCTCAGTATCTATGCCCCATTTGAGCCCTGGGAAAAAGCCACTGGCTATCCACACGATCAGTGCCCCTCATCATCTTGTACACCTCTATCAGGTCACCTCTAGTTGTCCATCACTCTAAGGAGAAAAGGACAAGTTCACTCAACCTATTCTCTTAAGGTATGTCTCCAGTCGAGGCAACATCATTGGAAATCTCCTCTGCACTCTATCTATAGTACCAACATCCTTTCTGTAGTGAGGTGACGAGAACTGAGCACAGTACTCCAAGTGAAGTCTGACCAAGGTCTTGTATAGCTGTAACATTACCTCATAACTCTTGAACTCAATCCCACTGTTGAGAATGCCAACATACCATACGCCTTCTTAACAACACTGTCAACCTGCGCAGCAGATTTGTGTGTCCTTTGGACACGGACCCCAAGATCTCTCAGATCCTCCACACTGCCAAGAGTCTTACCATTAATATTATATTCTGTCTTCAAATTAGACCTTCCAAAATGAACCACTTCACACTTATCTGGGTTGAAGTTCATCTGCCACTTCTCAGCCCAGTTCTGTATCCTATTTATGTTCCACTGTAACCTCTGACAACCCTCCGGACTGTCCATAGCACCTCCCAACCTTTGTCAACAGCAAACTTACCCACCCTTCTACTACTTAATCCAGGTCGTTTATAAAAATCACAAGGAGGAAGGGTCCCAGAACAGATCTCTGTGAAACACCACTGGTCACCGACCTCCATGCAGAATAGGAACCATCTACAACCACCCTTTGCCTTCTGTGGGCAAGCAAATTCTGGATCGCTTGTTCAATTTTCAAAGAACAAATCAAGAATAGAAAGGGTGGACTTTTAAGTAGTTCTGCAGTGAAAAGAGTCAGGATGAATTAAATAGTTTAAAAAAAAATTTAGTAATACAACATGGAGTAGGAAGTAGACCCTTTGCGCCACGCTGTTTCAGCAATCCCTGACAAACCTGATTAACCCTAACCTAATACAATAACCAGTTAACCTACTTGGTATGTCTGATGGCTGTTGGAGGAATCTAGAACACCCAAGGAAAACCCATGCATTCCACAGGTGGTCCTATAGGGAGGGACCCCTTCACAAAATAGCGCTGGAACTGAATTGCAAATTCCAGAATGCTCCAGGCTGTAGTGGCATCACAGTAACAGTTACACTATCATGGCACCATTTTTATGATGAAAGTGTGGAAGGTGAAGTCAGTTTGGTCCGTTATGCATGTTCCTTCTATGTAATCTGCCTTACTATTAAGTTCTGGAGAAGATTGTAGCTATGTCTTTTTATGTTTTTTTTTGTAGGTTGGATTTGTATAAACACATGGGAATTTTTGACATAATCTGATGGATTGTTTACTGAGGCATGAAGCATGGTAGAGCATTGTATTAATTTGAACGTTATTTTCTGTGTCCATAATGCCAATTCAAATTACTTCTTGCAGCAAAACAAAAATATATTAACATCTTGATCTCACTTAAAGGAAAAACTTATTGATTCACTTATAATTGCTTAACTTTAAATATCTTGATATGACTGTTTAAATCAAAAGAATTCATCTGTGGAAATATATTAAAATGTAAATACCTGCTTGTGCTGAATCAGATATTTCATTCTGACGTTAGCCGTTGTCCTTAGCCTTTGTTTCCAATGCCATTTCTGTGCCCATAGTTGTACTTCAGTAAACTCTAGTTCTTGTCAAATTCTGCTACTTGCATCCCATGTTGCATAAAAGTCTCCTCGACTATCACCATATTTCCTGCCTTACCTCCATTAGTTCCTGTTACCCTCACGTGCAGTCATATCCTCCCTTTGTCTACATCATATTTTCAAGTCAAGTCACTTTTATTGTCATTTCGACCATAACTGCTGGTACAGTACATAGTAAAAATGAGACAATGTTTTTCAGGACCATGGTGTTACATGACACAGTACAAAAACTAGACTGAACTACACAAAAAAAAACAGAGAAAGCTACACTGGACTACAGACCTACACAGGACTGCATAAGGTGCACAAAAACAGTGCATTCTTCATTTCAGTAGTCTTGAGATGCCTTTTTGGTCTGGATTGATGTAGATCAATAAGGTGCTTAATGGTGCTCTTATTTGTCAGCAGTGATTGTCTTTGCATATGGTAGAACTTCTCAGCCTGGGAGTTGCTTTCTAAACACAAAAGTAACTGGAAATCTTCAATAAAAGAGAACGTTGGATATAGTTAACAGATCAGGTAGAATCTGTGGAGAGAGAAACACGGTTGAGTCCTGAGTTTTCCAATGTGTATAAAGAAGGTAAGGTGCTATCCTGCAAACTATTTGTCAATTACCAGCCTGTGCATAAAGGATGGTATGGGCTGCTTTATTATATGGTACTGAATGTTGTGCATTCATCAAGAAGCATCTCCTCTTTTGGCCCTATTATGGAGGCAATGTAGTGGTGATGAAGTTGGTGGTTTAGGACGTTACATTCCGGAATTCTTACATTCTTACTGGAATTGTTCCAGATCTTAACGTTGAACCCAACAACCACAGCCTGCTTTTGTGTCAGAAAGTGTCGAGTACATTTTCACCTTTGAAGACGCTTGGCCATTTCAGGCCCTCTGTTGGTCAGGGTCAACCATGAATGTTGTATCGTGGCAGAGGAGCGGTTATGGGATTGCTTCAAGTCAGTGGACTGGGCTGTGTTCAAGAAATCATTAGTAGATCTGAATGAATGGTTGTCATGGACTTTATGCAGTAGCAACAGACGAGTATGTCCCCACAAAAGGCAAGGAATCTTCAACGGTTTTTAATTTGGAGCAAGAAGGCTGCGATTGAATGGCTGGTTTTTCGGAGTAAAGGGAGCTTTTTACTACTCAGGTTATAGAGAAGTGAGACTGCACAGGCACATGACGTCAGTCAGTTGAGCGCAAAAGGTTTAAAAAGAAGGCCTCTGTATCCAGTGGGCAGCGGAGTGAGAGGCAGCAGAGTGGTTTTGGCTTAACGGGCTTAGGAGGTAACGGGACGAGGGGAGGTAGGTTCAACTGTGTTAATTGCGGAAAGGAGATAGTATAAGTTTGAGACCGGTGTTCTGTGCTTGGTGTCGGATGTGGGGGGGGGGCGGGGGGTCCTGGAGTCTCCCAGCCTCCCGGACAGCCTTATCTGCACCCGATGTGTCGAGCTGCAGCTCCTGAGGGTCTGATTTAGGGAACTGGAAATACAGCTTGATGACCTTCGCCTGGTCAGGGAGAGCAAGGAGGTGATAGAGAGGAGTTATAGGCAGGTGGTCACACCGGGGCCACGGGAGACAGACAAGTGGGTCACATTCAGGAGGGGGAAGGGGAAGAGTCAGGTACTAGAGAGTACCCCTGTGGCTGTACCTCTTGACAACAAGTACTCTTGTTTGAGTACTGTTGGTGGGGGGGAACAACCTATCTGGGGGAAGCGGCAGTGGCTGTGCCTCTGGCTCAGAGTCTGGCCCTGTGGCTCAGAAGGGTAGGGGAAGGGAAGAGGAAGGCAGTAGTGATAGGGGACTCTATAGTCGGGGTCAGACAGGCGTTTCTGTGGACACAGGAAGGAAACTCGGATGGTGGTTTGCCTCCCAGGTGCCAGGGTCCGGGATGTTTCAGATCACGTCCAAGATATCCTGCAGTGGGAGGGAGAACAGCCAGAGGTCGTGGTACATATTGGTACCAATGACATAGGTAGGAAAAGGGAGGAGGTCCTGAAAAATGACTACAGGGAGTTAAGAAGGGAGTTGAGAAGCAGGACCGCAAAGGTAGTAATCTCGGGATTACTGCTTGTGCCACGCAACAGTGAGAATAGGAATAGGATGAGGTGGAGGATGTGTGGCTGAGGGATTGGAGTAGGGGGTAGGGATTCAGATTTCTGGATCATTGGGACCTCTTTTGGGGCAGGTGTGACCAGTAACAAAAGGATGGGTTGCTCTTGAATCCCAGGGGACCAATATCCTGGCGGGGAGGTTTGCCAAGGCTACTGGCGAGAGTTTAAACTGGAATTGTTGGGGGGTGGGAAGAGACTGGGGAAGAGGAGGTTAGTTCACAAATAGAGAAAGCTTGTAGACAGTGTGAGAGGGAGGATAGGCAGGTGATAGAGAAGTGACGCTTAGACTGAAGGCTTGCAATGTGTCTATTTTAACACAAGGAGTGTTGTGAACAAAGGAGATCGGCTTAAGGTGTGGATCAGTTCTTGGAGATATGACGTGGTGGCCATTACAGAGACTTGGATGGCTCAGGGACAGGAATGGTTACTTCAAGTGTTGAGTTTTAGATGTTTCAGAAAGGACAGGGAAGGAGGAAAAAGAGGTGGGGGCATAGCACTGTTGATCAGAGATAGTGTCGCGGCTGCAGAAAAGGTGGGCGCCATGGAGGGATTGTCTACGCAGTCTCTTTGGGTGTAGGTTAGGAACAGAAAGGGGTCAATAACTTTACTGGGTGTTTTTTTATAGGCTGCCCAATAGTAATAGGGATATTGAGGAGCTGATAGGGAAACGGATCCTGGAAAGGTGTAATAATAACAGTTGTCGTGAATAGAGATTTTAATTTCCCAAATATTAATTGGCATCTCCCTAGAGCTAGGGGTTTAGATTTGGTGGAGTTTGTTAGGTGTGTTGAGGAAGGTTTCTTGACATAGTAAGTAGATAAGCCTACAAGAGGAGAGGCTTTACTTGATTTGGTATTGGGAAATGAACCTGGTCAGGTGTCAGATCTCTCAGTTGGGAGAGCATTTTGGAGATGATGATCATAATTCTATCTCCTTTACAATAGCATTGAAGAGAGATAGGAACAGACAAGTTAGAAAAGCATTTAATTGGACTAAGGGGAATTATGAGGCTATCAGGCAGGAAATTGTTCTCAGGGAAAAGTACGGAAGAAATGCGGCAATATTAAGGGGATATTTATGTGGAGTTCTGTATAGGTACGTTCCAATGAGACGGAAGTTATGGTAGAGTACAGGAACTGTGGTGTACAAAGGCTGTAATAAATCTAGTCAAGAAGAAAAGGTTTCAAAAGGTAACAGAGAGCTAGGTAATGTTAGAGATCTAGAAGATTATAAGGCTACTAGGAAGGAGCTTAAGAAGGAAATTAGGAGAGCCGGAAGGGGCCACGAGAAGGCTTTGGCAGGCAGGATTAAGGAAAACCCCAAAGCATTCTACAAGTATGTGAAGAGCAAGAGGATAAGGTGTGAAAGAATAGGACCTATCAAGTGTGGCAGTGGAAAAGTGTGTATGGAACTGGAGGAAATAGCAGAGGTACTAAATGAATACTTCAGTATTCACAATGGAAAAAGACCTTGGTGATTGTAGTGATGACTTTCAGCAGACTGTTAAGCTTATAACTGTTAAGAGATGAGAAATAACAATTTAATAAATATAGATATTAAAAAAGAGGGTGTGCTGGAGCTTTTGGAAAGCATCAAGTTGGATAAGTCGCCGGGACTGACAAAATGCACCCCAGGCTACTGTGGGAGGTGAGGGTGGAGATTGCTGAGCCTCTGGTGATGATCTTTGCATCATCAATGGGGACAGGAGAGGTAGCCCAGGAAATTATAGACCAGTGAGTCTTACCTCAGTGGTTGGTAAGTTGATGGAGAAGATCCTGAGAAGTGGGATTTATGTACATTTGGAGAGATATAATATGATTAGGAGTAGTCAGCATGGTTTTGTCAAGGGCAGGTCGGCCTTACAAGCTGATTGAATTTTTTTGAGGATGTGACTAAACATTGACAGAGTAGTAGATGTAGTGTATATGGATTTCAGCAAGGCATCTGTTAAGGTACCTATGTAAGGCTTACTGAGAAAGTAAGGAGGCATGGGATCCAAGGGGACATTGCTTTATGGATCCAGAACTGGCTTGCCCACAGAAGGCAAAGAGTGGTTGTAGATGGGTCATATTCTGCATTGAGGTCGGTCACCAGTGGAGTGCCTCAGGGATCTGTTCTGGGACCCTTACTCTTTGTGATTTTTATAAATGACCTGGATGAAGAAGTGGATGGATGGGCTAATAAGTTTGCTGATGACACAAAGGTTGGAGGTGTTATGGATAGAGTGGAGGGCTGTCAGAGCTTACATTGGGCCATTGATAGGATGCAAAACTGGGCTGAGAAGTGGCAGATAGAGTTCAACCCACATAAGTATGAAGTGGTTCATCTTGGTAGGTCAAAAATGATGGCAGAGTATAATAATGGTAAGACTCTTGGCAGTGTGGATTATCAGAGGGATCTTTGGGTCCGAGTCCATAGGATTCTCAAAGCTGCTGCGCAGGATGACTCTGTGGTCAAGAAGGCGTATGGTGTATTGGCCTTCATCAATCATGGAATTGAATCGAGCCATATAGGACCTATATGCAGCTATATAGGACCCTAGTCAGACCCCACCTGGAGTATTGTGCTTAGTTCTGATCAGCTCACTACAGGAATGATGTGGAAACCATAGAAAGGGTGCAGAGGTGATTTACAAGGATGTTGCCTGGATTGGGGACCATGCCTTATAAGAATAGGTTGAATGAACTCAGTCTTTTCTCCTTGGAGCGACGGAGGATAAGAGGTGTATAAGATGATGAGAGACATTAATCATGTAGATAGTCAGAGCCTTTTTCAGAGGCTGAAATGGTTGCCACAAGAGGACGCAGGTTTAAGGTGCTGGAGAGTAGGATACAGAGGAGATGTCAGGGGTAAGTTTTTTACTCAGAGAGTGGTGAGTGCGTTGAATGGGCTGCCAGCAACGCTGTTGGAGGCAGATACGATAGGGTCTTTTAAGAGGCTTTTAGATAGGTACATGGAGCTTAGTAAAATAGCCAGCCATGGGTAAGTCTCGTAATTTCTGAGGTAGGGACATGTTCAGCACAACTTTGTGGCCCAATGGGTCTGTATTTTGCTGTAGGTTTTCTGTGTTTCTAAATTCTATTACTTCTAAACTGACTACTTATTTTATAGTGACCTGTGTAGAATTAAATTCTGATGTCATGAGACATACAATAATCGAGTGGTAATGTTTCTGATTCTTTTAAAATATCTGTTTCATTACATTGCTGTCCTTCAACTTGGCTAAGCTCAGTGTTCTTGCCAGTCAACATTTATGTGGACTCTTCATTTTGAAATTACGTGTCCCAGTAGTTGGAAATCATCTGCAGAGAGATAAGAAATAACAATTTAATAAATAACATAGCAATGGATATACTCTAATCCTATCAATGACCTTCAGATCAGTTGTTGCTGTAGTTTTACATTGTGCTCCTGTATCTTGGAAACCCAGAAGGACTTGGCCCTCCAAAAGATTCAATACAAATATATACCATACATGGCTAAAATATGTCAAGAAAAATCCTAGCAGGTCAAGCAGCATCTGCAGAGGGAAAGAGTTAATATTACATCAATGACATTTACATTTTTGATTAGCATTGTAAGTAGTTGGCTCTGAATTACATCTTTAGATTATTAAAGTATTTTTAAGTATTAAGCACACACAAAATACTGGTGGAACACAGCAAGCCAGGCAGCATCTATAGGGAGAAGCGCTGTCGATGTTTCGGGCCGAGATCCTGATGAAGGGTCTCGGCCCGAAACGTCGACAGTGCTTCTCCCTATAGATGCTGCCTGGCCTGCTGTGTTCCACCAGCATTTTGTGTGTGTTGCTTGAATTTCCAGCATCTGCAGATTTCCTCGTGTTTGCCTTAAGTATTAAGCAATTCATTTATCTTTGTAAAAGTGGTTGAACTAATTTCACTACAGTTATTGTATGGGAAAAAATTACTTTTGAAAGTCATCATAAATCAAAATGACCTGGTAACTTTTTGACCCTGTACACAAGGTATTCAGTAGTCTGTGACTAGAGGGCCTGACCTCTTGAGTTATATCACAATGTTTCTTTCTTACTTTTCAGGCATTCTGAGATGGATACCAGTGAAGAGCTTCCAAGAAAAGTTTTCAAGGCCAGAAAAACGATGCGCGCAAGTGACCGACAACAGCTAGAAGCTATCTATAAAAGCAGAGAGGAGCTTTTAAAAGCCAATGAAGAAACCAAAACTAAACTCTGCAATGGTAAACACGAGAATGGCGATTCTGATGGCAAAACGTCATTAAGTACCAACTGCATGGATGATACAGACATTGACTGCATTAATGATGTGAGGCTGGGTCCAGAAGAACTACAAGGCAACTCTGTTGACGAACTTGGCGTTGCACAAATACCTGAACTAAGTCTTGCTGAAAAATGTCTTAATGATGATAAGGACTCAAGCTCTCAAGATGAAAAAATGGACTCCATGCCCTCAGTTGCTGTAGATGAAGAAATATCTGCTGAAAATGCAGAAAACCAAGTTTTGACGGACAGTGAGAGCAAAACAGATGATGTTGTGGAACCAGAGTGTATTGCATCAAAGGAAGATTCTTTAATAGCAGATAATTCAAGCACTGATCAGAACCTTTCAGATGAAGGGAAACCACCCCCTGTTGATGAAAATGGGGCTCATGATGTACCAGATGAGAGTAGTCTTTTGTTACAGTCATCATCATCTTCCTCTGTGAGGGAAAAGGAAGACTGTGAAAGTTCAGTGGGTGTTAGTGAAGAGGCAATAACAAGCAGCATAGAAACTGTACAGGAGAAAAATGACAGTGAAAACTCTAAAGTGGAGTGTGTAGAGACTGAAAGCGAAAGTGCAACAAAAGATGCATTAAATGAGAGCAGATCAGTTGGGAGTGGCCAATTGGAAATTGGAGATATAATACCTATTCTGGAGAAATTGGCTCCGGAGAAGGATGGTGAATTATCCAGCAATCAAGAAAATGATCCTGCAGTGGAATCACCTACACCAAAGGACAGTCCATTGCAAGAAGAGCAAATGGACACTTCTCTCAATAATTCTCCCTCAAAAGAAGAATGTAATGGCAACTTGCCTGAAGAAGCATTTCTCGTCTTGTCTGATGAGGATGAGCCAGTAGCTGAGAAGCAAGCAGAAAGTGAAGAGCTGGTACCAAAAAACGATAGTGCAGGTACATTGTTTTGGTATCTTGTGCAATCTTGCTGAAAGAGTTTTGGATGTAGTCGGAAATTTCACTGCTTTATCAATTAGTGTTAACATTCATAACTGCCTAATGTATGTATAAAAAAAGCTTGCTTGATTTTGTACTATTTCCTAATGAGTGTGACTAATTGAAGTTTGTCTTTAGGAATATAAAGGTGGGAATTTCACATTACAGGTATTCCATATTTAGGACAATGTGGAAAAGGTTTTATCCCTAAATCTCAAATGATGAACTGCAAGAAAAAGATGAGAAATATCCTCCTTTTCTAAGTTCAAAATATACTTATTATCAAAGTGCACATATGTCACCATGTACTACATTGAGATTCATTTTAGTGTGACATTCACAGTAGATACAAAAAAAATCAATAGAATCAATTAAAACTGCACGCAAGCAAATACAGTGAAACCCCGATTATATGCGCCCTGATTTTACGCAAATTTGAATATAACGCGATGAGTATTTGAACTCCATGTTCATGTCAATCCATACTCCCCTTTCTCCAGCCTTGTATCCCCTTTGCCAGTCAACTTTCCAGCTCTTGGCTTCATCCCTCCCCCTCCTATCTTCTCCTATCATTTCAGGTCTCTCCCTCCCCCTCACACTTTCAAATCTCTTACTAACTCTTATTTCCGTTAGTCCTGACAAAGGGTCTCGAAAAGTTGCTGCCTGGCCTGCTGCGTTCCACCAACATTTTGTGTGAGTCATTGGACCTTTTCTTTTGGTCTATATTGAACAAACTTCTAGAAAAAGAAAATCTTTTTCTGTGAAAGATAAGCTTCACGCACTTGATGTGATCAAGACTAAAAGTCAAACTCAAGTTGCACGAGACCTCAGGATACTGGAATCAGCACTTTGTGGCTGGAAATCTCACAAAGAAAAGCTACACGCGTGACTTTGCAAAGTTTAAAGAAGAAGCAGGACTAAAAGCCAAACGCCTGAAGACAGCCAAAGATGGTAGCCTCGATGGCTCCCTGTATAAGTGGTTCGCTCAAGCTTGCTCAGAAGGCCTTCCAATTTCCGGTCCTATTCTCAAAGCTCAAGCCAAGAAGTTTGACATTCAGATCAACAGAGAAACCTCACAGTTCAAAGCTAGCAATGGATGGCTAGACCGGTTTAAACGCCGTCACGGGATTTCTCAAGTGTTAGTGTCAGGAGAAATTCGTTCAGCCGACAGTGCTGCTGCCAGCTAATACCTGGCTGAACTAAAACCTCTCTTAGAAGAAGGTGACTTTGTGGAAGAACAAGTGTACAACTGTGAAGAAACGGGCCTCTACTACAAGGTATCCCAGACCGTTGACTGGCTAGCAGCCAGCGACTTGCTACATTCAAGCAAGGAACTCTTGATCACTTTATTAAGAAATAAACTGTAAATGATGATTACTAATATTCTTGAATGTTTTTATTTGTTGTTTTGTGTATTATTTAATTCAAAGGTAATTTACTTGCCAGAAGGTAAACGTGCAAAAAATGGATCAAATAGGGTGAAAATAGGGGTGTTTTAGGATGTCAGGTCAACATTAGGTCAGTTTGAACACTGATTTTCTTGAACCCTGCTTTAGTGCAACCCATACATCGATTTGTTGGGACCAGGTTAGATTCTCAGAGATCTTGCACCCAGGAACTTGAAGCTGCTCACTCTTTCCACTTCTGATCCCTGTATGAGGATTGGTATGTGTTCCTTTGTCTTACCCTTCCTGAAGTCCACAATCAGCTCTTTCGTCTTATTGATGTTGAGTGCCAGGTTGTTGCTGTGCCACCACTCCACTAGTTGGCATATCTCATTCCTGTACGCCCTCTTGTCGCCGCCTGAGATTCTACCAACAATGGTTGCATCGTCAGCAAGTTTATAGATGGTATTTCAGCTATTCCTAGCGACGCAGTCATGTGTATATATAGAGTAGAGCAGTGGGCTAAGCACACACTCCTGAGGTGTGCCAGTGTTGATCATCAGCAAGGAGGATATGTTATCACCAATCTGCACAGATTGGTCTTCCAATTAGGAAGTCAAGGATCTAATTGCAAGGGGAGGTACAGAGGCTCAGGCTCTGCAACTTCTCAGTCAGTAAACATGAGGAGAGATGTAAAGTGTGAAAACGCTATAATATGGGGGGGGGGGGGGGAACCAAAGGTGCTTCAAAAAGATGTAATCCAATTTTAAAAAAAGTATGTTTAACCAATATTTAACTGGAAGATTTTTAGAGAATACGTTAAAAAAAATCTATGCCAAAGAGCTGTGTTTTGGGGAGGATGTAATTAAAGAGGTGTTGTGAGTTGTGGCCTGGTCAGGTAGATAGGGGTAAGTAATGACAAGGAAGTCGCATTTTAATTAAATTTGTATTATTATTTTTCTGTGATTTTGGTTCATATCAGGGTCAACTAAGTGGATTGCTTAAGACTTTTTTTGCTGTGTTTGCAAGTTTAGTGCAGACTTTTGCAGTGTGACCTTCAAGTAGGAAGAATTATAAGACCTATCATGGGCAGGTGTACATTATAATCTAAGCCTTAATAGTTGAGCATACAATTCTAAAATGCGCATACCAGCAATAAATGTATTTATTTATTCATGGAATACTTGTGTTGCTAGCAGAGCATGTGTTATTCATCCTATTTATTCTTTAGAAAGATGTGAGCGGTGTGCGGACTTGCTATGGTCCATACAACAAAGGTGCTCCTATAATATTGTCAGCGATTTTAGAAATGTCCATGCGACGAATATGTGCGATTTGGAAGGAGAACTCAGAGATGGAATTCTCAGGCCACAGCAGGTCAGGCAGCATCTGCAGATTGAAAGAAAAATGTAGAAATTTGGTTCATCAGAATTAGAAAAGATTTTTTAACAAAATTTAGATTGCAAGGGAAAGGGATTAGGTGGAGAGAATAAAGAAATGTCTTTGAGGAGGGGACTGAGGAAATACTAAATGACTTTGTGCTGTTGGCTAAGAGAATGTTGAAGGCATGTAACAGAGAGTAGTGGGAAAAAATGAAATTAACTGTGTCAGACCTAAAGCACAAAATTACAGCAGTTATTAGAAACATAGAAAACCTATAGCACAATACAGGCCCTTTGGCCCACAAAGTTGTGCTGAACCTTAGAAAATACTAGGCTTACCTATAGCCCTCTATTTTTCTAAGCTCCATGTACCTATCAAAAAGTCTTTTAAAAGACCCTATCATATTCGCCTCCACCACCATTGCCAGCAACCCATTCCATGCACTCACCACTCTCTGAGTAAAAAAACTTATCCCTGACATCTCCTCTGTACCTACACCCCAGCACCTTAAACCTGTGTCCTCTTGTGGCAACCATTTCAGTCCTGGGGAATATCCACACAATCAGTGCCTCTCATCATCTTATACACCTCTATCAGGTCACCTCTCATTCTCCGTCATTCCAAGGAGAAAAGGCCAAGTGCACTCAACCTATTCTCATAAGGCATGCTCCCCAATCCAGGCAACATCCTTATAAATTTCCTCTGCACCCTTTCTATGGCTTCCATATCCTTCCTGTAATGAGGCAACCAGAACTGAGCGCAGTACTCCAGGTGGGGTCTGACCAGGGTCCTATATAGCTGCAACATTACCTCTCGGCTCCTAAATTCAGTTCCATAATTGATGAAGGCCAATACACTGTATGCCTTCTTAACCACAGTCAATCTGCACAGCTGTTGTGAGCGTCCTATGGACTCGGATTCTCCACACTGCCAAGAGTCTTACCATTGAGACTATACTCCGCCATCATATTTGACCTACCAAAATGAACCACTTCACACTTATGTGGGTTGAACTGCATCTGCCACTTCTCAGCCCAGTTTTGCATCCTATCAATGTCCTGCTGTAACCTGACAGCCCTTCACACTATCCACAACACCTCTAACCTTTGTATCATCAGCAAACTTACTAACCCATCCCTCCACTTCCTCATCCAGGTCATTTATAAAAATCACGAAGAGTAAGGGTCCCAGAACAGATCCCTGTGGCACTCCACTGGTGACAGACCTCCATGCAGAATATGACCCATCTACAACCACTCTTTGCCTTCTGTGGGCAAAGCAGTTCTAGATCCACAAAGCAATGTTCCCTTGGATCCCATGCCTCTTTACTTTCTCAATAAGCCTTCCATGGGGTACCTTGTCAAATACCTTGCTGAAATCCATATACACTACATCTGTTGCTCTTCCTTACTCAATGTGTTTAGTCACATCCTGAAAAAATTCCAATCAGACTCGTAAGGCACGACCTGCCCTTGACAAAGCCATGCTGACTACTCCTAATCATATTAAACCTCTCCAAATGTACATAAATCCCACCTCTCCGGATCTTCTGCATCAACTTACCAACCACTGAGGTAAGACTCACTGGTCTATAATTTCCTGGGCTATCTCTATTCGTTCTCCTGTCGCCATTGACGATGCAAAGATCATCACCAGATGCTCAGCAATCTCCACCCTCGCTTCCCACAGTAGCCTGGGGTACATCTCATCTGATGCCAGCAACTTATCCAACTCGATGCTTTCCAAAAGCTCCAGCACATCCTCTGTCTTAATATCTATATGCTCAAGCTTAACAGTCTGCTGCAAGTCATTACTACAATCACCAAGATCCTTTTCCATTGTGAATACTGAAGTATTCATTTAGTACCTCTACTATTTCCTCTAGTTCCATACACACTTTTCCACTGTCACACTTGATTGTTCCTATTCTTTCACATCTTATCCTCTTGATCTTCACGTACTTGTAGAGTGCTTTGGAGTTTTCCTTAATCTTGCCTGCCAAGGCCTTCTCATGGCCCCTTCCGGCTCTCCTAATTTCCTTCTTAAGTTCCTTCCTAGTAGCCTTATAATCTTCTAGATCTCTAACATTACCTAGCCCTCTGAACCTTTTGTAAGCATTTCTTGTCGTCTTGACTAGATTTATTACAGCCTTTGTACACCACAGTTCCTGTACCCTACCTGTTTCATTGGAATGTAGCTATACAGAACTCTACACAAATATCCCTTGAATATTTGCCACGTTTTTTCCGTACTTTCCCCTGGGAACATCTGTTTTCAATTTAAGCTTCCAATTTCCTGCCTGATAGCCTCGTAATTCCCCTTAGTTCAATTAAATGCTTTTCTAACTTGTCTGTTCCTATCTCTCTCCAATGCTATTGTAAAGGAGATAGAATTATGATCATTATCTCCAAAATGCTCTCCCACTGAGATCTGACACCTGACCAGGTTCATTTCCCAATACCAAATCAAGTAAAGCCTCTCCTCTTCTAGGCTAGTCTACATATTGTGTCAAGAAACCTTGCTGAACACACCTAACAAACTCCACCCTATCAAAACCCCTAGCTCTAAGGAAATACCAATCGATATTTGGGAAATTAAAATCTCCCATCACGACAACTTTTATTATTACACCTTTCCAGGATCTGTTTCCCTATCAGCTCCTTGATAGCCCTGTTACTATTGGGTGGCCTATTTAAAAAAAAAACACCTAGTAAAGTTATTGACCCCTTTCTGTTCCTAACCTCCACCCACAGAAACTCCGTAGACAGTCCCTCCATGGCGTTCACCTTTTCTGCAGCTGTGACACTATCTCTGATCAGCAGTGTCACACCACCACCTCTTTTCTCTCCCTCCATGTCCTTTCTGGAAATCTAAAACCCAGCACTTGAAGTAACCATTCCTGTCTCTGAGCCATCCAAGTCTCTGTAATGGCCACCACATCATAGCTCCAAGTACTGATCCACGCTGAGCTCATCCATTTTGTTCATAACACTCCTTGCATTAAAATCTGAAATGAAAAGAATACCGATTATGCAAAATCTGACCTTTCATGGTCCTGAAAATCCATCAGTGCAGATGTGCAAGAAGCTAGTGGGATTTAAACCGTAAGATGAAGCCAGTAGTAAGTTTTTGATGAGACACTTGTGGCACTTAAGGAATGACCAATCACTCCTATATTTTCTATCATTCCAGTTGTTTTATAACCTTTTATAAACTTGGGTTTAGTACTTTTAACCTTTAATGTTGGTGTTTGTCTCTGATCATATTGCTATGAGCTCTGAGTTAGTTTCAAACGGTTAAGCTGGATAGGAGTTGACAGTTCTTCTAGAGGTGGGGTACATGCATTGAGGTAGATGGTGCACTGATGAATTATAAAATGATTCATTAACTGCTCTGGTACTTTGTTTCTCAGATGCAGACCACAAAGAACAAGCAGCTGATATAAAACAAAAGCAAGAACCAAGTAAGTGCATTTGAAATTGAAGGAAAATGTTGCACGAAGTTGTCATCATATCAATATTCTTCCTACAAATATGTTTCACTTTGTGTAAGTCTCACTCAGTAAAGTATTCTAGATACTAACTTCATCTATCTAGGCTGATGAATTCTGCAGCAGTTGCCTATTTGAAACATAGTAAATTTGTAAAATTAATCTTTTAATTGAAGTTCCCATTTGTTGATGTATTGTTGCTGCTGTTGGTAGCAATAATTCTTCTCCACTTCTGTGACGTGACACATGATATTACAAAATGTCATAATTTGAGGCAGGTAACAATTTGGGAGAGGTACCGTTTTGGATAGTTGTGGGTGCAACAACATGGGCATAGATTTTTCCAGAACTTGTGCTGCTAGGTAGACAAAAGTGCATTTTTTTAATTGGAATTGTGGCAACAGGGTGGTCATGCAACTGAAGGCATAACGTTTTATTTTTGGTTCTTATTAGGGTTTAACATGACAGTGCTGTTGAATAGAATGTTTTCCTTTTCACTCAATGAATTCATTTTGTACTTTCAGGACAGATATAGTACAGTTTAGGTAATATTTAGTGATATCTTGTCCAATAATGCATCTTATAGTTTCTGCATAATGTCCTTCACTACATTATGTTCAAGATACCATTGGATATAAGCATTCCTTGTAATGATTGCAAGCAACAAACTGCTAAGCCATGAAACGTGCCCATGGGTCACTTACTGGGTGTTTATCTGTGATTGCCCAGCTTGTTTCATTTAAAAACTTCCTCCCTCCATCTGTTTGTGATAGAGTTGAGCTCCAGTTCCAGTAGTTTTGATGTAATGAGCTGTACATTTGTGTGAAATACAAGTTTTTCCATTATTATAGACCTTTGCACAGTAGTGTAGCAGTTAGTGTGGCGCTATTACTCTAAGGCGTCAAAGTTCGGAGTATATTCTGAAGTCATCTGTAAGAAATCTATATGTCCTCCCTGTAGAATACATGGGTTTTCACCAGTGCTCTGCTTTCTTCCCACTGCCTAAAGACATACTGGTTGATAGATTAAATGGTCATTGTAAATTATCCCATGATTGGGCTGGGGTTGAATCAGGCTTGGCTCAAAGAGCCTACTTGATGCTGTATCTCTCTAAGTAAAATGAATAGAAAGGGAAGTGTACTGAGGTTTGAGGCAGTGATCAGCAAGTAAACTGAATTGGTTTCCATAATGTTCATTTGTTATGTGCCATCAGAAGTGGTTTGCCATTGCTTTTTTCTGGGCAATGTCTTTGCAAGATGGATGACCCCCACCATTATCAATGCTGTTCAGAGATTGCCTGACGTCAGTGGTCACCTAACCAGGATTTGTGATGTGCACCAGCTGCTCCCATAATTGTATCGTGACCCTGATCTGGAGGGTGGGGTGAGAGGGGCTAATCAAGTGTTACAGCTTGCCCAAGGGTGACCCACAGGCTAGCGGAGAGAAGGAGAGCCTTATACCTCTCTTGGTAGAGATGCATCTCCACCCTCCCAGCCATTCCAAAAAGTACAACACTCAAGTCCTTGGAGAGTGTTACAACTGTGGGTTACAAATGAATAAATATTTTTCTTAAATTGGGGAATGCAAAACGCAGTAATTGGCCATATGATCAGACGTGGAAAATTAAACAATGACGATAAATATAGAACAGAACAATACAGCCAGGAACAGGCCACTTGTCCCAAAGATGTAATGTTCTGCCTGCAGAATTGGGTATCTATGTAAACTGAAGCTGTAACCTGGCAATCTTTCCAAAACCTTTATCCTGTGTATTTGGTCACAGTTTTCTGGTGTTCACATGTTTAGAAAAGTAAAATATTGAAATATGTTCCTTTTTTCCTTCATCATATGCACCATATCTATTTGATCAGTAATTGTGAGAGATCCCCAAATTAAAATTAATTTTTAAAAAGAAATATCTTTGTCCATCTCTGCAGATGAAGTAGTGCCACGGAAAAGGTCCAAGTCTGAAGACATGGAAACCAGTATATCAAAACGGTGTCGGTTTTCTGAAGGTGAATATGAAGCAGCCTTAAAGGTGAAGATCACTGCCCAAGGCGAAATCCGTCAGACATTGGAGAAGGTATATAACCTGTGCTAATGTCTCGCTGTGTCATTAGAAAATGGCTCATTTTTTTTCACCACATCATTGTCCAGTGTGTGATGTCTGCTTAGTTAACTAGAACTTTTCTCTTTCTATAACCTGTTGATCTCAGACAGGAACCCATGTTGTCAGCTCCAATCTTTATAATAGTTTGGTTCAAACTCTTCTGTCTGTTGCTTGCGCTCTTGTTGTCTTCACACAGGTGACATTCTTTCCTTTTGCTGAATTTAGTACAGTTTTTGAAAGACTAATCCATATTTTGATTTTTCAAAGTTCAAAGGAAGATGTATTATCAGTGTACATCCATGTCCCCACGTACAACCCTGAGATTCCTGTTCCTGCGGGAATACTCAACAACTCTATAGAACAGTAACTCTAAACAGCATCAATAAAAGAGCAAGAGCATAGAAGACAACTAACTGTTGAAAGGCAAATATAAGTAAATAGCAATAAATAACAAGAGCATGAAATAACAAGACAAATAATCCTTAAAGTGAGTCTCAATAGAGGAGTGTAATTATCCTCTTTGTTTTTTGTTCAAGAGCTTAATGATTGAGCGGTAGTAACTATTCTTGAAGCTGGTGATGTGAGTCCTGAGGCACTTGTATCTTCTGCCTGATGACAGCAGCGAGAAAAGAGCATTGCATGGGTGGTGAGGTTCTTTGATGATAGATGCTGTTTCCTATTTAAGCGTTTCATGTCGAGTGCTCAGTGGGTGGGTACTGGGCTAAATCCACTACCTTTTATAGGACTTTGAACAGAAGGGCATTGATGTTCCTATACCAGGCTATAATGTAGACAGTTAGCACGCTTTCCCACTACACATGGATAGAAATTTGTCAATGTTTTTGATGTCATGCCGAACCTCCGTAGCTTTCTAAGGAAGTAGACATGCTTCCCTTGCAGTTATGTTTATATAATGGGTCCAGGGCAGGTCCTTTGAGATAGTGGCACCTTCTCCATCTGACCCTCTCCATCTCTGATCCTCCGATGATTACTGGCTCATTAACCTCTGGTTTCCCTCTCCTGCAGTCTACAATTAGTTCCTTGCTCTTGTTGACACTGAGTGAGTGTTTGTTGTTATGACACCACTCAGCCAAATTTTCAGTCTCCCTCCTGTATGCTAATTCATCACAGGAATTACACATCATAAATTTGATACAGCCCACAACAATGATGTCATCAAACTTGAATATAGTGTTGGAGCTGTACTTAGCCCCACAGTCATAAAGTGAGTAGAACAGAGGCTAAGCACACAGCCTTGTGGTACACCTGCGCTGATGGAGATTGCAGAGGAGATGTTTTTATCAGTCCAAACTGGGGTCTGCAAGTGAGGAAATCCAGGGTCCAATTGTACAAGTGTGCAGATTCTCTCATGGCCCTACTAGGATACATTTATTTTCATTTTCTCAGCATCTCGCTTTCTAAACTGAAGTCTTTTCTTAAACCTGCTAACCTGACACTGGCATTTAGATTATTGGTTTTCAGGCCAATTATCTTACTTATTACTATTCTAGAAATTTGATTACTTCCTAAATCAGGTCTGGAAAATGATAGGCACTTGTACCCAGGATTTGTGGGCACATATTGATCAGAATTTGTAGGCACATTATATAGCAACGAGGAGAAGTAAGTCAAAAGCTTGCTCAGCCACTCAATATCTGATCCTTTGCTTTATCCATTCCATCAGCTACCACCCCTGCCTCACCCACCACAACTTGCTTTGATGCTGTGTTTATTTTCCATCCAAAAACTTGTCACTTTCAACCTTGCATTTACTTAACTCTCTCATGACAGATCTGCAGTTCCAAAGTTAGCACCAAGTCAGCATATGTCTGTCCTATGACAAGCATTCTTTGAGCTATATTGTCCAAGGCCTCCTGTAAACTCGCCAGTAAGAGTGCTGCACATGGAGTAATATCATTCATGTCTTTTTGCAAAAATCACAAGTGTGTTAAAGCTTAAGCACTGAGGCAAGTTTTCCAGCTGAAGCGAATGCATAGGAACAGGGGCAATAATATTACTCACAGTGTGTAACTCCAGTTTTATTTTTGCACAGATCGTTCAACAGATTATTGAAGAGCGTATCAATGCCTTGCAAAGTGGTGTTTTCGATAAGAAATTGGCAGAGCTCAAAAACAGAGTCGAAAAGATAGAATGCAATACAAGGCACGAATCTTTAATCAGTGGCTTACAGGTAAGTATGAAAATCCATAGCCCTGTTCTGTACAAGATGTGGAAGTAATTTGGAAAAAAGGTTGACAAATGACTAGAGTTGCTCACAGTTCCTCGCTGCTTGTGAATAAAGATTCAGGACTTGATAATATGTTTGAAATGGTTATTGTGGATACCTCTAAATCTCAGTCAAATACTCAACTTTGTCTTGTGTCATCGTAAGCTTAAAGGGCACCTTTATGAAATTAGGATTTTGGTTCCAGTTAAACAGGTTAACCTATTGGAATCTCTGTAATGCAAGTAAAATGATTGAAAACACCAATTGTGTATGTAACCCTGAGGTTCGGCCAGCATGTGTTTGTCCAGGGCAGGGGTGGGCAAACTTTTTGACTTGTGGGCCACAAAGGGTTCTAAAATTTGACAGGGGGGCCGGACCAGGAGCAGATGGACGGAGTGTTTTGGTAATACACCTCATAAGAGAAAATAAAATATCATGGGATATGTAGAAAACATGTGCTTTAATTTCAATTGAAAATGAACAAATGCATTACAACAAAATATCTGTCTTTGAAGTCCCATGGTATTTAGCTATTTATTGAAATGACTTTTAAAACACTGAAAATTAAATGAATAAAATACAGCTTTTTTAAATAGTAACAGTTATTATTTTAAAGCACTGAAAATTCTGTTATCCTTCAAGATATTATCATCATCACTCTCCTCCTGCCTGTCTTTATTTCAAAAACGGTAGGAGATGCAGGTCTACTTGTCCTGCTCCTTCTTATTCAATTGTCCCCTGTGCCAAAACTCAACAACGACCAGCACAAGGACAGAACAGTGACAGCGCGCCAGTATGCGGAGCGTGTTATTTGATCTGGAGCGCATTTTTTATTTTGAGAATGTACGTGCACCTGCGCACTACTCATGTCCATCACTTAACAGAAATGACATGTAACATGTAAGGCTTATTGAAAAAAATATTTTCAAATGCATTTTTTACATAACACAACGAAGAAACTTATTTTTAATTCCAGTGGGAACAGTGTTGTTGGTCTCCCTTTTTAGCCAGCACATCAAAGTCTGGATTTAGTTTTGTTGTGGCGATTCTCAGGATGGATCTGAGGTGTTGGTCAGTTAACTTGGATCTGTGGCTGGCTTTGTTGATGTTCATGACGCTGAACGCCTGTTCACACAAATAGGTCGAGCCGAACCAAGAGTAAAGCGCAAATGTGGAGTAATACGCTGCACCTCAACAAAGGTCAGTGTGTAGCGGTGTGCTACATGCAGTGCTAAAATTACGACACGGAGTCGGACATGCAGTCGAAGAAAAAAACTTTATTCGAAATCCCCAGCCTCACTTTTAAACCTCCCTCAACCTGCCCCCCCCCCGTGGCACAGAGGCTCCAAAGCTCTGTGCTCGCAAATCCCCGCAGGCTATCTCCCTTAGCCGGAACGCTGGCTAATTGTGAGCCAGTTCGGATGTGCCAGGAAATGGGTCGCCACAAATGTATATAGAGTGCGTCATCTATTGGGAAAACGCCAGAATTGCGGGGAAAAACGTTAGCAAGGTTTATTAATATAATTTCATCAAGTTCTGCGGGTCGGATTAAAAAGCTTAATGGGCCGCATATGCCCATGCCTGGTCTAGGGGAAGACAGCCTCAGGCCCAGCCAAACTGAGAAATCTCGTTTGTGTGGATGCTGCGTGATGTGTTGCCTGGTTACCAATCTGAACCACAAAATATCAGACAGTCCACCATATGCAATTAAATGATTGAACTTTATAAATCTTAATCTGACTATAGGGTTAGTAAAGAAAAGAAAAAGGGCCTGTTTTAATGAAACAGTCCAATGTGCATGTTGGAGCTCATGAATTAAACTATTTGTCCCCATCGACCTTCTCCAAGTGTCGCTGACATTCGAACCCTCGTTCCTAGTCTATCAACTCTCTCCACTCACATCTTCCCTCTTCATCTCTCGCCAACAAAAGACCATGAAATCGCTGCTCCCAGACGCACAAAAAAGAATAATGTGCCTCTCATTAGCTAGCAAACATTCCAAAGCCCCTGTTATCTCTAGTCATAACTCAGACATTGCTGCTACAGAGAAACCATTACCTTAGCAGTGAAAAATTACAGAGAGGCCATTACATTAGCAGTGAAACCTTACAGCACGTTACATGTAGTTAAAAATTAAACGGCATGCCTATATCCTGTTAGAAATATTGTAAATACTGATTTTACGGCTGTATGTCTATTAACGTTTGAAAGAGCTAATTTATTCTTTGGAATCTAGGCATCACTGGCAAGGCTATCATCTTTAATTGTTGTCTTGACCTGCACCAGTCCATCTGGTTAAAATGTTCCCGTGGTTCTGTTCGGTAGGGTATTCTAGGGTTTAGACCCAGCCATGTTAAAGGATTGACGATGTATTTCCAAGTCAGGATGATCTGTGAATTAGAGGAGTATTTGCTGGTAATGGTATTCCTGTGCTTGTTGGTGATGAAGGTTCTGCATTTCAAGTTCAGGTATATTGTCGTTCAACCATACACAACATGTATACAGCTAACATTGTTCTGGGGTAAAACACAGTACATATAGTCACAGACGGCACATATAGTTACAATCCGGCACATATATATATATATAAAATAATATTGGCACAAATATAAAATAATTTGTGGCATGGCCCGAAGATTGACAGTTTAACATAAAGTATGAGGTGCATGCTTATGTAAGACAGTATAATGTCACTGTCTTGTCACTGACACTATTATAATAAAACATGAAGTAGTATAACTATGTGAAATGGCAGCAATAGAAAGTACCAGTGAACGTTGGAGTAGCCTAAACAGTTTTTAAGTGGCGTACATTATAATGAACATTTGAAGGAAATGAATAGGATGCTGAATAGACTACTACCAAAGCAGCCAGCTTTGTTGTAGATAGTATTGAGATGGAAGTTTTTGAGCTGCCTTTATCCAAGGAAGGGAAAAACACTCACGTTCTTGACGTTGTTGCAAAGGCTTTGGGGTGCCAGCAGCAAGTGTCTGAACACTTTTAGTAGCCAGAATATTTATCTGGCTGGCTTAGTTATCTTTATGGTTGGTACTAGCCCACCCCTAAGTGTTACTGATAGACTTAGCAACGTTAAATCCATTGACTGTCAAAGGTAGGTGGTTACACTCTTGTCCATTACCTTGCTCTTAATGAAGTGACTTATTACTGATTTATCAGCCCATGCTTGAATATTGTCAGGCTCATGCAGATTTGGGTTTGCCAAGGAGTTGAGAATGAAATTGAATATCATGCAGTCATCTATGAACATCCTTCTTTCTGATAGTGTTGATAGGAATGTTAATTATGTAGATTCATATTTTTTAGCTTTAAGATGATCTAATTGACAATCAGCTGAGAGTAGTGTTGGGGTAGGAATCTTGGCTGAGTAAAACTCCAGACCAAGATTTTTAAACTTGATCTTCTAAATGATTGTGTTCTTTGTATTTTCTGCAGGCAAAGCTGATGCAGATAGAGAAAAGGCTGGGGTCAGCAAATCAAGCTCGCAGTGATTCCATCTTAAAAAAGACACAAGAGGTTGGTACCAAATGGGTTTGTTGTTTAATGATGTGGGGTGTTGGATCTCTCTTTATTTTCTGAGCCTTCCAGGAGTTAAGAATGACGAGCAGTCTTAAATCCTTAAGGACCATTTAGTTTGAAATACAAACAAACATATAAATACTAAGCAAGCTAAATAAAAAGCTGAGAAACAATGCAGAGAGGTGAATGGACAACAGAGAATGAAGATAAAAAGAGAAGGAAAGGTGGCATCTCTGAAAAAATACATAATTTCTATAATCGAGACAACAGAAATTTCTTGGATAAGAATAAACCAATCAACGGTTGCACAATTACGCAAGTAATGTGCTAATACTTAGCCAATGAAAAATGA
Organism: Hypanus sabinus; assembly: GCF_030144855.1. NCBI lineage: Eukaryota > Metazoa > Chordata > Chondrichthyes > Myliobatiformes > Dasyatidae > Hypanus > Hypanus sabinus. The sequence goes on from NC_082734.1 coordinate 7,032,248, forward strand.
GAAGGGTAATAACCATTAGTTTAACTGCTATACCGCTTTCTACCAGTAAGTGGAGATGGACTACCACATAATTTTAAAAATGCATTATTTTTTTAAGAAGTACTAATAATTAATATACAACTTTAGGTTTACATTGATTCATCTTACAAAAAGTATTTTATAAAATCAGTGGTTTCCAACAGGTGAGATAAGGTCCTTTAAGGCATAATTAAGAAATCAGTAGTGTACAAATGAGTCCATATACTTAAATGCAGTATGCAGTAAAGTGTAAATTGTAGTAATCATCAGAAAATCACATTGTTGTATCCCTTTTCAAAGTTCTTTCAAAAATATTGAAGCCTTGTTCTTGAAAAAGAACTTATTGATTCAAATGTCCATACTTGTGTGCATGTGCAGTGGTCAACTAAATTTTAAATGTTTATGTAAGTATCCAGAAAAGATCAATGCAAACTAACTTAGTTCACTACTTACAGAGATAGACTGTAACTTGTTTTAGCAGTTAGCATCAGTTGAAAGCTACCAATAAATTTTTTCCTGTTGTTCTTTGGTTTTTGTCACTTCATATCTTGGCTAAGGAAGGTTGAACAAGTGGTGGTCTTCTAAATTACAACCAGGAGAGAATAGTTTTGGTGTTAAATGCAACATTTTCATGTTTGTGGGCAATGTAAAGCTTGAGAGAAGTGGGTTTTAGTATGAGCTGTGAGGAGGAGAGAAAGGTTTACTGATTTACAAACCCCATTTCCAGAAAAGTTGGGATATTTTCCAAAATGCAATAAAACAAAAATCTGTGATGTTAATTAAAATGAACCTTTATTTAACTGACAAATGTACAAAGAAAAGATTTGCAATAGTTTTACTGACCAACTTATTGTATTTTGTAAATATACACAAATTTAGAATTTGATGGCTGCAACACATTCAACAAAAGTTGGGACAGAGGCATGTTGACCATTGTGTTACATCACCTTTCCTTATAATAACACTTTTTAATCATTTTGGAACTGAGGATACTAATTGTAGTAGATTTGCATTTGGAAATTTTATCCATTCTTGCTTGATATAAGACTTCAGCTGCTCAACAGTCCCTGGTCTCCGTTGTCTGATTCACCGCTTCATGATGCGCCATACATTTTCAGTAAGAGATAGATCTGGACTGGCAGCAGGCCAGTCAAGCACACGCACTCTGTGTCTACAAAGCCACGCTGTTGTAGCCCGTGCAGAATGTGGTCTGGCATTGTCCTGCTGACATAAGCATGGACATCCTGGGAAGAGACGTTGCCTTGATGGCAACATATGTCTCTCTAAAATCCTAATACACACCTCAGAGTCAATGGTACTTTCACATACATGCAACTCACCCATGCCGTGGGCACCGATGCACCCCCATACCATCACAGATGCTGATAACAATCAGGATGGTCGTTTTCATCTTTGGCATGGAGAACGCGACGCCTGTTTTTTCCGAAAACTAGCTGAAATGTGGACTCATCTGACCACAGCAAATGGTTCCACAGTCTTTCGGTCCATCTGAGATGAGCTTGGGCCCAGAGAACTCGCCGGCGTTTCTGCATAGAGTTGATGTATGGCTTCCTCCTTGCGTAATACAGTTTCAAGTTGCATTTATGGATACAGCAACGGACTGTGTTAAGTAACAGTGGTTTTCTGAAGTACTCCCAAGCCCAGGTAGCTGTAATTGTCACAGTAGCATGACAGTTTCTTAGGTAGTGCCGCCTGAGGGCTCGAAGATCAAGCGCACTCAACAGTGGTTTCCAACCTTGCCCTTTACACACTGAGATGTCTTTGAATTCTCTGAATCTTTTCACAATTTTATGTACTGTAGATGTTGAAAGACCTAAACTTACTGCAGTCTTGCATTGGGAAATGTTCATTTTGAACTGACTAACAATTCTCTCACGAACTTTGGCACAAAGTGGTGAGCCACGACCCATCCTTGCTTGCAAAGACTGAGCCTTTGATGGATGCTACTTTTATACCCAGTCATGATACCTCACCTGCTACCAATTAGCCTGCTTAATGTGGAGTCTTACAAACCGGTGTTACTTGAATATTCTGTGCACTTTTCAATCTTAATTAAGCTCTGTCCCAACTTTTGTTGAGTGTGTTGCAGCCATCAAATTCTATATTTGTGTATAATTACAAAATACAATTAAGTTGGTCAGTAAAACTATTGAAAATCTTTTCTTTGTACTTTTGTCAGTTAAATAAAGGTTCACGTGAATTAACATTCAGAGATTTTTGTTTTTATTGGATTTTGGAAAATATCCCAACTTTTCTGGAAATGGGGTTTGTTGAATTTGTTGAATGTTGGATCAAACCTGAAAGAACAAATGTTCAGCTACTGCTCTTTACCATGTAGTGTGGAAATAACATCTGGAAGCACAGGAAGTCCTAATCAGGGGATTTCACAGAAATTCCTTAAAATCCATTGTAAAACCTGGTTCGGTGTTTTCTTTCACTGTTCCAATATTGTGGAAATGTATTTATTTACAAAGATCTGAGTGGCAAATTAAATTGAGGTTGATGAGGGAATTATCACACAACATACTGGAACATAAACTTCATCAAAGATGTTAAAGGTTGAAGTCATTTTGTATGTCATTATTTAGCTCCCTCTGTCATTTTGAATGCCATTCAGTCATTTTGGAAGCAAAACTACAGTTTGCCCATGATGAGCAGATGTTCAGTGGATATGAGGGGTCTTTAATTACACCTTAGGCTACATTGTGGGGCGGGCCTCGTTGTCAAATATTTACACACACTACCCTATTTAAGTACTGCAGTTGACAAAATAACTTGCATTTATCATTTTTCTTAGTAGATAGTGAAGGAGTAATCCCAAGATCCTTTGTTTTTAAGGGGTGATTATGTAAGTGAAATTAAGAAGGGTTATTTCAACCAGTCTCTGTATTTAAATTGGTTTTGGATTATCGGTCATCAATAAGAGCAGAAGAAATAAAATGTCATAACTTGATGCAATCATATTTATTTAACCACTTTGTTTTAAACAAATATTACTTGCCAATGTGTTACTTCTAGTGAAGTTATTGAATGCTTCTCCCCTGGCTGGAAATGGAAAGAAAGGCCAAGTGCACTCACATCTATTGGATCTACTAGGATCACCTGGACGATAGTAATGCCTAAGCCAAGCTGCTATTTATTGATTAGCATTCAACTCAATGTTACCCTCATTTCTAATCAACAAGCTGCAAAACCTAGGTCTCTGTACCTCCCTCTCCAACTGGATCCCTGATGTCCTCAACGGGAGACTGGAGTCTGTGGAAAAGAAATAGCGTCTCCTTGCTGACAACACTGGTGCACCTCAAGGATGTGTGCATAGCTCACTACTCCTAATCTCTCAATACCCACAATTGAGTGGTTAGCCACATCACAAATGTCATTTATAAATTTGCAGACAGCACACCTATTGGCAGAATTTCAGATGGATTTGCAATATATACATGGAACCTGCAAGCGATGGAATATTGACTACTTCAACAAATATGTGCAGTATTCTGACTTTTGGACTGTTCTTGGCAGGCAAGTAAAATACCATACTCAACAAGGCCCCAGCAACCCCCAACAAACCAGATTAACCCTAATCTAATGATGGGACAATTTACAATAACCAATTAACTTACCTGGTACACCTTTGGACAATGGGAGAAAACCTGAAGACCCAGAGATAACCCACACATTCCTAACAGGACAGGGCTGGAATTGGACTCCAAACTCCAGAATGCCTGAGCTGGAATAAGAATTGTACTAACTGCTATATTACCATACCATGGCACCCTATCTAACAGGCTCTGTCAGATTCCATTTTCATTGCTTTCGAAGATCAAGTGATACAGTTTAATTTTTAACACAGTTAATTGGGAGAATTACATAAAGTTACCCCATCCCATCATGTTTATTTTTATTATCTATATCTCTTTTATCCTTTTCCCATTTTAACCACAATCATTGGTTCTGATGTCTCTAACCCCAATCATTAGTTCTCTATTAGCTAATTTTTTCTTGCTGTCAAAATCCCTTCCCTAAGAATATCAAGTGATGGCATTCACCTACTCTTCTCATTCCTAATGACTCAATAGGAGTTTCTTCATCTTGCTCTTTCCGGTAGTTCAGGAGACTTGCCCACAAGCAATGGCAGCAGTAACAGGCTTTTACACTCTGTCCTCTCTTCTTGCAGTTCTGACCAGAAGTCCTCATTATCTAATTTTAAAAAAAGTGAAGCTTTGAGAGATCAATTTCATTAAACTAAACTAAAGTGACGAGTTTAACTGAGGAGCCTATGAAAAAGGCAGTACTACAATTAGATCAGGGCACTTGAAGCTTGTTGTAGATTATGAAGTTTGCATCAACTTATCACCAGCATATAACCTGTAGCACCAGAGATTCCAACACACTAGACCACTGCTATACTAAGATAAGGAATGCCTACCATTCCATGCCCAGACCATATTTCGGGAAATCTAATCACTTGACTGTCCTTCTATCTGCATACAAAGTAAGGACAACAAAGAGCTAGTTGTGGGAGGCAAAGAAGCATCTACGGGATTATTTCAAGTAATGGACTGGACTGTGCTCAAGAACTCGGCTATGGATCTGAATGAATAAACCACAGTTGTCATAGACTTCATAAAAACAGTTGTAGACGAGTGTGTCCCCACAAAATCATTTATTTTTCCTCAACTAGAAGACCTGGATGAACCACAAGATGAGAAATCTGCTCAGGGCTAGATCAGAGACATTCAAGTCTAGTGACCAAGAAAGTTATAAGAAATCCAACTGCAATCTCCAGAAAGTCTTCTCGCAGGCAAAGAGGTAATTTCGGATGAAACTTGAATCAGTGATGGATACTCAACAGCTGTGGTAGGGGCTTGAATGCTGTCACCTCTTACAAAGTGAAATTATGTGACAAAGTTGGTAACAGGGCTTTGCTTCCAGATGAGCTGTCTTCTCTCCTTCTTTGACTGTTAAAACATGGAGAAGTCATTACAAGCTCCCTCTGCCAGCTCTTGATGATCCAGTGATTTCATTCTTGGAGGCCAATGTGAGAATATTCTTCAAGAGAGTGAACCCATGGAAAGCATTCAGCTCAGATGGGGTACCTGGCCAGGCAGTCTGAGGTATCCATCTGCTTCAAGCAGGCTTCGGTTATACCGGTACTTAAGAACGTTGTAACCTGCCTCAACTACGATCACCCAACAACACTTGCATCCACAGTGATGAAGTGTTTAGAAGAGGTTGGTGATGAAACATGCCAACTCCTACCTGAGAAGCAACTTGGATTTGCTTCAATTTGCCTATGGCACAACAGGTCCACTGCAAGTTCCATTTGATTGGCTCTTCACTTAACCCTGAAATAATGCATACATTAGGATGCTCTTTATCAACTACAGCTCAGCTTTCAATGCTATCATCCCCTGAAAACTAATCAATAAGCTCCATGACCTTGGACTCAGTACCTCCTCAACTGGATCCTCAATTTCCTTACTTGCAGACCCTAGTCAATTTGGAGTGGCAACAGCAACTCTGCCCCATTCTCTATTATTGCAGGTATACTACAAGGCTGTGTGTTTATCCTGCTCTATTCACATTACACGTATGACTGTGTGGCTAAGCAAAGCTCCAATGCCATATTCAAGTTTGATGACAGCACCACTGTCTTTGGCAGAATCAAAGGTGGTGACAAATCAGCATATAGGAGGGAGATTTAAAATCCTGCCGGGTGGTGCCACAACAACCTCTCACACAATGTCAGTAAGGCCAAAGAGCTGATTATTCCTTAGTGTTACCATTTCACAGGATCTGTCCTGGGCCCAGCGCATAAGTGCAAATACAAAGAAGGCACTTGCGGCCCCTCTACTTCTTTAGAAGCTTGCAAAGGTTTGGCATGAAATGTAAAACCTACCTGTATTATTGTTGCTTGGTTCCATACTGAGTTGTTTAGTTGGAAAGGAGAAATTGAGATGAGGCAGATCTGTGTGAATTTTTTTTTAAACGGGTAGAAAATTGTTTTTTGTTGAAGATTCAGCTGGTATAGGTGTGGCCAAAATTTATGTAATTTTCTTCCAGAATAATATAGGTTCATTGAACTGTGTGAAACCATTCAGAGCAGCAGCTCAGATCTTGGAAGTTATCAGCCCAGATTCATTATCAACACATGGTTTAAAACCCCTAGCCAGTTTCTTCATGCAAAATTTCTGAATGCTTGGTATTGACCAGGCAGTGAGATACTCTGATTTATTAGATCACATCCGTCAAATGTGTCTTATCACTGTGGCCGATCCCTTAATTGTCACTGTGGCTCATGGAGGGTCTCTAGTGGCAAAGACCAAGTACTGAAGCAGATGGTTTATCAGTGGCTAATTGTGGTTATTGTTTTGTATCTCTGAAGGTATCAAATGGGCACTAAGCAACAGATTCTCATTCTATAGGTCTGAGTGGTCTTACATTTTTAAACTGTTGTTTTCATAGTCCAGTACTTCCAGATCAAAATGGAATAAAATTTAAAACACCTATGTTTCAATAAAATATTTTTAACTGAGTGATTAGTGGACTTGTTTGCAGTCAATCAATAATAGAGGAATAATTTTTCATTTAATCTACTAAATGAACTGTTTGAAAATATTTAGTATTTGCTTCTAAATGTGATGAAATTTTGAGATCTAGATTGGTATTTCTCACTACACTTTAATATTTTAAAATAACCCACAATCTGCTGCTCCCCCCTCTATGATTTCTGCTGCCCTCCGACTCTTCGACCATGTACTCACCCAGACTTACTACCAGTCATGTATCTTTCCCGAGAACTTGTCCTTCCGTTTAAAAAAAAAATCCCTGCCCCTGCCCTCTTCTAATTCCAACTCTAGCCTCTTACTACTTCTCACCTATCTATATTACCTCCCCCTGGGTCCCCTTTCCTTCCTTTTCTCCTACTGTCCACTGTCCTCCCCTATCAGATTACTTCCTCTCCAGCCCTTTACTTTTCCTACCCACCACCAGCATTTTGTCTGTGTTACTTTGGATTTCCAGCATCTGCAGAATTTCTTGTGTACATGTAGGCATGTTTGATTCCAACAGATTTGAGTAGAATTTGGTTCTCTGATATTAGACTGGACGGTTGGCTGAACTTAGGGCCTCCTTGCAGTTGTTCTGTAACAACCACCAGTCCTTTGTTCATCACTAGTGGTGCATATAACCATCAAATAACTTTATTTGCTGCTCATCCAATCACTGACCTTTGTCATTTTTTATCTTAAGAATACTCACTGATAATTGTATATTACATCGTATCTGGCTGCACTGGATTTGCAGTCATCTAACTTGCTGAACTGTCATTGTAGATTTAGAAAGGAAATAACAACTGGTAAATTATTTGTTAATATTTCATTTTTATGTTGACCATATTCTAGAATCTTGCTACCAAATCAATGAAATATATAATTAACATTCAGTACATGCATTCAGAAGCAATTGAAAACGGCTCACACCTGTTCTATTGCATCGGGGAACCCAGATGTGAACAGAATTTGGACTGATCACTATATAAGACTGTAATTTTTATATGAAGTAGCTTGTCAAGTATTGAGTAGTCAGGTGATGTTAAAACTTGCTATTAAAAGCAATTTGATCACCCTTCTCAATTCTTGTAGTTGTTGGTGAGGACAAGCTGATTATTTAAGTAGTTGGAGAACCTATTGAGGAATTTATTAGTAAAGATTTTGAGTGATTAGGAAATGGTGGTTTGAACCAGCATCCTCAACTGAACTTATTCAAACACTAGACGTATAGTCACATTATAAAAATTAAAGCAAAAGATGAACGATTTAGTTCAAGTGATTCCTCCCTGATACTCGTTGAGCACACAGTAGGAGATACTAATTGTGAGGAAGCACATTTGTGAACAATCCATGCTTGGTCAATGGAAATCTACTTAGTCGAATCACAGTACATTTCTCAAAGCCTAAGACAAGTTATTGTCCTGGCATAAACTCAAAAATACCTGGTAAAACCTTGTTGGATATTAAACAAGTACACAGTTTAAAACTGCTGTGTACTTCATAGATGAAATTTAGTTAAAGATCTGGTTTTGTTTTGGTTTGTACAGTACTTAGGTTTCTGAGAGGTACAAGTTTTACTATATATACAGATTTAGTAGCAAATTGTAGATGGGTAGTTTGTGTCAAAAAGTTGCTCATCCTGGGTGTAAATCCCTGCTGAGTTTGTGGAGCCAGGATTATTCCAGGTCATCATTTTGTTTGCAAAGCAGACATGACCTGTTCTGGCATTCTCTCTCTTCTCCATTGATGCTGCCTGACCTGGATTTCCAGCATCTACGGAATCTCGTGCTTATGAGCTGTTCACGCTGTTCTTATTTGCAACCACTTTTAGCTTTTGTTTTGAATAGTAACAGGACCAGTGTCCGCAGAATTTGCTGCAAAAGAAATTTTAAAAATGGATACTTAATGCTCTCATTGTAAATTGATACTATAGTATTATGTGGTAACATTAAATCCTGCTTTAGTAGTGTGTGTGTGTGTGAAGAATTCTAATACATTATTCATTAGGTCTGCAGAATTATGGATGATTGCATTCTGTCTAAACACTGTCAGTTTGAGTAAGGCAAATAAAAGCTGTGGTGATACCATTAAAATAGTAATTGAAATTTTACAATGTTAATTCACAGTAATATCAACCTTGAAGCTTTCATCAATGTAAGGTCACTATATGCTTATTGGCCACTTTATTAGGTACACCTGTACACCTCGTTAGCGCAAAGATCTAATCAGGCAATCATGTGGCAGCAACTCAATGCATAAAATCATTCAGACATAGTCAAGAGGTTCAGTTGTTGTTCAGTCATCAAATTGGGGCAGAAATGTGATCTAAGTGACTTTGACCGTTGGTGCCAGACAGGGTGGATTGAGTATCTCAGAACGGGGAGGGGGGGAGGATGGGATGTTAATCACGACCAGAATATAGGTGATAAGTCACTTATGTGGAATATACTCAATTTCATTTCTAAAAGTGTTTATCTAATGAATTTAATATTAAACACAGCACATATTTTCCTCACATGCATATAAGGATAAGTCAATAGCATTGTAACATTTTAAGTAACGTTTGGATATTAAACACACAGCGCATATAAAATCACTGCAACACACCAATACTGCTGAATCAGTGGGAGCCCTGGGCTTGTTTTCCTGCAACAAGACAGTCCCATCGAGGGGTGATAGGAGACAGCGATACTCGAAAGGGGTTCCTTAAGTTAAGTCTATTCTGCGATTTAGTTTCCGTTGCATTCATTGCAGAAAACCCCGCTTCGCAGAGATAATGATGTTGGAAATGGAAGCAATGTTTTCAGTGCTGTCATGGCTATCTCAGGATATTCAGCCGTGACTTTGATCCAGAATGCCTGCAGAGATGCTATGTCAGACATACTTTTCAACCCACCATCATTTGCGAGCTCAAGAAGATGATCTTCCCGCACTAACATAGATGATTCACTGGGGACATTCATAAATGGGTCACGGACTCATTCCTTTGCACATCTTGGGTCATTTGCGGCTGGGAAGTTACACTCAAGTTCTGTCAACAGCGAACATAGGTGATCGCGCACCAGCTGTGAGAAGGATGGTGCAGCCTCAGTCTCTCCCAAAATCCCAGCTAATGCTGGGATCATGTCAAATATGCCGCTGTCCACTCGCTGTCCCCACAGTTCCAGTTTGGCTTTGAAAGCAGACACTTTATCTGCCAACTTGAAAACAGTTGTCATTCTCTCCTGAAGTGACAAATTTAGTTCACTGAGCAAGTTGAAAATGTCACACAGATCAGCAAGTTTTGCTATCCACTCCTCATCACTGAAGTGTGCTGCCAGTGGTGACTTTTTTCCTGAAAGAAATCTCTGAAGAGGCTCTCTTAACTCAAAAATCCTGGCCAGGGCTCTCCCCCTTGATAGCCAGCTGACTTCAGTAAGAGAAGGCGTTTGTGCTCTGCATCCATTTCCTCGCAAAGCTGTTCAAACAGACGTGAGTTAAGGGCTTTTGCTTTGATGTGATTGATAACTTCAACAACGTCACTCAATACGCTTTTAAGATCAGGTGACATTTTTCGGCTAGCCAGCATTTCCCTGTGTTTGACACAGTGTGTAGCCTGGCATTCAGGAGCAACCTCGTTGATTCGGGTAGTGAAACCAGACAGCCGTCCAGTCATATTCCATCACAGAATGACCAATCCAGCTTGCCTGACACGTAATCATTCAAAGACTTGAATAGTTCTGCCCCAGTTGTGTTAGTTGACAGCAGCAGTGCACACAACATATCCTTGTGCACATCGTCTTGAAATTCATATCACACGTAAACCAGCAGTATTGCCTTGTTGTCGGCATCAGTAGACTTGTCGACCAGGATAGTATACCGTGGTGACTCGTTAAGCTGTTCCAACAACTGTGCTTCGATGTCCTCAGCTATGTCATTGATTCTCCTTGAAACTGTGGTAGCTGAAAGAGAAACCTGTGCCATCTTGTTAGCTGCAGCTTCTCCCAACAGTTCACAGCACATGTCCTTGGCAGCAGGCAGAATCAATTCCTCACCAACAGTGAAAGGCTTCTTAGCCTTAGCAATACGGCTAGACACTAAGTACGATGCTCTCAGAGCAGCAGCAGGTGGTTGCTGTCAGCACTTGCTTCTGTCCTGCTTCCTCACATTTTTTCTGCTCAGAACTCAACTTCGGCTGCTTGGACTCAAGGTGCCGTAGCAGTTTTGAGGGCTTCATTGCCTCATTAGACTGCTTGTCTCCACATATCACACACAGGGGGCTTGGAGCATGCGAGTCACCAGTTACATTAAAGCCATATTTTATATACATCGCGTCGTATTTTCTGTTAAGGGAAACTTTCCTTTGTTTTGCAGTCTCGGCCTCAACTGTCTCTGCATTATCATCATTGTTAGGCCTTTTATGTCCTCTACCACCTCTTCCAAAGAAACTCTCAAGCGATGTTTGTTTTTTACTCATCGAGTAGTTGTAGGTTAATGACCGACTGATGACCTCGCATGCGTTCAAATTCAACAGTGGACATGACGGAATGAGGGAAGGTGCAGCTGACTCATATCATTTCCTCGCAGCCCGGTGGTTGGAGACCGCTGGTTTAGAGTTTACAAAGAATGGTGTGAAAAACAAAACAAAAATGCATTGAACAGCAGTTCTGTAGGCGAAACAGCTTGTTAATGAAAGTCAGAGGAGAATGGCCAAACTGGTTCAAGCTGATAGGAAGGCGACATTACGTTACAACAGTGGTGTGCAGAAGAGCATCTCTGAACACACAATGTACCCAACCTTGAAGTGGATGGGCTACAGCAGCAGAAGACCTTGAACATATCTAATAAAGTGGCTACCACTGAATGTTATTTTTATTGATGGGGGGGGGGGGCTTAAGCAGTTAAGCAGTTAGTGTTACTGTCCAATAACTTCTGCTAATTTCAGCAGAAATCGAATATACAGACAAGAATGAACATTCAGCTTCCATTCCAGCAGAATATTTATGTTGTCATCTTCAGCATTATAAATCTATATATTGATTTTGAATTTTGGTGCAGGGGTGGATAGCACACAATTTAATTTGACAAACCATACCCCTATGCCATGTGAAAATTGTACATTGTTGGATACTGGCTTTTTTATTTTAGAAGCTGAATTTTATTCCTATTGAAAGATTCCATATCTGCTGAAATCAGCAGAAATTGTTGTACAGCAAAACTTATTGCTTAAACCTCCATAAGTCAATATAGTTGACCCTTTATTGATGCTGGATGAAAGTTTCAAAAGAAATTCATGATAATATTGGTGTCAAATTTTTATCAATTAAAAATAAAAGTCCTACTGTAACTAGGGAATGATTTCAAACTGTGGGGGAGATGTAGAACAACTAGGCCTAGTAATGATCATAGACAGTATCAAATTGTGGTTTAAAAAATCACAAGTGCCTTGTCAAGAAAATCTGTAGTCATGTCCAGTTTGGACCCTGTGAATCTAGATTTATCCCGTGTAATTGGTTCATTAATATCCTCAGAAAGCTACGTGGCTTGCAAGCAATAAGGAATGGCCTTACAGTTACCATCCAGATCATCCTCCCCCCACCAAAAAAAAACTATACGTAAAATCTTCAAAACCACAGAATTTGGGCTGCTCTGGCAGTACCTGCTTTCCTCGTGATACCTTTTCACTTCCTTACCAGCAGTTGCAGGATTGGGAATGGCATTGCATTTAATGTCTAAGCAATTTTCTGTTCTCTCTTTCTCTGAACATTTATTGTATCACAAAGTTCTTCTCTACCAACATTTTATCGCATTCTCTGCCATCTCAGGATTAATGAGGAGCGGAGCTGTGGACGCTGTTCATTTCTCAAAGTATTTCTTGTAATCATGACGTGATAGTGCTCATCTTTTTCTGGCAGCCTTTTAGTTTGCCTCTTGTACTATTAGTACTATAAGTAATGTAATCTAGACACATTAGGCAGATGGAACACAGCAGGCCAGGCAGCATCTGTAGGGAGAAGTGCTGTCGACGTTTCGGGCCGTTTGGCCCGAAATGTCGACAGCGCTTCTCCCTATACATGCTGCCTGGCCTGTTGTGTTCCACCAGCATTTTGTGTGTGTTGTTTGAATTTCCAGCATCTGCAGATTTCCTCGTGTTTGCACATTAGGCAGAATTGGGTTGCCTGAGCAATGGCACATGAGTCAAATATGAAGCCAGTGCTCAAGAGTAGAGCTTGTGACTAGTGCTGAACACTTCAGCCTAGGTTTTCCTAGGATTCCTATGAATTGTTATGGATGTGAGACCATACTTTTGAACCAGCCAAAGACAAACAGCAAACGCACAGCATGCAAGAGAATTCCTAGAAGCGTGGTTTTCCATAAACAATTCTATAAACAGACGTGTAGTTCTCAATCTCATATATAAGTCAATGCAGGCAAAATTCCAGACAGCGCAGAGTTCTTCATGCAACCAAACAGTCACAAGACCTCCCTCCCTATGTCACAGTTGAGTTTCTGTAATGACAACCAATCAACTGACTGATAAGGTCCAAGCATTCGGAGGACACTCCAAAAGGGAACAGTGTGCTGATGATGTCTCCTCATACTATGACAAAACATTTACAAATGGATTGCCAAGTTCAGAGAACCACTCAACCCAACCATAAACAGTAGAAAACTACTGGTAGAAAACTCATTGATAGAAAACTTCTTTTAAATCGGTATACAGTGGCATGCAAAAGTTTGGACACCCTGGCCAGATTTTCTGTTACTGTGAATAGCTGAGTGAGTAAAAGATGTCCTGATTTCCAAAAGGCATAAAGTTAAAGATGACACATTTCTTTAATATCTTAAGCAAGGTTACTTTTTTATTTCCATCTTTTACGGTTTCAAAATAACAAAAAAGGAAAAGGGCCCGAAGCAAAAGTTTGGGCACCCTGCATGGTCAGTACTTAGTAACACCCCCTTTGGCAAGTATCACAGCTTGTAAACGCTTTCTGTAGCCAGCTAAGAGTCATTTAATTATTGTTTGGAGGATTGTCGCCCATTCTTTGCAAACGGCTTCTAGTTCTGTGAGATACTTGGGCAATCTTGCATGCACTGCTCTTTTGAGGTCTATTCACAGATTTCTGATGATGTTTAGGTCCGGGGACTGTGAGGGTCATGGTAAAACCTTCAGCTTGTGCCTCTTGAGGTAGTGGATTTTGAGGTGTGTTTAGGATCATTATTATCCTGTTGGAGAAGCCGTCCTCTTTTCACCTTCAGCTTTTTTACAGACAGTGTGATGTTTACTTCAAGAATTTGCTGGTATTTAATTGAATTTATTCTTCCCACTGCCAGTGAAATGTTCCCCATGCCACTGGATGCAACACAAGCCCAAAGCATGATTGATCCACTGCCATGCTTAACAGTTGGAGAGGTATTCTTTTCATGGAATTCTGCACCTTTTTTCTCCAAACATGCCTTTGCTCATTATAAATGATGGTGAAATTCATGAAAAAAGATTTTCTGTTGCAGAGCACCCCGAAACAAAGGTCAAGATATATTTAATGTTTGGTGTTCATATCTGGAAACAAAAGGTCTGTCTTGGAGGATCTGTGTTGGCATCTGTACTGATGGTGCCCCATTCAATGATTGGTTCCATGAGAGGTTTCGTTTCTCTTTTTTAAAAAAAGACAAAATCCTGATACTGTTGCAACACACTGTTTCAACATTGCAAATAAATTTGCATATTGTAAATAGCATTAATTAAAATCAATTTACAACTTTTATTTAAATTAAATCTTCTGAGCCTACCTTTAGAAAAATTAAATCCCATTTTGGCTTAAGCCGGTTCTTTAAAAGAAACTTGTTATGTTTGCCTTAAGAGTTTTAAATATTTTTGAAGGGGAAAGAAAGATTAATTTCAAAAAAGGTTGGTTTTTGAGCCCTGAGACCTGAAAAATTACATCAACAGTTCCTCCAAGCTAAGAAGGTTGAGAAAGGCGGTTCTGTATTCTGACTTTAACCAAATTCACAAAAGTTGATCATCTTCCATAATTCTTCATTGTTATCAGAATTATGGTGTTTCTGTTAAAGGCTTGTATCGCATATTAAATAATAAGTGGAAATCCTCTATAATTGACTCTGCTTTTATTATGCAGATCTGTTCACAAAGTATTTCTCAATTGTGTTCCACTCCTGTACATCTCCCGGTGCCACTGTATTTTAGATCGTATGACATGGGAGCAGATTTAAGCCATTCATCCCATCGAGTCTGCTTCACTATTCAGTTGTGGCTAGTTTATTTTCCCTCTGAAACTTATTCTCCTGCCTTCACTCCATAACCTTTGACACCCCTACTAATCAATTGTAGTTCCTCTTAACAGGAAATCATTAAAGTGTTACATGACATTGTGATTCTTAGAACGCATAGTTGTGCTTCTCAGTTCTAATTCTACATAATGTTCCTTTGGGAATGGATGTATTTTTGTTCCATCTGGTAAGGTTTGATGTGCTAATGAGACTTAAGAATGCAGCTGTGGAATTGAAAGATGCCAAGCATTCACAGGGCAGAATACTTGGGAAGAAACTTAATAACTGCTTGTGTACTTTGAGTTAACACTTGTCACTTGCAGTGAAGTTATCTGCATATCATGTTATTCAGTTAACCAGGGAGAGAAAAGAATTTAAAAAATCACTGCACCAATGCTCGTTAATACATTGACTTGCTTGTGTCCTCTCAACGTGAACATTTTTGCCATATGATAAATGCACTATCATTTAATATTCTGTTCTTTTTTTAGCTTTTTATCTTTCATGGATGTTGTCCACAGCAGTTATTTGCCATTTGGCTGGTAGCCTCATTAGCAGTAAACATCTCTGTATGTAAACATTTTTTTGTGTGTGCATTTCTGTTCAGAACACTCCATACCTTTGCAGATTCCTACTTTTTATTGATCTGCAACTCCGAAGTCTTAAATTAGCACATTGATTTCAGTATACCCTCATTCTGCTGAATAAAACTACGTTGGCAGAGAGTAGATGCATGCTGCCCTTGCTCTCCAGTTTGTCACTATGATTTTTTTTTTACGAATTCTAGTCTTTGACATTAATTAAACCTGAGAAATGAAACACTAGTGAATAAAATAAATGTTTCAGAAGTATAACAGTTTACAACATTTTGAGAATTCAAGCTCAGAATTGGGTTTAATATTGTTGATATGTGTCATGAAATTGTGTTGTTTTGCAGCAGCAGTACAGTGTAATGCATAAATAATAGTAAAACTTACAATAAGAAATATATATATAATATATAATTTTTAAAAAATCTATACCCATCAGAGTGAGGACTGGTCACTACTTCTAAGAGTGAAGATTCGGAATGTGTGGAAAATATGTTCATGCAGAGAGATTATAATTGGGATGTGTGTGTGTGTCTAGAAGTGTGGTGAAAGCAGAGTTGATCAAGACTTTCCAGGGTAAATTGATGTGGCATTTGAGAGAAACCCCTAACTTACAGCCTAAGAAAAAAGAGTGGACAATGAGCCAGTGTGGACTCGGGAACCAATTGATTTCCTCCTGTACTATATGGAATCTATGCCTCTATAAATTTTGTTAAAGAGCAGAAGGTTTTTTTTGGTGGGCAGCAGAGAGGCTGGTCATTTCAGATCCATTAATACGAGAACTGCTTTTCTTCACAATCCAACTGGATACTGTTTAAAGTTATTTAAATGAACCATTTGATGTCCCAGAAACTAATGTGATTCGCTCGTGTTTTAGGAATAGAATATCAACTTGGGAACATGTATTTTTATTAATTTCTGTTCTTCCCAGAATATTTCCATCTCGATACCTCAGCAATCACCTGGAGTTCAGACTACACAACCCAACTCTCCCAGCAAATCCCATAATCCCCCCGTTTGTTCTTCTGGCAATGTGCAATGTCGCAGGTAAAACAGCTCTTGATTCATTCTACCACTTCGTTTAAAGTTTATACGATCAGTAAATATTGTAAAATATGATTCTCGTGCTTGGTGCCCAGTGAGTCTTCATTTAATCACAGTATCAATTTTACATTTAATGTCCGAGAGGTGTATACAATATTCATGCTGAAATACTTATTCTTCGCAACCATCCACGAACCATTTTTTGGAGTACCCCCAAAAAACGAATGAGAGTTAAATGTTAGAACCCCAAAGCACCCCCACCCCCAGCTCCCTCCTCCCCCACCCTCAAAAAAAAGCATCGGCACCCACCGCCAAGCACTCAAGCGTGTGGCAAAGGCACAGACTTGCAGTATCCCAAAGGGAGAAAGAGGTGTTTCCGTTTCACAGTAAGAGGGGAAACATAACAAACAACTTGCTGATTTACAATGTTAAAAATCCATTTGGGCTCTTTCCCCGAGCTCTGTGCCAAAGAACTCGGGTCACTGGGCACATAGCTAGCAGCCAGCTCATTGCTTTCGATCTTCTGTCTCCCACAACAGACCAGATTCCTGAAGAGACACCTACCTTTGGTCTGCCTGTCTCTAGAGCCACGAGATCCCAGATCTCCGAAGGCGAGTTAATCTCCTAGGTCACATCCTTGGCATATCGAATAACAGCCAGTCGTGAAACCCCGAGAGCGGGTCCCACTCCCACAAAGAACCAAAGTCAGCGTGTAACTCCAGGTCAGAGTCTTCAAAAGAACCCCGAAAGGGAAAAAATAGAGATATTAAAGATGGAAATATCTGCTTCCGAAGATGCAAGCAAAGGCAGCGTCATTGTCTCCTCCTAAGCTCCTCCCCTAGATTCCAATCCTCCTTTGATGCCAATTAAAATAGGGTAAAAGAAAAAAAATTTGAGAGATTCATAATATAAAAGGGAGGGAAAGAACTTCTGAAAAACTAATTCACCCAGAGATAAACATTACAAAATTGTGAAGTGATTTTACGTGAAGGTTCAGATGCAGGTGGAGTGTTTCTGGCTGCTGTTTTAGTACATCTCTCGCAATATGAATTGGCCCATGAGCCAAGGCAGCCGGATGCAGTACAGTCCCACATCTAAGTACAGTCTTAAAGGCCAAACAAGTGCTCAAGTCTGACACTAGTTAGCAACTGTTAGGCAACAGTCTCCTGTCCCGGTTAAGCAGCGTAGCGTCTCAAATAAATGATGGGAATCCTGCCTGTTTTCTTGTTTAGTTTTTGTTCTTTAAGAGTTATCCCAAATAAGCATTTGCCCCAATTAACAGGAATCCTCTGTATTTGAAATCTAAGGTATTAGATTTATATCTAGAAACTTAAATGTAGAGGTACAGCACAAACAGGCTCTTCTGACCCAACGAGCCAGTGCCACCCAATTACACCCATGTGACCAACTAACCTACACATGTCTTTGAAATGTGGAAGGAAACCCAGGTGGTTACAGGGAGAGCATAAAAACTCCTTACAGACAATGGTGGGGATTGAACTGGGTTCACTGGTGCTTTTAAGTGTTACACAAACAGCTGTGCTACCATGCCATCTTATCTCACTCAGTATAGTTCAGAATTGTCAATCCCAAATGGAATCCCATGTATAAATGGGGTTCTTGTTTGAGATTATCACACTTCAGCTAGTGTGATTGAAGTATTTCAACTGCAGATGGAAGAAAAGTATTTGGGTGTATACAGTTTATTTCCTACATATCAGTATCCACTCGATGGTCAGAAAGTTGAATTTTCAAACTCTTTGTACCTCCATGGAGCACTGGAATTTTTCTCCATTCTTTCTGGCTCTATCTAGTTTAGCAAAGGTTACCTATGCAGAACTTGTTGTGACATAAATCCAGGTTTTCTTTATTTCTGATTAAGTATATACTCTTGTCTTCCTTTCTTCCCATATCTGAGAGAACTTTCACAACTGTCTACTTCCATTTATTTATAATTCACCCTGTTTGCTTTCTTAACGTTTAATTTCCTCACTAAATGAGATGCTGTTAACTTCACTGGGCAATTAGCTTCTCTTTAATGGCCCCAGTATTAACCTGTAGTCCATCTTATTATCATTAAAATTATCCTACCTCAGATTGCATTTGTGTTGTTAGCTCTTTAATTATAATGACTGACGGAAAAATGGCGGGTTTTGTGGCAGGGAAAATAATATTTAAGACCAGTATGGAAAAACAATGATTTATCTCAGAGTAGGTTATAAAATCAGCACACCACTATGGGCTGAAGGGCCTATACTGTGCTATACTATTCTCTATTCTGTTTCTATTTCTTTCTATTTCTCCCCTCCCTTCAACCTATCTAATAATATTTATCCGTGGTGATTTTAGTTTTAATTTAGGGTTATTTCCAGGTCTGTTATTTTGTGTCCTCAGCAAATGACTTTTTTATTGTGATATAAATTTCACCTTAAAAAAATCAGCAAATGGCAAGGATTGTAATAAGCTTTATTCCCTGTTGTTTTCCGTTTTCAGTGGAACAGTAAGGCAGATGCTGGATTTAAGAAGAAATATGGCAGATATTTCAGCAGCAGTCCAGCCTTCTACAAATTCCGGTAATAAAGGTACTTGCAAAACAATTCAGTGCAATTGCATAGTATCTTCTAACTGAACTTGCATTTACTCTACTCTCTTTCACCTCTCAGCAGAATCCTAGCATGCCTGCCAGACCTGCTAGTTAAAGTAAAGTTCTGACAATCCGCCATCCAAGTATAGGAAATCCCAGTCATTCAGCATCTTTTGTCATGTGGACCCTGCTCCCTTGAAGTGCCTGGGGCACCTATATCTCACTTTCCCTTGAAGTACACTGGTTTCACTGAAATATTTATTATACTACTGTGTGACGTCTTTGAAAAATAAATTAAAAGTCTGTTGAAGCATTAAGTAAAACAACATCAAATAATTCAGAAAATCTGTCAGTCCAGCCCTGCCTAATTCTGAGCATACCAGGTTAATGGAGTTTTACTATAAACTGCAGGATGTGGCTCCGAAGTAACTGATTAGTGAGAATATAATTTTTTACTATTTTTAATTGAAGAAAATTCTGCTTTTCAGAAGAGGAATTTGGATAATTTCTTCTTTCCCTAGTATTCAAATCACTGACTTCTTTACTAGATCTATTTGGTTTCCAACAATGTTTTATAACTTTTATATTTTCTGATTATGTGTTGCCCTGAAGAGCAGAAGAGAGAGCAGGACTTAAAGCAGTTAATATTATTTTAAGCTTCCAATTTGCCAATTTTTTTGTTTGAGATTTAATCGTAAATTTTGCAATTTAACATATTTGTCATCCAGATAAGAGAAAAAGATAATTGCTGCTTTGTTAAGAAGTAATTTTGGGTATTATAAGAACTTGTAGATACCCATCAAAAATTCATTCACATTTAAAACACTCATTTTGTTAACATTAATATAATGACATGCTGTTGCTGTGTTTTCGGCTTAATGACTGGCTCTCTTCACATCTTCTGGGAACGCATCAGTAGTAGGTTCATATCGTACCACAATATTAAATCTGTATCCTACTGCCCCATTGTGTCATGTGTTTAGGCTCCAAAGAGTTGTACAACATATCTGAATTGGCCCTGCCCTTTTGCAATCCTACCATCAGTCAAATTAAAGGCTTAACCACCAGATTTGCCAACCAGACTGTATCTGCAGATGCTGGAAATAAATAATAAGACAAAATGCTGGCAGAACTCAGCAGGCCAGACAACATCTATGGGAGGAGGTAGTGACGACGTTTTGGGCCGAAACCCATCATCAGGAGTGAAGTAACATGGGATGGTCGAGGGGGGATAAGAAGATAAGATCATAGTATAATCTCCCCCCCAGCCCTACCTTTCTTTCTCTTTTATTTCCCATAATTCTCCACCTTCCCCCCCCCAGCCTATTTCCCTCCAGCCTATCATTTCCCAGCTCTCCACTTCATCCCTGCCCCACTTCTTATCCCCCCTCGAACATCCCATGTTACTTCACTCCTGATGAAGGGTTTCGGCCTGAAATGTCGTCACTACCTCCTCCCATAGATGCTGTCTGACAGCATTTTGTGTTTTTATGACTTGCCAACCCCATGGTGGGAGCCATTATGGTGGATGGAGTGGGAAGTATATACTATTTACAGACTCTAATTAAAGGATGTTCTGCTGTTGCAGGGTCATCTGGTCGTGTGCTTCCTCCTCTGCTCCCAGCAACTGCCACAGTGGTAGGAACCAATCAATCACTGCCAGCCTCTGGCAGTAACCAGCCTATGCCAGTATCTCTACAGTCAGTGCCAGTATTACTTACCGTTCCAGTGGCAATGTCTTCCCAACCTCAGCTCCTGCAGGCCTCAGCAAACACCTTGGTGACCAACCAGCAGCCTGGACTGGAGTTTTTACCTGTTCAATCCCAACCCTCGATTAACAACCTCTCGAAGTCACTCGCATCACAAATGCCAGCAAATGTAGCAAAAACAAATGGTGCTAGTACTTCTTTGCCAAGCCCAGGAGTTCAGAGGAAGTCCCCTGCAACGATGGGATCAATGCAAATCAGTAGCGCAATTTCCAGTCAGACTGCTTCTGTGACTAGTACTCAGACTGTTCTTTCACCCCAAATTTCCCGGACGTCACAGCAATCTTTGAACTCCCCAGGACATTTTAGCCCTTCAACAACTTCTAGGCCTGCATTACAGCCAAGGCCTTCACAAACTTACAGCCAAGGGCAAGTGTCTGTGTCATCAGGTCAGCCATTAACTACCAGTTCAGATATAACCAATACAGGAACCTCCAGAACAGGTAATGACAACTCGTGTGCTGCGAGCTGTACGTTCGTTTTGAAATAATGTCTTCTGTGCATTCATTAAGTTAGCATCATAATGCTAGGTTTTATTGTGTTGCCTTTTACTGTCACTAAATCTGTAATTTTTCCATGTTAAGTTGTGAAAAGGTTTTACCTATAGTGCCTATAAAAAGTGTTCACTACTCCCTTGGAAGTTTTCATGTTATATTGTTTTACAACATTGAATCACAGTGGATTTCATTTGGGTTTTTTGACACTGATCAACAGAAAAAGACTTTATGTCAAAATGAAAACAAATCTCTGCAAAGTGATCTAAATTAATGACAAATATAAAACTCAAAATTATTGATTTCATAACCATTCATCCCCTTCAAGTCAGTATTCAGTAGATGCACCTTTGGCATCATAGACTAGACCTCTGCTGGAACATAATATTCATTTCAGGATATAACATTTTGGAAGGAATAACAATACTTTGAGGGAGGGTTATTGAAGATGAGGGACTTTAGTGAGTCTAAGGAACTGAGGTTTGTTCAAGAAGGTTAAGGGGAGACTTAATAGAGCTGTTCAAAAGAGGAACTAATCCCATTGTCAGATGGGCAAGTAACCATACATCCCAGGATTAAAAGATAATCAGAGTAACGATGAAGTATGGTAGGGAGGGGAAATTGGAGAAAATAAATTATATTCTGGCAAGCATGCCATGAAGGGAGAGTGAAATGTAATCATAAAATCAATTTTAAAAAGTAATATACTTGAAGAAATTTGAAGAGATCTGTGAAAGAATTGGAAAGTAAGTCTGCTCAGTTATGCAGCTACTGGAGCTGCTAGTCTTCTGACTTTGATATTGACCACTGTGTAGGTCTTCCAAGGTGCTAGCATAACAATGATGGACTGAAAGACCACCTGCTATATAAATTTATCTGTAACCTCCAGAAGAGTTGAGTGGGGACTGGTGCTAGAATTGTCTGCAGTCTGAGATAAGAAAATGCTGACTTTATTCTTATAAAACAAGTTCCCTATTCCCTCATTCCCAACTAAGTTGGTTAAATTCCAATTTATTGAAGTGCATCTTACTATTAGCCTGAATTTGTTTAGTGACCCATTAGCCCCTTTAAAATTGACAGTTCAGGAATTAGAGGGTAGACTAAGCAATATAGCTAACACTTAGATGAACCTTTCAACTGAGGTAAACTAGTTTCCCACTGGTGCCCTTAACCGTTCTTCTGGAACTTTGGCTGTATAAAGGCCTATTATTATATGTCAATAAAATTGGGTTACAATGCACATTAGACTTCTGGGGTTTAACAAAAAACAAAATGCTGCTGTTCATTGCTTCTGTTAGTAAATTTGCAACAGCTTGTGAGACCATGTTGATAATGTGTTTGCATGCCTGAATAACAAAATACTTGCAAAGCAAAATAAGGTAGCAATTTTGCTATTTTATTTCTAGCTTGTAGCTGGATCTGAGTAGAGCTTTAAAATACAAGTTCTCTGGTCTACTAGGTGGTCTGAGTATCCAATGCAAATGTTTTCCTAACACTTAAAAGGCAAATTCTTACCAAAGTAATAAATTGCATGGTACACAATAGAAAATGTTCTTTGTATAGTGGCATATTGTCAGAATTATTGTGACCAACTTCACGTCAGATATACTGCTATATTTGGAGTGGTGCAGCAAACCGATTGTTTTATACCTGTAAACTTATAAAAATTCTTTCATATATATTTATTAAAACTTGAATGACCTCAGGCTTGTACGTATATTTAGACTGGCCTTAAAAGGGAGAAAAAAAATAGTTGGACAGATTCCACTATAGCAGTAAAATAGCAAAATGTGAAATATCTAATGTCAGTTGTAGGGAAATTGTTGGAGAGAATTCTAAGGGATAGGATATAAGAGCCACGTGGAAACCCAGCATGGCTTTGTGTGGGGCAAGTCGTGTCTTACCAACTTGACTGAATTTTTTGACAAAGAGATGAGAGAGATTGGTAAAGATAGAGCAGTTAATGTTGTCTACATGGATTTAGTAAGACGTTTGACAAAATCCTTCATGGGAGACTAATCCATAAATTGGGATGCATGGGGTCCGCAACATATTGGCAGTTTGGATTCAGAACTTATGCATAGAAGACAGAGAATAGTGGTCGAAGGGACGTGGTGTTCTGCAAAGATCTGTGCTGAAACCTCTGTTTTGTGATGTATATAAATGACCTGGATAAGAATGTAGATGTGGGTTAGTAAGTTTGAGGATAATACCAAGATTGATGGAGTTGTGGATAGTGTGAAAGACTGGTGAAGTATACAGCATGATATAGATGAGTTGCAGATATGGATAGAGAAGTAGCAGATGTAATTTAACCCAGATAAATGTGGTTTAATGTGGCAAGACCCTTAACGGTGTGGCTGAGCTGAGAGATCGTGGGGTCCAAGTTCATAGCTCCTTGAAAGTGGATACACAAGTCAATAGGATCATTGAGAAGGCTTCTGAAATGCTTGCTTGTATTAGTCAAGGCATTGACTTTAAAAGTCAAGAGGATATGTTGCAATTTTATCAGACTCTGGTGAGGCCTCATCTAGAGCATTGCATACAGTTCAGGTTGTGCCTCTGCAGGAAGGATGTTCAGGCTTTGGAGAGGGTACAGAAAAGGCCTACCAGGATACTGCCTAGTTGGACAAAGTTGGGCTGCTTCTTTGAAGCAGCGGAGGCTGAGAGGAGATCTGATAGTTTAAAAGATTGAGAGGCATAGATAGAGTAGACAGGGAGTATCTTTTTCCGAGGGTAGAAATGCCTAATACCAGAGGGCATGCATTGCAGTTGAGAGTTCAAAGAGTATGTGAGAGGTAAGTTTTTTTTTCAGTGGTGGATGCCTGGAACGAGCAGCCTTGTATTGTGGTAGAGGTAAATAAATCAGGCTTTTAAGAAATGTTTGGATAGGCACAGGAATATGAGGAAGGTGGAGGGATATGGATGTTGTGTAGGTAGGAGGGATTAGTTTTGGGGTTTTTTTAAATTTAATTTTTAGCTGGTTCAACAGAACATTGTGGGCCAAAGGGCCAGTTCCTGTGCTGTACTGTTCTATGTTCTGTCGAATGTATTCAATCCAATCATCAGCCAACAATGTCACAAGAAGCTTGCTGGTTTATTTACCAGTTTATACAGAACTGATTTCTGGTGAGGACCAAGATTTTTCTCATGTTTAAGTGAAAACTCAGTTCAGGGATCCCCACCCCATAATATGTAATTAGAAGATATTACTGCGTGTCCAGTATTGGATATCAGACAAGAAGTGTGATGAACTGATGTTGTTATGTGGTGTTGCTGTGCACAGTCAAGTGTTGACATATTTTTGAAAGCTGGCTTGCTTTTAGATAATGAAATTGAGAGTAACATGGGGGTGAGAAGCAGGAAGATATGGGCTGTTCCTTGCTGTTTTCCACAACTGAGCCGGGAACAAGCCATTCAAGGAGAACCTCAGGACTGTGCTAGATAGAGAAGAATAAAACAGGGAGGCAATCTCACTCACCTGGGCAATGGAGGAAGACCATGGCTTTGGTGAAGAAATCGCATGGCCATCACTACTAAAAGCTTGTGTTGATATGATAGAAGATTATAGACATGCTAAAATGGTATTGTGTACCACATCAGTTTAAAAGAAGTGATTTACTTACAGATTAGTGAGTTACACCTAGTAGAATAATACTTTGCACTATATGAGGTACTCTTTTAGTCCTGAAAAACAATATTTTGAGCTTTGTAGTTAAAGCTTTTAATCCCTGCAAATTCAAAAAGTAGAAAAGCTTGTAGAAAGCTACTTTGCATAACGACCTGTATTTAACGATGAACTAAAGTAAGTAAAACATAGCCCCTTCCTATTATCATGTGTGAGTTTAACAGAATCAATTCATTTAAATTTGAAAATAGAACCAATGTAACTCATTTAAATTTTCATTGAATTTGTCCCAGAAATCATGAAAGGAAGCATTTGATGTATGAGCTATCACCTTTTTGCAACTAGATATAAATTAGAAAAACTGCAGAAGGTGATGAAGATATGGACAGCCTATATTAATAGCAGCACGAATGACTAACTGATTTTTAAAGAGCGGGAATTGTGGTGTTTACTATATCAATCAAAACAAAGACAATTGAAAATGAGGTAGCAGAATCTAAAGGGCCAGTGCTTATGGTTTATGTGACAATTTCTAGATGCGTCATTGCCTTCTGTGGCAACTTTTTGTTGAGCTTTAATTGGCGTTGTAAGGAAAATATTTGTTCAAGTTGTTGGAGGTCATTTTAAAACTAGAATTGCACTTGCAACCAAGAAGAAAGATAAGTATTGTAGCAATTGTTGGGACAAAGATACTTTGAATGAAAATGACTTTAATCTTTCTATCATCCTTGTACCAAACTGAAATATTAATGAACTGCCTTTACTCATTAACAGAAAGTAGCCTCAGTCAGGCCACCCAGAGACATTCTACAGCGGTTCCAGGAGAGTCAACAGCCACCAAGAAGGCATCTCCTAGTGGCAACCAGGTGGGTGTAGCACATTTAACAGGACAATTTTTCGCATCATTGATAGCTCATTGAGTTGAGACTGCTGACCAGTGTGGCTAGTGGAATGGTACAGTTACTCCTGGCTGTTGTCTGTAAAGGAAGATGGTCAACCAGAATCTTCATATTGTTCCATTCTGAGGTTAGTTGGACGTGGACCTGCTTGCTCCGCTGGCCCACTAAGGAGTGATGTGCTCTTCAGGTTAACTTCTCCACAGTCAGTAAATTATAAAATAACCAAGCCTTTCATTGATAAATTTACTAAATCCACAAGGGATCTGATCTAAAGAGATGCCACAGCTTTTCACTGTCTTCATATCTTAAAATTTGAGATGCTAAATTGTAGACTTCCACAAACACTTAGAGGTGTGATGCAAAGGGAGTGCAGAAAGCCCTAAGTTGTGCATTTATAACTTCCCCTTGCCACAAAGAAGACAATTGTACAAACCATTGTTTATTTTAACAAAACCAGAAGGGTAAAATTTGTTAACAATTGTGCATTCTCTAAATAAACTGGAAAGATTCTCTGAATGAAACTAGAACAGCACAGCATAGTACGGCTCCATTCACTCCTCAAAGTTTGCGGCTGAAACATTTCCGAATGTTTCAACACAGTGGAAATTGTAATGTGATTAGCTGCTTTGCCTCAGAACAGCATTTAGTCTCCGCATACGGATGAAGCACATCAAAGTGCTGGCACACAAGTTGTTCAATCAGTCAAGGTTCATTTATCAAACATTGTAAGCCTTTTCCCATTTTTTATTACAGATTCTCTTCTCTACAGCAATAAATTTTTCCAGTTCTTCTAGAGAATACAGACATGATATGGATGTTTTCTTCCCCATTTGGAATAATGATTTCTCGGTAGCTGAAAGATTTGCCAGCTACGATAGAGATTTAGTGTTATTTTCCTTTTCCAAACTCAAATCCAATTTGGGTCTTCCTACTGTTTATTGAGTATGTAATGCCATGGTTTATAATGTGTTAAAGTGATTGGTTATTGGGGTGTGCGCTGTTGAATATTGGCACACCCTTGCGGAAACATTAATAATGAGCACCACCTGCTGGATAATTTGTTTTTCTAATATTTAAAGTATCATATCAAAAAATTACGTATTACTCCGCAATTCACAGCTGTCCGAAAAAACAGCGCCTCACTCCTCACTCTACACCTATGGCATTTTCGATGGCAGCACACTGCTCAGTTTTGAGGACCAATTGGCAGATGAACACGTTGCCAGTGATGCGCTTTTAGATGGAACCCAGCGGCATATTAGCGTGACGGAAGAGGATCTCATTGGTCTCGAGGAGGAACGCAATGAGAAGAACACTCGCAAGCAGACAGATTGGGCAGTGAATATCCTAAAACAGTGGCTCATTGAAAAGGGCAAAGATGATAAATTTGAAGCTATATCAGTGGAAGAACTTAATGGTATTTTGAGAGAGTTTTATGGCACAGTGAGGAATCATGATGGTAACACCTACAGTATCTCCAGTTATAAATCAATCCGAGCTGGTTTAAATAGGCACCTTAAGATGCCTCCTTACAGCCGGCAAATCTGCCTGATGCAAGATAAAGAATTCAGTGGTGCCAATAATGTGTTTCTCGGTGTGCTTAAGATACTAAGAAAGCAAGGGAAGGATGAAACAAATCACCACCCCCCTATTAACGCAGGTGACCTACGGAAGATCAGAACATCGGGGGTCCTCGGACTTCATACACCCCTAGCACTCGTGTACAAAGTCTGGTTTGACCTGCAGTTGCACTTTGCCAAGCGTGGGCGGGAAATCCTTAGGGACCTCCCTCCAAATGCTTTTGTTATTAAGCAAGACTCCAACGGACGGCGCTATGCAATGCTAAAATATACTGGGAAAAGCAGAGGCTGCGATGACCCTCTGAAGCTGGGTCGGATGTATGATATGCCAGGCGATGAAAACTGTCCAGTCACTTCACTTGAACTTTATATATCTAAGCGCCCACCTGACCCTCCTGCTTTTTACCTTCACCCTCTAAAATTAACACCAGAACAGTTACATGAGCAACCTGTCTGGTATAAGCGTGAGCCAATGGGGGTAAACTATCTGGGAAGCATGATGCCTAGGATCAGTATTGCTGCCAGACTCTCCCAGAGGTATACCAATCATTCGCTCAGAACCACTACCGTTCGTCTCCTGTGTGACGCGGGCCTTGGAGCACGGGAGATTATGGCACTTACCGGACACCGTTCAGAATCCAGTATTAGAAGCTACTGGGGAGCTGCTGAATTTCAGTACCGAGCCTGGTCAGACAATGCAGGATTCAACTCTGTTTACACAACTCCAAGCTCTGTAGTACATGAATCACAGCCAGGAACTTCATCTCCTGCAGGGAATGTAGCGGCATCAAATAGCAGCGCAGTGTCTGCGAAAAATAGCGGGATCTTCTTGCAAAACTGTGTCATAAAGCAGGAACCACTAACATGAACTGTATAGTACTATGAATGAAATTTAATAAATATACAAATATATGAAATCAGTAATGTACTATTTTAAAAGAATATATAATAGTTCTGAAATGGACAACTGAAAAGTATGATCATGTGCAATTTCAGTGTTGTATTTAATTTTTAACTGAAGGAGACTAGTTCTTTAAATTGAGCTTTTGATCAATAGAGGTTGGCTGTTTTATATATAATTGGAAGTTACTTTAATGATTCTCAGCTTTGTCAGATTTAACCTTGAAGTATATTTTGTCTGTTAAAGCTCTGATTTTTAAAAGAAGTTGGGAATCCACACTGGTTTTGAAAATGGCTACACTGTGGGTTCAAAAGTTTACAATGTGGAGACTGCAGACTTGAGGGGTAGAGATCTAAAAAAGCAGCACCTAGGCTTTGCTGTTCCACCAGAGCTTCTGAAATTGTTACAGCCTTTGTTACTGCACTGATCAAAATGCAGAATATCAATTCCAAATGGTACTTAATGGACAGACCTGCATTAAAATTGTTTTAATTATAAAACTTCTGAGAAGGTAAATCAGAAACTGATCTCATGCCAATAAAAGTACAATATGTGGTTTCAATCATATCAGTTTGAATCTGATATCAAATACCAGTCCTTTCGTAGTGTTAATTGTACAATAATGGTTGTATATGTCCATACAACACTTGGATTGTATGCACTTCCAACACAACCTTGCATCACATTAGTTAGGACACGCATTTAAACTAACGTCCTTGCTTGATATGAGATACTGTTGTTTAAACTCCCGTGTGTAGCCTATATTGTAGGAGACTTTCTTGGAGTCTTATTGTAGCTGTCCTTGCAATAGACTGAGGGGCACTTTCATCTAATGGGATTGGGGGATAGAATCCTTTTCTATCAGTGGCTCTTGAATAAATAAAATGTATATATCTGCCTCAGTTTCCTTTAGTTGCTATAAATGCTGCTGAAATAGAGGTATTCTCATTTGAACTAGCAAGATGAAGTCTGTGTTGGGAGGATAAAACTAGTTTCAGTTTTTCTTTATTTTATAAAATCCATATAATTTGTAACTAATTTATCTACAAATTTATATCAAAGCTAAAATAAGGTAGAGGGTGATTTTTAAAGAGGTGTGGGAATTAAGAGACACGTGAGATCACGTACTTTTATGTATTCAGCTCTTTAAAAGGAGTGGGTTGGATTGATACAATGGCCACAGAAGCATGTTGTTGGATCCTTGGTTTTTATTTTAAACTGAGGTATAGAATACTAAAACACAAAATCTTTCCAAATTACTTGTTCAGCCGTGGCCGAAGTATCTAGTTTTTGGGTATCCACTTTTGCTGACAATGTGAAGCCCTTAAATATAGTTTTGGAGAAATTTGCATTATATCAAGTATAAAATACTGCAGAAGCTAGTACTATTCTCATTAGAGTAGAAATAGTTAAGTGAGTATTTGTGCTCAAAGTTAAAAGGGGTTTTAGTGAAGTGAACAAAACTGCTTCCTTTAAGGGGCAGTAACAAGTAGACACTAATATAACTTAGTTGGCAAATAAATTGTATTTTTTTAATGCAGCAGGTTCTATGGTTCAGGTGAAGGCTGGTATAAGCTATGAAATGAATAATTCTCATTGCCTACCTGCAAGTTTCACTAAGCAACACCAATAATGTGTTTTAAATCATTTCAGATTATTTTTTGAACTGGCAACAATTAAATATTACCCTACATTTTATGTGACAATCAATGGAGGCTAACAATCTTGAATGTTAGCAACTTCCCCATATAATGCAAACTCCATCTTTATCCAGTGAGATTATATTTCTTTAGCTATTTGACACCTTTTCCAGGTTTATTTTAAGATAATTATTCTGTAATAATTATAAAATAATTATTGTTGCAAAACTTGTCAAATCTGTAAAAATATACTCACTGTTTTAAAGGATTAACTATTTAAGCTGCACTGTTATATGTAACAGTCTTTAAATGTAATTAGTGTTGACAGTTGGGTTCTGATTGAATATACAGTGGATTCTAGATAATTGGGTCATCAGTTAATTGGGGCAACTCATAAAGAACAAAAACTCTAATTGAGAAAATAGCCAGGATTCCCTTTGTTTATTTGGGACACTATTCACTTAATTGAGAAAGGAGACTAATGCTGAACAGTTCCTAACTAGCATCAGTCGTGTGCACTTTTGTGGCGATTAGACACTGCACCTTGCATGGAGTGAACACTTTTTAGATAGTGCCAGTTGCGTGTGCTTGTGATATGTTATCCATTTGGGCCAAGGGACACCGATTCAAAAAGCAGTGATTTTTGATAATTCTGTTTTATATTTTGACTTTAAAAAATTTCAGACTCTTGCCAAGATGGCACGAAAAGATTTGACACTAGCCGAAAAAGTTACCCTACTGGATCAAATTAAAAGTTATCCGCCTAACACCACTTATCGTCGGCTGGCGGAGATAACTGGAGTGCCAAAATCTACGATTGCACGCTTGATACTTCAGCAAGATAAACTGCGAGAATGGGCATTACGTGAGGGTCAACAGGGAACATCCCAAAAACGAAAGCGTGAAAGTAAGGATCCAAATGTTGAAGAGGCCCTCAATCAGTGGTTTTCCATTGTGACTGGTCGAGGCGTACGTGTCAGTGGACCAATGTTAAAAAATGTGTCAGAGGAGTTAGCTAAGAAGCTGGGACACAAAGATTTTAAAGCAACAGATGGTTGGTTGTTCCGATGGAAACGTAGGCACCACATTAAATTCAAGAAAGTACAAGGCGAGAAAGATGGTGCTGATTCTGTAAGTGCAGAAACATGGAAATCTACAAAATTCCCTGAAGGTTTGGAGGATGCAGTCATCGAAAGCATTGTATCTTAACACCAAAGCAGGAAATATGAAGACAAGGAAAATGATGAAGATGATACATCTGAACTTGAACTCGTGACTATATAGAATAATAGGAAATCTATTGTTAGATTATGACATTGCTTCATACAGGAAGGCAGTGAAGCCAGTCCATTATCTGCACTTGGTTGTCTGTGTTGATTTTGATCATTTATAGCCCATCAAAAGAACAGCAGCATACACTGGATCCTCCAATCGATAACTATTAGGAACTAATACATTTTATAGTACTGTAGTAGTATTGGTAGTGTTCTAATTTATCCTGCATTTCTTTTAAATGGATAATTTGTTATTCAGTTAAATGGTAGTTTGCCTTTTTTATATACATCTTAACTATTTCCATTGCTGGATTCTGACGCTTTTGATCCAAGGTTCTTTCGGAGGTCAAAAAAGAGGCATAAAACTTGTTGCTTCACAATCATTTTATTAAACACTAATAGAACAAAGAGAATTGAAAACGAGAAGTAGTGAGAGGCTAGTAGAGGAAGGGAAAGAAGAAGCAAAGAAAAGAAGATGGTGAGTCAATGTGCTCAGCCCTTATTTCATTCAAATTTGTAAATAAGAGTTGGCCAATCAGTTAAGTCCTATCAAATAATTCAATACCAAAGAAAATTCCAGAAAGAGGCAGAACTTGGAAATAGACTGAACAATTACATGTATATAGGTAATTATATACAATACAAGCAGGCAAACATTGTTAAACTGGAGAGAAAGTAACAATTATAGCGTCTAACGCCATGAAACTTTGCCTAATTGAGTTAAAATATACTGGGGTTCCCAATGTCTCCCAATTAACTGGATCCACTGTATATTAAATCATACTCAAGGGGAACTGGAGTGATAAGGCTGAGGATGGGGTTGTTGATTTACAAACAGGCAATGTGTAGTGAGACTGCTAGCAAAGAGGCTGATGATAGGGTAGAATTACAGTGAATAGGATTAGCTGCAACGTAAAAGAGAACAATATTGAAAAGGGTGATGAACATAGGTTTAGAAGTGTTACCTTTGAATGCTTTGCAGTATACAGAATAAGGCAGATGAAACTTGTAGCACAGATACAGATTGGCATGTATGACATCGTGGGCATCACTGAATCATGGCTGAAAGAAGATTATAGCTGGGAGCTTAACATCTAAGGATAGACATTGTATCAAAAGGGCAGACAGATAGGCAGAGGGGGTGGTGTGGCTCAATGAAATCAAATCCTTAGAGGGTGACATGGAATCGGAAGGTGTGGAATCCTTGTGGGTAGAGCTAAGAAATTTGCAAGGGTAAAAAGACACTGATGGGTTTTATATACAGGCCTTTGAAGAGTAGCCAGGATATGTGCTACAAATTACAATGGGAGATAGAAAATGCATGTCAGAAGGATAATGTTAGGATAGTCATGAAGGATTTCAATATGCAGATAGATTGGGAAAAATCAGGTTGGTGCTCAGTACCAAGAGGGAGAATTTGTAGAATGCCTACAAAATGGCTTTTTGGAGCTGCTCGTGGGTGAGCACACTTGGGGATCAGCTAATCTGGATTGGGTGTTGTGTGATGAACTGGATACTTTAAGGTAAAGGAACCCTTAGGCGGCATATATTGAATATCTATTATATATGATAGAATTCACCCTGAAAATTGAGATTTACAGTAGAGTAAAGGAAATTACAGGGGCATGAGGGAGGAGCTAGCCCAAATTGATTGGAAGGGGACACTAGCAAGGATGACATCAGAGCAGCAATGACTGGAGTTCCTGGGAGCAATCCAGATGGCACAGGATAGATACATCCCAAAGAAGAAGTGTTTTAAAGGCAGAATGACACAATCATGACTGACAAAGAAGAGTCAAAAGCCAACATGAAAAGCATATAATGGAACAAAAATTAGTGTGAAATTACAGGATTGGGAGGCTTTTAAGAACCAACATTAGACAACTTTAAAACAAAGTCATAAAGAGGGACGTGCAGGTAAGCTAGCCAATAATAATAGCTCAAATATGATGGCAAAATATAGTATTACTGGTAAGACTCTCGGCAGTGTGGAGGATCAGAGGGATCTTGGGTCCAAGTCCATAGGATGCTCAAAAGCAGCTGCACAGGTTGACTCTGTGGTTAAGAAGGCATACGGTGTATTGGGCTTCATCAATCGTGGAATTGAATTTAGGAGCCAAGAGGTATTGTTGCAGCTATATAGGACCCTGCTCAGACCCCACTTAGAGTACCGTGCTCAGTTCTGGTCGCCTCACTACAGGAAGGGTGTGGAAGCCATAGAAAGGGTGCAGTGGAGATTTATAAGGATGTTGCCTGGATTGGGGAGCATGCCTTATAAGAATAGGTTGAGTGAACTTGGCCTTTTCTCCTTGAAGCGACGAAGGATGAGAGGTGACCTGATAGAGGTGTATAAGATGATGAGAGGCATTGATCATGTGGATAGTCAGAAGTTTTATCCCAGGGCTGATATGGTCGCCACAAGAGGACACAGGTTTAAGGTGCTGGTGAGTAGGTACAGAGGAGATGTCCTGGGTAAGTTTTTTACTCAGAGAGTGGTGAGTGCGTGGAATGGGCTGCTGGATTCTGGCATGGTTCCAGAAGACTGGAAAATTGCAAATGTCACTCCACTCCAAAAAGGGAGGCAGGCACAAGAAAGGAAATTTTAGGCCAGTCATCCTGACATCGTAGGTTTGGAAGATGTTGGAGTCCATTGTCATTAACATGACCTCCCTTCACAGTTTGCTTTTATTCTGTGGTTCCCAACATCTTTTCCTATCCAGTAGAATCTTTTCCCAAAACCTGACAGGACATTTTGAAATTGCTCTGGCTGCCACCCAGCTGATTAATCATCAGCTACTTTTTTTTTAATGTGTTCCTTGCAACTGTATTCAGAAGCTGGTGCTCATGTAGAAAGCTTTTTCCACACCTGAACTCCACATTTCCTTTATTTGTTGATTACTATGCAGCCAGTACTAGAGCTGTTCCTACATCATTGGAGAATGTTGAGGTCTTGTTTCCATATCCACACTTCTCCAAGTTGTGTATTTGCAGCATTCATTTTTGCTTTGCAGTTTAAACTTTAGGGTTGGCTCTGTTAAATTAATGCAGCCCAACTTTATAGTTTTACTGTTAACTTTGATTCTGTAGGTTTTTTGTGATTTTATGTATTTATTTGTTTATTTAAAGATGTTGTGTGGAATAGGACCTTCCCGTCTTTGAGCCACGCCACCCACCTATTTAACCTTAGCCTTATCAGGGGATAATTTACAATGACCAGTTAATCTACTTAACCGGTATGTCTTTCGAATGTGGGAGGAAACCCACGCGCATACTGGAGGAAATGTACAAATTTGCTGAAAGAGGACGCCGGAGTTGAACACCAAACTCCAATAGCCTGAACTGTAATCACGTTGCGCTAGCTGGTATGTTATGAAACCTATACACAATTTATTCCAGCTAAACATCACCAAATGTATCACACTAGAAATTCAGTATCTTAACTCCTGTTGAGCCCCAGTCTGTAAAATCCATCTTGGCATCCTTCACTGCCTTGTGTTAGTTTTAGTAAACATATAAGAGGATTAACTTCTACCTCCCATCAGTGTCTGTACCCATTCTTGCTCCCCCTGCACCAAATGACTTGTTCAAACTTGTTATTGCTTTAAACTCAACTACTACATTTCTTTTCCGATGAACACCAAATAGTACAAAAGCCCCAAAATTATAGCAGCCCCTATTTTTGTTCAAAGATCTTTTCCCACGTAACGTTTCCCACTTGCCTTATGCCATGATTGTTGCTGTGGCTTACCTTACAACCTCATTGAGCCTCTTGTTCTATCATTCACAAAAAATATCCTCCACTAATTGTACCAAGTGAGTTAAGAGCTTTGTCCCGTGCAAACAAAATTGTGTAAGTTGATTTATTTTTCCATCCTCACATTTAATGACCCCTGTAAACCTTCAGTTTCTTCCTTAGTGTGCTATTGTTTCCCTGCCATGGAATGTTTTGGAAACTTAGTGCTCAGGTCTAATATGTATGTGCAGATGGTTCTACCTGTTAGTAGTTCTCTACGCAGGAGTTTTCCATATTACTTCAGTACGTGTACAGGTAAATTGAAAGATGTAATTGAGCTAGAGAGGGCACAGAAAATATTCAAAGTTGCTTGGGCAGGAGGGTTTGAGTTACAAGGAGAGATTGGAAAGACTGGGACAGTTTTCCTTGGAGTGAACGAGGCAAGGACTGAGACATTTATACAATTATGAGAGATCGATAGTCATAGTCAGTTTCCCAGGGTAAGGGCATCTAAAATGAAAGAGTATACATTGAAGGAGAGGGGAAATATTTAAAGGGGATTTTAGGGTCAAATTTTTCTATACAGAGTGGTGGGTTTTATGGAATGAGCTGTGACAGGTGGTAATGGAAGCAGGTAAAACTACAATGTGTAAAATATATTTGGTAGATTACACGGATAAGCAGGATTTAAAATAATATCAGCCAAATACAGGAAAATGGAATTAATGTAGATAGACACCCAAGTTGGCATGTGGAGTTTGTGCTGAATGGACTGTTTCAGAGGTCTATAACTCTATGACTGACTTAAGCCCATCGCCGATCTTTGCAATGTCAGAGCAGAGCCACAGATTCCACAAAATTCATGCAGCCTTTTCTTTCTCTAACTCTGACTGAGCACTAGTCCTGGTCATGATCTACTTTTATACCCTTTAAGATTCCTTCAAAGCTTAACATAATTATCATCCTGGTACTTTTCCATCCCTTGGTTGTCCCAGCTGCGCTCCCTGATCTCTAACCTTCAGCCCAGATACATAATTTAGGAAAACAAAGACCAACAGAGTTTTAAGGGGGATCTTAATGATATGCATTCAAAATAGAGAAAAAAATATTGGTCAGTAAGAGGGAAAACAGGCTGTTACTGTCGTGGTTTCTTGTGCCCCACAAAGGACCAGGAGACGCAGAAGATTCTTCAAGAAGTGTTAAACTTTAATTTGCAAATCAAAGCTGAGACAGTCAGTGAGCTAATCGCTGATTGCCCACCAATCCTTGTGCTTAGTATTTTCTATAGCAATCTCCTAGTTTAGTTATATTAGCATATCCAATTGGTCTACAGTTGCGTGTCACCAGTATATCAGCTCCCAACTTCCCACTATTGTTTCTACCCATTAACTTAAATCATGTTCTAATCTACTTTTTGGGCCATGTGTTACCTCATCCCTGGCCACAGTTATCTCTTAGCTAGCCTCTCATTAACACACCATTATCTTCTTATTTGGCTACATTCTTAAGTCACTAATGTGTTCAATAGTACAGAGATTTCATTCTACTAAATTGGATACATACATAACAAATAGCAAACACAAAGCTGACTACATAGTTTTGGTTACACCTCTCATTAACACACCATTATCTTATTTGGCTACATTCTTAAGTCACTGATGTGTTCAATAGTACAGAGATTTCATTCTACTAAATTGGATACATACATAACAAATAGCAAACACAAAGCTGACTACATAGTTTTGGTTACACCTCTCATTAACACACCATTATCTTATTTGGCTACATTCTTAAGTCACTGATGTGTTCAATAGTACAGAGATTTCATTCTACTAAATTGGATACATACATAACAAATAGCAACCACAAAGCTGACTACATAGTTTTGGTTACACCTCTCATTAACACACCATTATCTTCTTATTTGGCTACATCCTTAAGTCACTGATGTGTTCAATAGTACAGAGATTTCATTCTACTAAATTGGATACATACATAGCAAATACAAAGCTGACTACATAGTTTTGGTTACACAGCAAACAGTGCAACTTTATACTCCAATATTACCACATTCCAACTTGACATCACTTTGTCTTCGAACTTACATTTTATTTCAGCAAGGAGGAATCACAATTTTCCTTACACCCCTAATGGGATATAGGCCACTGACAGCAGCTGGCCAGAGTCCTCTGTCCTGGGCCACTTTTTTAAGTTGTCCCCAGGTATAATCCATCTTATTGGTGTTCCCTTAACTCTCCCAGGGTTAAGGTCTTTGGAGTTCTGTTGGCATTTTTGTAGCTCTGGGTTTTTAACGGGATGGGATTGCTAACTCGCAGCTGGGCTTGAGAGAATCCGTGGCAGAGTTGTAACTCTATGAAGCTGTTATTATGGTGGTTGTCTGTCGTATCTGACGACGACAGGAAACCTGTGCTGGAGAGTTTTTAAAGTGGAAAAGCCATTGCACTGTGGCAGTTCCACTCTCGACATTGGAAGTCCGGGTCTAATGGTGCAAATAGTCGTCACAACTGGGGTCTTCCTTGGATGACCATTAGTTATACCTTGTCATATCCTTCGCTCACCACGGAGCGTTGCAGAACAACCGTAGTGGCCTTTGATCTCATTATAGATCTCATTCACCCAGGCTGCTGAAGTCGACTTCACATGCTAGATTAGGCACGTTCCTATTTAACTGCGAGCTGTCCTCATCTGGTTTAGCCCACCTGTCAAAATGGTGCGCCGGGGTGTGGCTACTGTCACATGCAAACGGCTACTTTGGAATCAGGATTAATATCACTGACATGTCATGAAATTTGTGGTTCTGCAGCAGCGGTACATTGCAATACATAATAAAAACTATAAATTACAATTAGTATATATAAAAAGGGAAATTAAATAAGTAGTGAAAAAAGAGAAGGAAAGAAAAACAAAATTCTGAGGTAGTGCTTGGAGCCATACATGAGAGCTCAATGTCCAAAGGGGCCCAAAGGTGAATTAATGAGCTGCCCCAGAATGGACACAACAAGCCCCTTCATTAGAGGTGCTACCCTTCCTTAGACACCTCAGTGAACCTATTAATAAATGCTTCATAATTTACAGCTCCCAACTACATTAACAATTTAACATCTCACTGTACTTCAGCAGAGATAGTGCTACATTAATAGCCATTGACTTGCCACTATCAGTCAGTATATGTTCTAATTAAAATACACAGGAAACAGAAAAGGCTTGTTTAAGGGGCTTTTAGAGAAGCTATTATAAAGTTCTTGATGTCAGAAGGTTAATACATGTAATTGGTTCTGAGAAGAGTAACAAAAGGGGGAAAAATCAGTTTCAGTTTACAATGATTGGATATGAATATGCAAGTTGTGTCAATCACAGAATGCTCACTTGTGTTGAAGTTTTGATCCAGGTATGTGTACTTAGAAAGCAGGAAGGTTTTAGCAAGATTATACAAATGTTGGAAATGTTTGACAGATGTGTTGACACTATACTGCAAAATCATTGTATTGTGTGATGAGGTTTAAGAATGTGGACATTTTGTATTGTGTAATATGAAATGAAGGAATTGTAAAATACAAGTGATATTGTAGATCATATCCACTGAGGTGGTATTGGCTTGTTGAGCTAGTTCATTTGGCTCTATAACTTCATTTTTACTGCTCATAGCACATATAATTTGTTCATTTGTCTCCAAGCCTGAATTCAAGTCTAGAATTTTTTCTTTAAAATTAACCTGTGAAATGCTACCTCGGTCATCAAAAGCTCAAAGTCAGTAACATTCTGGAGTTAATACTGTAAACTGTTTTGTATTTTTTTTAATTTTGAGGTTCTTTAGTTATTGTCAGTTTCAAAATTGCAAACTAAAATAATGTAATATGATGTATTGTGATATCTTTTTCACCCTCAATAATGAGCAAGAA
Organism: Hypanus sabinus; assembly: GCF_030144855.1. NCBI lineage: Eukaryota > Metazoa > Chordata > Chondrichthyes > Myliobatiformes > Dasyatidae > Hypanus > Hypanus sabinus. Next base: position 7,071,159 of record NC_082734.1, read on the forward strand.
GGTGTATATTAGCCAGTAATGCACTGGTCAATCATTTCACTGTCTTCCCATGTAGTGTGCATTCCAGTTTTTTTTCTGAGCACAAGAAGGGTTAATGATGTGAGCAAAACATCTGTGCCTTAAAATTTGTTGGAAGGAAATTAATTTCAATATTGTCTTATCCAAAATAAAAATTGATATCCAGACAGAAAAACTTGTACGTATCAGTGAAGGAACTCTCCCAGAGTAAAGCCATCTTTAAAGCATATGGTGGTGTGTTTTAGGAGTAATCACAGCAGTAAGGCTTTTGTCAAAAGCCAATACAGTGCAATTTTACAAAAGGAAACACTTTGCACAAGTAGACTCAGCTCTATTTGTATTTTAGCCTAAAGTTGTGGCTAAGGTCATCAAAAGTAAATCTGCTGTGGCACGAATCTGGGGGAAATCCCCATAATCAATGAGTAAGACCATTCATTAACTCAAACTTGCAGATGACTGGGACACTTCCATGCAACTAAATGTAAAAGAGGAAAAAGCTAAATTTAAGACTCTAAAATTTGTATAATAAAATGGATCCCAGTTGTTTATTTAGTGATACAGTTTGGAATAGGCTTATCAGCCATGCCGCTCTGACAACCCCAGCTTAACCTTAACATAATCACAGGACAATTTACAATGACCAGTCAACCTACCCAGTACATCACTGGACTGTGGGAAAACCCTGAGCACCTGCGGGAAACCCACGTTCTATGGGGAAGACGTACAGAGACTCCTTACAGAGAATGCCTGAATTGAACTCTGAACTCGGTGACAACCCAAGCTGCAATAGAGTGTGCTAACCGCAGTGCTACCGAGGTGCCCAATCAGATGATAATATTAACATGCAGCTTACTAAGTTCTGTAAACAAAGCTGTTGTCTTGAGGGGGGAATATTCCTTTTGGAATTCACTCTGTTGTGTTCTAGGTGGGCTTGTATTGATTTATCGTGGCACTTTTATAATTTAGGATGGAATCCCAACCTTGACTTTGACAGATTCCTTTTTTGAGACAAAATAGTTGTGTAGTTTGAGCTAATGTGACAGTCAGATGCTATTTAGAAAGAAATTAAAAAGCATGTGACTTCTTGTATGTTAAAGTCTGTATAGCCTAAACTCCTTTTTACCCCAAAATAATGACTTAGAATTGAAAGGGATTTTGTAATAGACTATTCTGACCGCTAAATTACAAGGCTTCAACAGTCTACCATGCCCAAGAGGGGAAAAGATTACAAAATCAAGATTTGAGTCAATACAATTCTCTTTTTTTTTAAAGATTCCTAGATGAATGGGATGTAAAGAATATCTATACAAAATGTACAAAAAAATATACACCTTCCAGTTCCTTATTGCTATTATATAACGCCGAGGAGCATTTGTTGTAGTATTATTCTTGTTGTTTGCATACTTGAGAATTTTCATTCAGTCTGTGGTGGGTGCATGTGACAGTGAACTGGGCAAAGGCTGCTGATAATTATGTTGTAATGCCTGGTAATTGCTAAGCTACCACAGTTTAATGTGTTTTTAAGTTTGAATGGCATTGCCTGTGATTAACCTGTTTCAAGGTTATCGGTGGATAACCCAGAATGTTGTGGACCCGGAATACTGGCAAAGGCCAGTCTAGAACCAGTGTGGCTCCAATGTAAACTCTTTTTCTTGTCTTTCTTTCTGAAATGGACCCAGCAGGTGGCGCTCGTTTTTAAAACTTAAGGAGAACAATGCATTGTCCTGAGCAATGCACATGTTCTAACCATTCAGTCTTTGCACATATGACCATGGCGTTATATAATAATAATACTGTTGTCAATACTGTATTCTTTACAAATATGATCATAAGTTTGAGAAATGAAGAGTTAATTATGTATGAAAAGAAATTGACGCATGTTTTGTAGTGGAATTGGAATAGGAACTACAGTATAATTCAATGAATTATTTACAGTGAAATAACTTATCAAAACATTGTGGATGTTTTTCAAAATGTGAAACTCAACAGTATGAAGGCTTTAACTCTCCCTTCTCTTGGAGTGGAAGAAAGCTCTTCACCGATCAGTAATATTGACGTTCAGTATTAAGAGGGAACGAGAATAAAATGCAAGGTTTGCAATTGGCTGAGTAGGGATGTTTGATTCTTGGACGCTGTTATTTTGTCCCAAAGGAATGTTTCAGCTGGAATGCATCTCAAAAGACTTTTAAACCTAAATAGCCAGTAGAAGATTGTGTAACCTCACAGTTTGATCTTGGGTATTGAGTTGACTGTCAATTCAGTTTTGATTGGTATTTGTCCCTCTGGTCTGTAATGCACACTATAGCTTTAATGTGAACGCTGTATATTGGCTACCACTTTATGCTTTATTCGGCTATTTTGTCTTCTAATTGATGTTAATAGTAAGCTTCTGTGAAGCCATTCAAAAGTCATTAGATAATCTCAAATCCCAATTCAGTTCTTCCACCTATTAGTGACTTTTAATCTGTTTGAATCATTGTTGCAATTGAATGCTAAAAATGGGATGATATTATCAAGATGTTTCTGAACAATATGATCTCACCTTGGCCCACAACATTATTTTCTCTGTGCTGCCCAGCTTTAAAAAGGAATAGTTGAGTTAATCTTTGGTTACATGTGTATTCTAATCATTACATTTAACATGAGGTTTTGTAGCTGCCAGGCTGCCGGCTGTGCAATTGACACAACATCAGTGGAATTGGATGGCATTAATATTTCCTGTCAGTGACCCCAGTGGAAAAAGCTGCAAAGTGTCTAGCTGTTTCTTCACACTTCAGTCAGCTTTTGTCATTTCTCTTGTACACTTGGCACTATATGGTCTTTGTATTGTGTCTATAGTTGTCTTACTTCTTGCATTTGAATCTCCTTTTAATCCCTGTTCCACCCAGTCAGGCATTGCAGTTCCTCCTCAACTCGTCTTCCCACAACTAGTTGTATTATATGTTGTACTGACATTGTTTCTTCTGTGATCTTCTGTCTCCTTAATCTATCTCCTATCTTGCGCATAGGCTTTATCACTATCCTCCTTGTTATCATAAACTGTACATAGTTGTGTTTTCTGAGCGAATGTATTACACTGACCATATTGTACTCTGTCCCTCATCCACCATACCCAGACTGCTGAGGTTTTTTTTCCCCATTCATATTGTTTTGGTATCACAAAATTGTCATTGAGAAGATGCTTGTTGAGCTGTCTAGAGTCCCTGGAGTGTTTTTATCTATGGTGCTCTTACAATGCATGATAGTGATATAACCAAGTAAGTTCCAGGCCTTTTCAGAGATTAACTAAGAGTTGGCCACATTCCAGCTTTTTGGAACATTGGGAACTGGATGGCATCAACAACAACAAATCAATGGGATTCATTTTTTGTGGATAAATTATCAGAGTCAGGGTTGAACTTGTCTCTGAAATATTTGTCACTCCTCAGTATTACTAGTCCAGTAACATATTTGTACCGCTAGTGTACCTCTAAGTGATGTGCTTCAATGCTCGTAGCTACTCAGTAATCCGTATTTTGTTGTAAATCCTGTCACCGATGGAATTACAGAGTATCACTCTGCTCACAACATTTTCTAAATAAATGACGTTGCAACCCTTTACGGATTTTTAACTTTTTTGTTTTAGAAGTGTTCGATATTCTGTGATGCTTAATTGATGAAATGAAGGAAGTATTTTATTAATGTGGCAAAATATTCCAAAACACTGTAAATAAAATTTTATATTGAGTCACATTAAATTATTAGGACAGAGTTTTTAAAGTAGTAACTTCGGAGTAAGGGATGAAACAAGCTTAGAGAGGAAATTCCATTGCAAAGATCTTTGGGTGTTTGACCAATGGTGCTGAGCAGTTGAGATAGGGAAGCATCAATTCTCTGGAACTGGAGAAACATAAATATTTCAGTTAAGAGATATGTGGAAGCATAAAGAGCTTGGGAGAGCAAAGAAGAGAATTTTTAAATCAAGGCAACATCTACCTGGAGCCAGTACAACTTAGAAAGCATAGGTGTGTTAGAACACGTGTACAAAGGTTTTGGGTGATCTCAGTTTAATAAAATGTGGAACCAAAGTTCTGGCCAGAAGTTTATTAGAATGGCCAAGACTGAATGTAGCAATTGAGCATAGAGGCAGAGCCAGGCAATTTTAGGGAGGTCTTGGTGATAATGAAGCTATGGAGTCTTGGGTCAAAGTGACAAATAATCTCATTCAGTTTTTGATAGTTGCCAAATGTAGAGCTGGTGGCTAGGATCAGACTGGTAATCAGAATAATAATCTTTATTCAGTGGTCCCATTTAATATCAGAGAATTTGTTACAATATATTTAGTTCTTTTTCATCCTGGACTGGATAATGTGTTCAGTCTTATCATTTGGGACCTGATTTTTTTTTCTCTCTCTTTGCTAGGGATTAAATAAAGTTGTTGCTCATTACAGCCCAATCCTGTCCCATTCAAACTTGTTCCTCTAGAATTTCCTGGGTAGATACAAGAACTTTGATAATTTTTTCCTACCAGATTTAGGGGCCGTCTTACAAGCTGTGGCAGCCTTTCTACAGCCAGGGTTTAAAGTCCTCAGCACACATAGCCCTTGGATTGTAACCCTGTGCTTTAAAAATGTCTTTGTTTTCCCCTGAACTAATTTATAGATTTACCCTGAACATTTTACATAAATCGCTTTTGAAAACGATTTTGCTTGAGCTGATTTCCAGTGGAAATCCTGTCTGGTGAAAAAATTGACCTTGCTCTTAAGGTTATGCATGGGTTTCAGTTTCCCTACCCCATCCCACACACATGATAACATCTTTTAGCAGCATGGTGCTATTTCTAAATTGAAGGCAACACAAGCAACTCATGGAAGATGCTGGAGGAACTCAGCAAGTCAGGCAGCATCTATAGAAATGAATAAGCAGCCAACATTTCAGGCCAAGACCCTTCTTCAGGATACTTTTGTGATACGTCCATCATTGTTAATCCCAAAATTGGGTCCCCCACTGGCTCTAATTTTTCTGACTCACCATATTGATTTTCATATGCAGCACTTCTGCAGATTCATTGCACTTTTGCAGATTTGAGTCACTTCCAAACCTTGCAGTACCTACACTTGCTATATGACGACGTCGCTGAAGATTGTTCTATAACAATGTTTCTAGTCCAATTAGATTGCTTTTCTCAGAAAGAACTCAATTATCCAATGCTACAGTTTTTGTTGCTCCCTTGACCGTCTTAACTCCCCTGATTTCCCTTATTTCTTTCCCTTCACTCCATGGCAGCCTGAGTAGCCAGCATTGTCAGAGCTCCTTGCCTGTGCTGAAACATAGACCAGAGTCCAATTAGCAGCAGCTGTTCTTGAACTAGCCATCGTTTATGCTTGTAACAAGCTTAGAAGATGAAATAACAATTCCAACACCTCCCTCCCCTTTCTTGATCTTTCTGTCTCCATCTCTGGAGTCGGCTTATCTACTGATATCTACTTTCAGACTCTCACGGCTACCTGGACTATTCCTCTTCCCACCCTGTCTCTTGCAAAAATGCCATCCATCCCCTTCTTGCAATTCCTCCATCTCCACCGCATCTGTTCTCAGGATGAGGCTTTACATTCCAGGATGAAAGAGATGTCTTCCTTTTTTAAACAAAGGGGCTTCCCTTCCTCCACTATCTGATCTCAAAAAGTATCTCTCCCATTTCCTGCACATCTCCCTCACCCCATCCGCCCGCCCGGGATAGGGTTCCCCTTGTCCTTGCCTACCACCCCACCAGCTTCCAGGTCCAACGTATAATTCTCTGTAACTTACACCTCCAACGGGATCCCACCACCAAAGACATCTTTCCCTTCCCCCCCCCCCCACCTTTCTGTTTTCCACGGGGATCGCTCCCTACATGACTCCCTTGTCCATTTGTTCCCCCCCCCCCCCAATCCGTTACCACCGATCTCCCTCCCACCACTTATCCTTGTAAGCGGAACAAGTGCAACACCTCCCCTTACACTTCCTCCCCACCACCATTCAGGGCCCCAGACAGTCCTTCCAGGTGAGGCGACACTTCACCTGTGAGTTGGCTGGTGTGGTCTACTGCGTCCAGCGCTCCCGGTGTGGCCTTTTATACATTAGTGAGACCCAACACAGACTGGGAGACCGTTTCGCTGAACACCTACGCTCTCCGCCAGAGAAAGCAGGATCTCCCAGTAGCCACACATTTTAATTCCACGTCCTATTCCCATTCTGATATGTCTATCCATTGCCGCCTCTACTGTCAAGATGAAGTCACACTCAGGTTGGAGGAACAACACCTTATATTCCGTCTGGGTAGCATCCAACCTGATGACATGAACATTAACTTCCGTTAATGCCCCCCCCTCCCTTTCTTACCCCATCCCTGATTTATTTATTTCTCCCCCCCCCCTTTTTTTTCCCTCTGCCCATCGCTCTTTGCCTGTTCTCCGTCTCCTTCTGGTGCTCCCCTCCCTCGTTCTTTCTCCCTAGGCCTCCCGTCCTATGATCCTTTCCCTTCTCCAGCTCTGTATCCCTTTTGCCAATCACCTTGCCGGCTTTCAGCCTCACCACCCCCCCCCCCCCCCCTCCGGTTTTCTATCATTTCGGATTTGCCCCTCCCCCTCCTACTTTCAAATTTCTTCCTATCTTTTCCTTCAGTTAGTCCTGATGAAGGGTCTCGGCCCAAAACATCAACAGTGCTTCTTCCTATAGATGCTGCCTGGCCTGCTGCGTTCCACCAGCATTTTGTGTGTGTTGCTTGAATTTCCAGCATCTGCAGATTTTCTCATGTTGGATAACAGTTTCTTAGTGGGAGTTCCCTGTTTATTGACATTTTCTAATGATATTGTGGCAAAATCCACTTAATAAATCAAAACTCAGTGAAATCCAATTTTTAGCTAAAATCTCTGGGTTTTTACAGATAATTGTTTTAAATCTGACTCCTGGGTTACTTATCCATTCGTCATTAGTTTCTCTTTACTCCAGCGAAAGTATTAACAAGTCTAAACTCTCAAAAAATGTTCTGCACTATATTTTAAATCCATTTTAATTTATGTTCTGATAGATGTAGAGGCCTACTCTCTCGCTGCTCCAGTAGAGATTGGACAAAAATGACATTCTTCTATGCTGTAACCATTCTTAATCCTGTCTCCATTCCCCAATCCCCCATCCTAATATTCCTGCACCAGGCTAGAGAACACAAAAAAATGGGAGCAAGATTAGACCACTCGGCACCTCAAGCCTGCCCTGCTGCTTGGTATAATTGGAGTTGATCTCTACTGGCTTGTAATAAGGAAATTATGGTTGTTATAAGTAATAACCATAATTCCTCAATATTTCAAATATCAGTCTTTGCCTTAAGTTTATCTACTGATCACAGGTGAAGTGTCGCCTCACCTGGGAGGACTGTTTGCAGCCTTGAATGGAGATGGAGGAGAGGATTGAGCAGTGTAGTGACACCATTCAAATGGTCAGGGAAATGTTGAGATTTAAATAACCTGGATTCTTTTGGGTAGAATCATATATTACCAGCAGGTTTGTCAGTTGTTAACAATGGGTATGTCTGCAAGTGACATCAACACTTAATGATAGATGGGGAGTTTTTAAACATTAAATGAGCCTGTTTTTAGGGCCCAAGGTCTTAGTAATAAAGCTGCTGGATTATCGGTACTGTTCAGGTTCAGATCCAGCTACCAAATGTGCTGTATACTGTTTCCAAAGTGTTCCAGGAAAGAACTGATCACTCTCTCCAACTCAGTCAAATAAAACTTTGTCACCTGTGTTTGCAATGAGGTAAACTACAATTTATGCCGTAGTTGGTCAGTATCCAGTAGATTGCAAATCCCATCAGTTACTGGTGTAATAGCAGATCTCTATGTAGTGGATAGCTTTGGTCTCTGGTCTTCAGTACTGCATATTAAAAGCCGGTGGATTAGAAGCATCGAACAATGTATGGTGCCACGTGGGATTTGGACAAGATTTGGTCCCCATGTCAACTGTTTTGCCCTTCTACATTAATCTCATTCACTAATCTCCTAAGTAATAAACTGCCTTGCATTACAGTAAGTCCCCAGGTTAAAAACGTCAGACTTGTGGCCAACTCGTACTTACGAAAGGACTGCCATAAAGCCTATTATAATAAAAATTTGTCGGCTCGAGGTATTTTAAGTTGGATCACGTTGCCGTTAACACTGCTGAGTGTGTAATTTTGTATTTGGATTAAATTTTTCTCTTATTTACCCTTGTAACCATGCCTTTAAAGCGTAAATCCAATGCAAGTGCTGGTGAAGCATCAAAGAAAAGGAAAGCGATCACGATTGAAAATAAAGTGGAAATAATAAAGCGATCAGAAAGAGGTGAAACGCCATCGGTCATTGGAAAAGCATTAGGCTACAGTCGGTCAACGATCGGAACAATTTTAAAGGATAAAGTGAGAATAATGGAGCATGTGAAAGGCTCTGCCCCGATGAAAGCTACAATTATTACAAAGCAACGCAATGGTTTAATTATTGAAATGGAAAGGCTATTGATAATTTGGTTAGATGATCAAAATCAGCGTAATATTCCTATTAGCCTTGCTTCAGTGCAAGAAAAGGCTCGAAGCCTTTTCAATGATTTAAAAGCTGCACGTGCAGCAAGTGAAGGTGATTGTGTTGAAGAATTTGTTGCAAGTAGGGGTTGGTTCAATCGTTTCAAAGTGAGAGCAAATTTACAGTTTTAAGAACTGTTTCTTTATTTTTTTACAGTACTGTATACCTACAAACATAGTTTCTCTCTCAGTACAGTACTGTATGTAGTTACTTTTATTATTACTGTATTATGTACTGTATTATGATTAAGATGTTTCAGTATATTTGGAACTGTTTCTTAAGAGTTTTTTTAAGCATAGAAAGGTAAAATAATATACTAAGACAAACATTTGACTAACTGACGCTAAATAAGAACCGTATGTACCTGTTCCGACTTACCTACAAATTCAACTTAAAGACAGACTTAGGAATGGATCTTGTTCATAACTGGTGGGGACTGCCTGTGTATATACTGATTATGTCTCTCGAATAGCCTTTATACTTCAATCCCCCTGCAATTCTAGATTTAAATACTTTTCTATTTGTCTTATGCTTATAAAATTAATTGTTAGGAGTGATAGAAAATTAAATAAAAGCATCAAGATATCCAAAGAAACATAAGTTTTAATGGAGATGGAGTTCTTTTACTGTTTCTTGGGTAGATAGCTCAGTGTATTAATTCACCAAGTATTATCACACTCTGCCAGGAAATGCGATAATATGGATTTGTTAAACCCCAGGGTGCAAATGGAACATGTGGATCTAATACTAATACTTTAAAAAAATGTAATAACTTTTAAGAGATGCAAATAGTGAAACATTAGTCACAGGCTCAGCAACCCATCATAAACATGAAAAACCCCATAGATGCTAGAAATCAAAATAAACACACACAAACTGCTGGAGGAACTAGGCAGGTCAGGCAACGTCTTTGGAAATGAATTGATAGTCGACATTTCAGGCCAAGACCCTTCTTCAGAACTGGAAAGGAAAGCGGGGAGATGCCAGAATAAAAAGATTCTGATTGGTGGGGGGGAGTGGAGGATAACTAAAAATTGATGGTTGAAGTCTGATTGGTAGGAACAGTAAAGAGCTGGAGAAGAAGGAATCTGGTAGGAGAGCAGAGTGGTCCTCAGGAGAAAGGGAAGGAGGATGGGCACCAGGGTAGATGATAGGCTGGTAAGAAGAGGAAGAGGCCAGAGTGGGCAATAGAAGAAGAGGGAATGGGGAGGTTTTTTAACTGGAAGGAGGAATCAATATTCGTACCATCGGGTTCATGTTGCTCCTCCACCTTGAAGGCAGAGTCATCTTGGCACAAGAGGAGGCCATGGACTGACATGTCAGAATGAGAATGGGAGTCATAATTTAAAATATTTGACCACCAGGAAGTTCCGCTTTTGGTGATGGAGCAGAGGTGCTTGATGGAGTGATCCCCCAATTTGATACAGTGGAGACTGGGGGGGAGGGGGGTTGGCCAAGTTGCCTTTCTGTGGTGTAAATCAGGGAACACTTCTTACTGTATGACAATCTGGAGGAGTTACAAGCTTCAGTGGCTGAAATAGGTGAGACTGTGCATACAACAACTGTTGCCCGGGTGCTTCACATGTCACAGCTTACTGGGAGGATGGTGAAAAAGAAAGCCACTGTTGGGGGAGTGGGGGAGGAAAACTCACATGAAATCGTGGCTAGAGTTTGACAGAAGCAGTTTGGGAAATTCTGAAGTCAGCTGGAAGAAGGTTCTATGGCCTGATGAAACCAAAATTGAGCTTTTTGCCATCAGACTAAACACTGTTTGCTGTAAGCCAAAAATATCGCACATCATGAAAAAAAACACCATCCCTACCATGAAGCATGTTGGTGGCTGCATCATACTGTGGGGATGCTTCACTGCAGCAGGTCCTGGAAGGCTTGTGAAGGTAGCGAGTAAAATGAATGCAGCAAAATACGGGAAAATCCTGGAGGAAGCCCTGTTGCAATGTGCAAGAGAACTGAATGAAAGAAGATTTGTTTTCCAGCAAGAAAATGACCCCAAGCATAAAGCCAAAGCTATACTGCTTATACAAAGTATTCACCCCCACTTGGCAGTTCTCATGTTTTATTGTTTTACAACATTGAATCAGGATGGATTTAATTTGGTTTTTTGACACTGATCAACTAAAAAGTCTCATGTTAAAGTGAAAACAAATTTCTACAAGTTGGTCTAAATTTATTTCAATTATTAAACACAAAATAATTGATTGCGTGATTACTCACCTCTTCAAGTCAGTATTCAGTAGATGCTCCTTTGGCAGCAGTTACAGCCTTGAATCTGAGAGGTTAGGTATCTTATCAGCTTTGCACATGTGGACACTAATTTTTCCCCATTCTTCTTTACAAAACTGCTCAAGCTCTGTCAAATTGCATGGGGATCATGAGTGAACAGCCCCACAAATTCTCAATTGGATTGAGGTCTGGACTCTCTGACTTAGCCACTCCAGTACATTAACTTTGTTTTTAAGCCATTCCTGTATACAGTGCCTGTATACTTCACTTGGAAGTTTTCATGTTTTATTGTTTTACAACATTGAATCATAATGGATTTAATTTGGCTTTCTGATAAACAGAAAAAGACTCTTTCATATCAGAGTAAAAACAGATCTCTACAAAGTGATCTAAATTAATTACAAATGTAAAACAAAATACTCGATTGCATAAGGATTCACCCCCTTTCAATATGACACACCAAATCATCACTGGTGCAGCCAATTGGTTTTAGAAGTCACTTAATTAGTTAAATAGAAATCACCTGTGTGCAGTCAAGGTGTTTCAATTGATTGTAGTAAAAATACACCTGTATCTGGAAGGTCCAACTGCTGGTGAGTCAGTATCCTGGCAAAAACTACACCATGAAGACAAAAGAACACTCCAAGCAACTCCGCGAAAAGGTTATTGAAAAGCACAAGTCAGGAGATGGATACAAGAAAATTTCCAAGTCACTGAATATCCCTTGGAGTACAGTTAAGTCAATCATCAAGAAATGGAAAGAATATGGCGCAGCTGTAAATCTGCCTAGAACAGGCCGTCCTCAAAAACTGGGTGACTGTGCAAGAAGGGGACTAGTGAGTGAGGCCACCAAGAGACTTACAGTAAGTAACTGCTTGGAGTCTGGGACAGTAGGGTTAAAAGGGTTTCCTCACTGACAGAATAAAACACAATTTATTCTTCAGGGATCCAAGCTTTTTCACCTTGTATATCAGTGATTTTGAATCAATTACGTTCAATTTGGATCCAAGCAAAACAGTGTGGGATACTTCATTAATGACGGAAAATTTTAATAATGAACAAGAAACAAAGCAATTCCCATGTATGGTGACACAGATCACAAGCATATTACGCTGGCACAATAAATTCAGAACATCCATTGGCCTTTTTGGGAAACCAGCCATGAAACATACCACCAATCTGTTGTAATCTTTTAAAAAAAGTTGATTCTCCAAAAAGCCCTGTTCTTGATCAGTAGAGTATCTTCTTGGTATCACATTTATAACCCACTATTAACCCATCTTGAAACCCTATGCGTCCATATGATATCTTTGGTGTCAAATGAAACTTGGAACAATAACCCAGGTGGTCAGAGGTATGAATGTGTAAGCATAAGAATTAAGAGTAGATTAGCTCAAAGGCCTCTTAAGTTTGTTGATCCATTTAATAGGATTGTGATAAATTTGGTCCATTTTCCAGACGTATCCAAAAATTCTTGCTCTCAGTAATGTATGTTACTGGGTAACTAAGACACCATGAATCTGAAAGGTGGAGAATTGCAGATTATAAGCCATCTAAGTGAAGAGAGTCCATATAGTCACTACCAAAAGCTTCTTGATTCTAGGTTCTTCAGCTAGAGGAGGACTTCTCTCAGCATCTATTATTCTGTTTCCGTCTTGCTGACTCCACGGAAAAAGCAGTTTATGAAACGATCCTTTAGATAACATTTCGGAGAACGTGCTACATCATCTCCAAGATGAATTCATGCTTTCCTGGATATAGAGCCAAAAAAATATATGCAGATGTCTTGCAGGTGCCCCGTAGAGTTGCAGTAAGATTTACCCACACTTGTACTCCTCTGCTATGCAATAGATACTGGAACTTCTGCCTTTCTGTGGCTATTTTCTGGTTTTGTACTTGAGTGCACACAGATCCCTCCAAATACCTAAAGTGAACCAATATTCTGAGTTTCTTCCTACAAAAAAAATAACATTTTCAATATGACACCCCAAAATAGAGCATATATATTGATGTTTACCACCACTGAGTTTTAAAAGATATGTGCCTGCAGACTTGAAGATTTATCAGTTTAAGGTAATATAATTAGGGACAAGAGAAGGTCTTTTTCCTCCTCAAGCCTGTCCTGATATTCAGTAAGGTCATGACTGATGCAATTTCCCTCTTAAGTTTCCTGTCCTGTCTATAAATCCTCAATTCTGTTACTTATTCAAAGCTGAGATAGATAGCAGTATCGTGGATTTGAGTATCCAGCCACCTTTACTTTCTGGGTAAGGAATTCAACCCTTTGAGAAAAGTCTTTCTACCCTATCTCTTTCATAGTTAGACAACCCGTTATTCAGGGTCTTTGTTGTCTGTAGTCTTAGGTTCTCCTTTGAGCCTAGGACCTAAAAAAGAAAAGGATAAGCCCGACAACTAATCACTTGATTCAGAAATACTGATCCAGAATGGGATTAATTGGGGGGAATGGATGAAATATGGCAAGCCAGCACTGAATTGTGAGGGCAAACCATGTTCAACCAATTTGTTCAACTAGTTTTAACGTGATAGCTGAATTGGATGATGGTTATAAAGTTAATGTGGTGTGCATAGACTTGCAGCAGCTTCTGGTAGGGTGCCAGATTACAGCTGTACCAGCACAGTTGCAGCTCGTATAAAGGAGACATTGGTAGTATGAATATGATGTTCAGTTGTAGACAATAGGAGCAAGTCTTTGAAAGTCACAGGTATAGAGCGAAGAAATATGAATGGTGATGTTAAAAAAGTAGCTTTAGATCTCTAGATGTAGTCTCAATATAGTGTCTTGTACAATAGTAGTAAAACTTACTGTCTTTAATTCCCTTGAAGTAAAAGACAGCATTCCATTAGCTTTCCCTCTTCACTGCATTTACATGCCAGTTTTCTGTGTTTCCTGTACAGTGACCCACAAGCCTGTGCTGCATCTTTCTCTGGCCTTTCTTCATATAAATAACAAACTGTTTTCTGCATTTAACCTATGAATATCCCTCTGTAATTTTTCTCTACTCTCCACGGCCTGTCTTCCACTTACTCTTGTACTGCCTGCAAATTTGCAGTTAAGTTTCCATCTGCAGTCTAAACAAGAGCAAACTTAACCCTAAAATTTCCATTCACAAGAAAGAGTGAGGTCACTCAGTGGATGTGCTAGTTAACAATTGTGTTTCTTCCATCCCACCACGTTGTATATGAAAAGCAAAGGCTACTAGGATACTGGGAGGATCCTGATGAGTGAGGTTGGGCAAGGTAAAGACTGTGACCTCATGGGACTTTGGTGAGATTTCTCTCACTTAAAGCTTCAAAGGGGACTCAGGGGAGGGGGCTGGGGTAGGTAATTATGGGCGGCACAGCAGCCTAGCAGTTAGCATAATGTTATTACAACACCTGCGACCCAGGTTCATATCTGCCGTCTGTGAGGAGCTTGTGCTTTCTCCCTGTGACCACGTGGGTTTCCTCCCACGTTCCAAGAATGTGCTGGTTAGAAGGTTAATTGGTTATATGGGGTGTAATTGAGCAGCACGGGCACATTGGGTCAAAAGGGTCTGTTAGCATGCTGTAATCTCTTTTTAAAAAAATCTTCCCGTCTTTCAGCCACAAACATGCCCAAACTTTTCTGCATATTTATTGATGTGTTTTATTGACATTAACCAAGTAAGCCACACAATTTTTCAGCACTCAAATCTGCCAATAGATCATTCTAGATATTTGTTCCAATCTACAACACAATACTTGTAAGTTCATGGAATAAAATAGTCACTTATCAGAACTCACGCTGGAGGCGCAATGACATCAGCGCCGGACTCTGGAGCGAAGGTTCCCGAGTTCGAATCCATTAGGGCCGCTCCCAGATAAGCTTTCCATCTGTGCCGGGTTGAGTGTCAAGCTCGCAACTCGGCCTCTTAAATAAAAAACACTGCGCTGTGAGAAGGATGTGAAAGACCACTCACAGAATCTTTCCTCTAAGACAACCACTTTGGGGAAGAGAAGTGGTCGCCGAGGCTCTGGCAGAGTATGGCACACAAAAAAAATCAGAACTTAAAATGTGAAACCATGGAGGACAGTTCACCTGTCACGGTTCACATCTCTCAGAGGTCTCTGAATAGTGACGTGAGCAGATGTTGATGTGTAGTCCATTGCTGCTCGAGGAATCCCATCGCAAAACAGCAGTTTTTTCTTTCAGAGTGGAAAGACAGGAGGAAGTGAGAAAGACATGGGAGCTGTCATTGACCTGACGGGTGACGATGAAGAAGACATGTCGACACAAGGTATGGACCTTTACAATCTTCCACCATCTTCCTCTTGAAGCTCCCTGTAATTAGTGATGCATAACTCTCCCCTGAAATCTATAAACATCAGTTGTAGTTGTGACAAACTCCTGGTGCATGCCTGATTCTGATACAGAATCTCCCTCAGAAAGAATACCCATCCATCGGTGAGTTTATTTTAGCTAAGTATATTTTTTAGGCCTGGTGCCAGTAAAGTAGTTTATCATATAAATTAAAAGAGCATTGCAGTAATAAAAATATATAAAAGGCTGCACCGGGAGCACCGGACACAGTATATCACACCATCTGACTCACAGGTGAAGTGTCGCCTCACCTGGAAGGACTGTCTGGGGCCTTGAATGGTGGTGAGGGAGGAAGTGTAAGAGCAGGTGTAGCACTTGTTCCGCTTACAAGGATAAGTGCCAGGAGGGAGATCGGTGGGAAGGGATGGTTGGGGGGGGGAAGCGAATGGACAAGGGAGTTGCGTAGGGAGTGATCCCTGCAGAAAGCAGGAAGAGGAGGGGAGGGGAAGATGTGCTTGGTGGTGGGATCCCATTGGTGGTGGCGGAAGTTACGGAGAATTATATGTTGGACCTGGAGGCTGGTGGGTTGGTAGGTGTGGACAAGGGGAACCCTATCCCGAGTGGGGTGGCGGGCGGATGGGGTGAGAGCAGATGTCAAATTAATCATGTCTGTCTGCTTGAGATCCATATCCTTCCATTCCCTTCATGTTTATGTTTCTATCTAAATGCCCCTATTACCTCAGCCACCATCACCTGGGGGCAGAGCATTCCAGGCACCTAGCACTTTCTGTCTAAACCAGGGGTCGGCAACGTTTACCACTGAAAGAGCCAATATGGACCCATTTCCCACAGAAAAGAAAACACTGGGAGCCACAAAACCCGTTTGACATTTATTAAAATGAAATAACACTGCATACAACGGGTTTTTTTGCCTTTATGCTATGTATAAACAAACTATAATGTGTTGCATTTATGAAATTGATGAACTCCTGCAGAGAAAACGAAATTACATTTCTGCATGCAACAAAAACATTTTGAACTCCGAAAAAAAAGACGTTGGGTTGAAGGTTACTCCATAGGTAGCCTACCTTGGATCGAAGAATTAAAAGAAAGCGTGCACTGGCGGGTGTCAGGCATTGGCAGTGGTGATGTATAGCGATAAAAAACACGTTGTAGAGGTGTAGCGCTACACGCAGCGCTAAAATAAAGACACTGCAGTCAAAGGTTACTTTATTCGAACTAAACAGCCTTGATTTAAAACCTCCCTCAACCCATCCTACGTACTCACAAACCCCCGTAGGCTATCTCCCTTAGCCGGAACGGTGGCTAATTGTGAGCCGGTTCGGATGTGCCAGGAAATGGGTTGCCACAACGTTTTTAGATTGTACAAGATCACCATTATCTTCAAATTTCGAATTACATTTCAAAAACTAACAAACTACGGGGAGCCGCAGCACAGAGATCAAAGAGGCGCATGCGGCTCCGGAGCCGCGGGTTGCCGACCCTTGGTCTAAACAAAAACTTGTCCTGCACATCTTAAAATTACTCCCTGAGCAGGCTAAATGTGTTATCAATCTGGCTGAAATTGCACATGAAATGGTAGCATAGTGGTTAGCGTAACACTATTACTGTATTAGCAACTTGGATTCAATTCCTGCCGCTGCCTAAGGAACTTGTATGTTCTCCCCGTGGCCAAGTGGGTTTCCTCCGGGTGGTTCGGTTTACTCCCACATTCCAAAGACACGTGTTCAGTGGGTTAATTGGTCACTTGGGTGTAATTGGGCAGCACAGGTGCATTGGGCCAAGAGGGACTGTTACTGTGCTGTATCTCTAAAATTAAAGTAAGCTTGCATCTGGATACTATTACTGAACAAATATGTCCATTCAAAGTGTTCTCAGCTTCTCTCTGTGGGTGGATATAGTTGATATGTCAGGCTTGTATAACTTCAGCATACGTTTTATCTTGACTAGGTGCCAGGAAACACAATCAGCCTACTAACCAAGGAACGAACCAGCTTCCACTGCCCCTGCCCGTTGTCCAAAACCAGGTTCGACCTCCTGCTGCTTCCCAGGGGATTTCTGCACAGCAGCCCTCCACACAGACCCACTTACCAGCAAGCCAGAACAGCACGACCACCATCGGGTTAACAGTACAGACGGCCAGTGTGCACAGTGTGTCTGCAGGTAGAGTATTAGCAGGTATTGAATCCTAATGTTAAGTATCAGTTTCCGATCTTGCCTTGGCATTTATAGGACAGAAAATTGGCTGGTTTGGAGGCTGCTTAATAGTGCTGGCACTTGTCCTAGTGTCACTTTATGGACATAACAATCAGTGTATGTATTTATATTTATTGTGTTTTTTTAATATTGTGCTCTTTATCTTTTGTGGGATTTTTGTGCTGCATCTGATCCGGAGTAACAATTATTTTGTTCTCCTTACACTTATGTACAGGAAATGATATTAAACAATTTTTAATCTTGAGTCATAGTTACACTTCCAGAATTTACAAAGATGTTAATGAGATACTTCCATATTGTTTCATTGTTTTAACATAGAAACAGACTGTCTAGCACTACAGGCAGTAAAGGCCCTTCAACCCATGGTTGTTTTATCTATCTTTATCTATCCAAGACCAATCTAACCCTTCCCTCCTACTTAGCCCTCTATTTTGCTATCATCCACATGCCTACCTAAGTGTGTCTTAAGTGCTGCTAATGTATGTGCCTCTACCACCATCTGTGTTCCATGCAGTCTTGTGAAAAAACTTTTTTTTTAAAAAAAACAACCTGACTTTGACATCCCCCTATATTTTCTTCCATTTACCTTAAAATTATGCCTCCCTCATCTTACCCATTTCTACCCTGGTAAAAAAAAATTCTGCTATTGTGTGAGAATTTACAATAAAATTCCACTGCATCCTACTGGGATTAGGAGTGAGGTGTCAATAGCTTCTATACATAGCCCTGTTCCTCCTGCCCTACTCCACTACAAACTTCAATCTCACAGTTTCAAGGTCAGAACCTCTTGAAGGATAAAGTGAGAGGAGTATCAGGCAGATGGTGGAGGAAAGGTCAAGATGCTAGCACCCTCTCAGTGTTCGTGGTCGGTGGGTTTTAGGGTAGTCAGAAGCAGGAGGCATGAGGTGCAACAGACCAAGTTCACTCGGAGTGCTGGTGTTGTGTCTGGTGCAGATAAGAGGTAATGGGAGTGGATTGTGGTTATGCAGGTTTAGGAAAGTAAAGACATGAAGAATGCAAGGTATTGACACACGGCTGATAACAGTCTGCCTTCTTGTTGCAATATGAGTGTTACGTAAGGAATGACGTCCATCCTCTGCACTATTGACACTGAAACCTTTAAGGGCACAAGGGTAGACTCATCGCAGATGTATACTGATAATTTTCCAAAGCGATGCAAAAGCAGTGCAGAAATGTTATTATATTTCATTGCAAATATTTGATTGCATCATTTTTCAAAGTTACGGGGCAACACAATAGCATAGTTGTTAGTGCAGTCACTTTACAGCACCGGCTGTCAGAAGAAGAATAGCCCTTAACCTGGCAGTGGAGTTATCGGGGAAGCATCATGACAGTGTTTCCATAGTAAGCTATTCTAGTTTTTACAAGCCCAGGTTGCTAGCTGAATGCTCAACCGGACTTGGATTCAAACTTGGAAACCTTCACTCCGGAGTCCGGCACTGATATTATTGTGGGACCAGCTGTCAGATTGAGGCTCATCTGTAAGGAGTCTGTACGTCCCCGTGACCGCATGGGTTTCCTCCAGGTGCTCTGGTTTCCTCCCACATTCCAAAGACGTATGGTTAGAGAAAATGAGTTGTGGGCTTGCTATGTTGCTGCTGGAAGCATGGTGACACTTATGGGCTGCCCAGTGCAATCGCTGAATTAATTTGTCATAAATGACACAGCTCACTGTATGTTTCTATGTACATATGACAAATAATGTTAATCTTTAAAATAATAAAATATTTGTTCAGCTGTATTTCCAGGTGATTGATCCTGATGTGTGGTTACAAATAATCCCAACATGTGAAGAAAAAAAACAGAAGAATCCTTGCTCCTTAAACAGAAATTCCTAAGAGAGGTTCTTTGGCCATTGTCATTATTGTGTTCAATGTTGAGGGACAGTGCAGAGCAAACCAGGACACCAGCATGCAGGATATTCAACTGAACTTTATTGATAACACTGCTTGTACAGTATGTGAACTCCATGTGGGAGTGGCTAGTTGAGCAGCATGGGACTAACACTAATAACTGCACTACAGTCACACTGCTGTTTGTGGCATCTTCATTCGAGCTAGAATGATTTCTCTGTTGTAAAAGACTCCCTAAGTGTTTGCCTTCTCCTTTCTTTAGTCCTGTTAAAAAGGGGTGAAATGTATCCAGGTTGCAGATAAGTAAAAAGCAGGAAGAAGAAAAGTCTGATATAGGTGAACTTCCAGCCCTAAACAGTAGGTGTACTGTAGGAAGAATATAAATCAGGATTATTTTTAAAGAATATGGCAATAATTGTAAACATTTAATTTTTGGGAAAGGAAAACTAATCAAATTTGCAAAGTTAGAATGGAGTCCATTCAGGATTTCTGTGTATCAAACCAGGGAGTGACTTATTTAAGATCTGGTTATGTGAAATGAGATGGGATTATTAATAGTTAAGGAATTCCTGGGGGCAGCATGATCATAACATAAAATTTCATGCTCAGTTTTAGAGTGAAGAACTTGACTGAAATATCTATCTTAATCCTAGAGGGAATTAGAAAGGTATGAAGGTAATGTTGGCTACCGGATTTCGGGAAAATTGAAGCTAAGGTGGCAGATAACGAGTGGTAATATTGAAGGAAATGTTTTATCATTCTGAGCAAACATTTGAGATACAGAATGTGGAAAAAAATATCTGTAGTTAACTGGAAAGATTAAGAGTGTCCAATTAAAAGGAAAAGATTAGAGTTCGTACTGAAAATGGCAAAGGCAAAAGGCAAAGGATAAATTGGGAAAATGCAGATTGCACTGAATACTGATGAGATTGCACCCATAATCTACAATTTACAGATTTGGCCTTTACTTAAGGAGCTTGCATTGTACTTGCATTTGAGACAGTTTACGAGCTTGATTCCTGTGGGGTAAGGGGAGTGTATTCTCAGGAATGATGTCCTCCACCTGCTGGTGTACAGGTGAATGAGAGTGAATGAAGGGGCGGGGGTGCTAGGTAGGGTGGGTGTTGGGAAAGTGCCTTTTATTGGTGCGGGGCCTAGAGTCAGAATAAGACAATGTGCATTTAAGGAAGAGATGAAGAGAAGTTTCTTCCTAATGTCCAGGAAAAGATGTACAGACTTTTTTTTAAGTCTATGAGGGAGCTGAGATGATGGGACACGGGCTGGAACTTGCAGATCAGATCAGCTATGATCTAATGAAAGACAGAATAAGGGGGTGGGGCGAGATGACTTTAGGTTCAGATCTTTCTGTAATGATTAGTTTCATCATATGTGAACCTAAAGAAGGTTGTTGTGAGTAAGTGCGAACCGGTTGAAGCATTGGTTTACACGTAATCAGTGACCACTGGGCTCGACGGTTTCTATCCTACTGTAATCAGAACAGACCTCTTGTTTGATGAGGTGAGCTCTTAGCCTCACAATCTACCTCTTAGGATCTTGCACTTTATTGTTTACCTGCATGGCACCTTTTCAGTAGCTCTTACACTGTGTAACAATCTGATCTGTGCACAGTACGTAAGACTAGCTTTTCAGTGTATCTCCATACATGTGACAATAATAAACCACTTCCAGCAACACACACACAAAATGCTGGACGAATTTGGCAGGTCAGGCAGCATTTATGGAGAGGAAAAAACAGTGAACATTTCAGGCTGAAGCCCTTCATCAGGACAGGAAAGGAAAGGAGAAGAAGCCTGAATAAGAACATAGGGAAGGAAGAAGTACAGGGCTGAAGAAAAAGGAATCTGATCATAGAGGACAGAGGACCATGGAAGAAAGGGAAGCAGAAGGGAAGCCAGAATGGGGAATGTAGAGAAGAGGGGGGGTTCACAAAAATCGATAAATGTGTTGAATGTTTCTTAAGAATGCTGGCATATGTGGATCAGATATGGCATAATATTCGATGTGTTCTGTTCACAGGGCAATCAAATCCAAGCATTCTGCAGCATCAGCGTCCTCAAATGCCCCCGCCCACATCACAAGCACCCATCAGACCTCCCCCTGCCATTCTCCAAAGAGGAAGCTCCAACCCTGCAGTTTACACATCATCCCCAGCATACCAAAGTCACAGTGCAGTGCGTGCTGTAACGACACAGAGCCAGGCAGTGCGCCAGCCTAGTCCTCAGCCTCCTGTCAGTGGTAAGGATCATTTTAGTTCATTTTAACCTAGTAGACAAACGAAGGAAAATCTACAGTGTTTAACTCCATCTTCCTCCTGCCTTGGAAATGTTCTGTTTTTAGGTAAACAAGCTTATGACATTCCATCGGTTGTCTGTAAGGTGTTTGTACGTTCTCCCTGTGACCATGTGGGTTTCCTCCACATGCTGCAGTTTCCTCCTGCAGTCCAAAGACGTGTGGGTTATGATTGTAATTGTGGCATAAATGCAAGAGATTCTGCAGAATGCTGAAAATCCAGAGTAACACACACAAAATGTTGGAGGAACTCAGCGGGTCAGGCAGCATCTATGGTGAGAAATAAAGAGCCAACGTTTCAGGTAGAGGCCTCTCATCAGTCCTGATGAATGGTCTCAGCCTGGAACATCGGCAGCCTGAGCTGCTGAGTTTCTCCAGCACTTTGCTGGGGAACCACAACTGGTAAGTCGTGGGCTTGGCAACATTATGAGGCTGTCTCCAGTGCATCCTCAACACGTGATGTACTTCACTGCATGTTTCAGTATACATGTGGCAAGTAAAACCTAATATTTAAACCTTTTCCTCACAGATAATAGTTAAAGTTCCTTTGGAAGTAGGCTGTTGAATGCTTTGAGAGTGAGAATTCAAAAACCTTAACTTCAGATGCAGTTGGCCAGAATCTGAAAAATTGTACATCAACCCCAACAGCTCACAATCATATTGCCAGTCATAATTCAAAGCTCTAAAGTTCAAAATACATTTATTATCAAAGTATGTATTCCGTATACAGCCTTGAAATTCAACTTCTTACAGGCACCCACAAAACAAAGAAACACAATAGAATCCACGGGGGGTGGGGGGGGGGACTCACAACCAAAACCGACAAACATCCAATGGACAAAAAAGGAACAAATTGTGCAAACTTTTTTTTAAAAAAGTAAACAATTTGTTCTTTTTCTCTTCAGTACACTCAAAGTAAAGTCTTGTATTCTGTCAGCAGGAATGTCAGTCCGGCCACCACAAACCTCGTATATCGTCAACAATGTGATCTCTATTCCAATGATGCCGAATATGCCTCAGTTCACGGTACATCACCGGCCTTCACAGGTAAGGCACTCTGAGGAGGGCAGCTAATGCACTGTAATATCCAAAAAAAAGTCAGAGTCAGGTGGAGGGATTGGGGCAGGTGGAGGGATTAACCAATACAGTGTATTAAAATATTACTTTTCTGCCTTGTAAATTTTCTCTGTACTTATTTACATTGTTCCTGTAGGTGGCCAGAAGTGCACACAGTACTCCAAATTTGGCCTCGCCAATGTCTTATACAATTTCAACTTCACATCCCAGTTCCTATACTCACTTTGATTTATGAAGGCCAATGTATCAAAAGCTCTCTTTATGACCCCACATACCTGTAATGCCACTTTCAATGAATTATGAATCTATTCCCTGATCCTTCTGCCACGCCCTATGCCCTTCCCTGGGTTGTCCTTCCAAACTGGAACACCTCGAACTTGACTTCATTAAAGTCCACCTGACATTTTTCAGCCCATTTTTCCAGCTGATCCAGATCCTGACAGCCTTCCTTGGTGGTATCCGCAAATTTGCTGGACCTGTTTCCCACATTATTATCCAAGTCACTAATATCGATGACAACAACAGGCCCAGCACTGATCCTTGTAGAACATCACTCTGGAAGGAGTTTATCATTCTTTTTGCATAGTTTTCCATTGATTCTATTGTATTTCTCGCTTCAACAGTGAATGCCTGCAAGAAAATGAATGGTGACTTAACATATGTTCTTAATAAATTTACTTGAACTTTGGACTTTGAAAGCCGCCTGATTCAAAACATTAATTGGTTTCAATTTCCATAGCTGCTGCTTGTGTAGCTGAGTTCTTGCATGTTTCCTGTTGTTTTCAGATCCCAGCACTTAACACTTTTTGTTTCCCAATTTCCATGTGACCCTCAATACACATACTTGTTCTGTTGTAGTTTTACATGTTTTCTGAAGGTTTGCATTGTATGATTTGATTTAAGAATCAGACGTAAGTAATGGGTGGGGTTTCTCAGGCTCTGGAAATGACCTGTGTCCTTTACATTGCAGCAGGATCCTCCACGACCTATCCACCCAGCACCGCTCCCTGAAGCCCAAGCACCACAGCGGCTACCACCAGAGGCAGCCAACACCTCTCCACCCCAGAAACCCCACCTGAAGCTGGCCCGTGTCCAGAGCCAAAACGGAATTGTCCTGTCCTGGAGTGTTCTGGAGGTGGACCGCTCTTGTGCCCCTGTGGACAGTTATCATCTCTACGCCTACCACGAAGACCCAGCCACCACCACGCCATCTCAGTGGAAGAAGATAGGAGAAGTGAAGGCACTACCCCTTCCCATGGCCTGCACGCTTACCCAGTTTGTCTCTGGAAGCAAGTACTACTTTGCCGTCCGAGCTAAGGACGTTTACGGCCGATACGGACCTTTCTGTGACCCGCAGTCGACTGATGTGATGTCGACACAGGGTAATTAATAACAAAAATCAACAAAAAGAATCATGATATTTTTTCATTTCTTTTCTTACATCATGCATGACGTGTTGTAGTTTTTCTATAGATGTCTCTGACTCGATTAGTACCTGTGTACACTACACTGTATATATACAAAGAGGTTCATGGTATAAATTAGGCAGCACAATAAATACAGGATATTGCACCAAGATGTGCTGCTTACTCCTCCTCTGAGTTGCATTTCTTTCCGCTGCAGACTCGATTTGACCGGAGATGTTTGACTCATAGGGTCTTTAATGAGGCATCACCTACAGTGGAATTATTCAGCTCGTTCTATGGTTCTCAATGGGTCGACATTTAAAGAGAAACATTCCTAAATGTGACAAATGATGCAGACTGTTAAAGTGATTCGTACATGTATAACTTTTTGTGTTTTTTAAATTTTTTTTACTATTGTTTTCACTGCGGCCTCTAGCTATCACTTTGAAAAGCAGTGAAGTTGATCAGCAGTGACTGTAGGATAATTGCCTGAAATACTCCTGAAATGAATGCAACTTGCAATAGACTGCATACTTGATTCAGAGGCATTGTGACTGATTGAGCCTCAGCAAAGATGTCAGACCCCCACCCCCTTTCTTTTATTTTTCCAGTAAGACTATTGAAACCGTGTAAGATTTCAAACTGAGTTGCTTTACTGTGTTTTGATGGGAAGGGATTTTGGGTAATACGGTGGCGAATAAAAACAGATTCTATGGTTTTTGCCAAATGCCTGTGTTAAAAGTGTTATCAGAGCAACCTGTTGGTTCAGAAGATACAAATGAGATTCTCAAATATATTTTTAATCAGTGTGAAAGTACCTTATGTGTTCACTGGATAGTGAGTCTTTGAGAGAACCTTTTTTCATCAGTACCACTTTTCTGGTATAATGAATTTTTTAAGAAGATATATATAAATATATATATATATGTATATGTAAATCTCAATCCTGCTCTCCCATTAAAGCCACTATGTTGTATATATTCTTCCTTGCAAGCATCAAATCTTTCCTTTCGAACTTGATCTCAAGTCAGCAAGCACAAATCCTGCCATCCTGGGGAAGGGTTTCCATGCTCTTTGAAGGGGCAGATTAGTTAGCAGGAGCGAGTAAACGGTGCTCATGCTGAGTGGTTTTCAGATTCTTCCCAGATTGCCTTCTGGTTTCTCGCTGCAGCAGTTTCGGGGAGTCCCTTGCTTTTGGTTGAGTTTGTGCCTGTTCTTTAAAATTACCAGATGCCCACTACTACCCGTACTATAAACCCCTTCTGTTTGAAAGCTCTACAATATGGAAATCAGAACTGCTTAAGACCTGTCGGCACAACTCTGTTAGCAAAAGTCTGATCTGTCTGTTGTACAGTGACATTGGTGTGATGCAAACATGCCGACTCAAAGTCTGGTATACGCAAGGATGGACCAAGCAGTTCTCAGTACCACACCCAACAAAGTTGTGCCCCTGCACTGAAAGTCGGTTACTTTTGTGAAGCATTAATAAAGTTTAAAATTTTACATTAATTTAATCAAAGAATGGTCCTTTGAATTGGGTTGTGGCATCATGTACAGTCCCTCCCCTATCCCCATCCCTAGGGCGGCAGTGGCCAGGCAACAGCCTGTGTAGATTGTGTATTTAGAAACAATCTACTTTAATTTGAGCAGAACCTTAAAACACCGTAGTTCAACTAAACTTCTTCAAAATGGCCATAGTCAATCAACTGTTGTGACACTGACCTCGTACAGAAATAAAAATGATATTATGCACAAATTGTTACTTGTTCTGCAGGCTGTACTATTTCTATTGAGATTGAGGCCCCTCATCCACGCTCCAGGGTGGCTTCAGTACCTGTTGAGGGACCCAAGGCCATATTAAGTAACAATCGAGAAATCTGGAGCAAGTAGTGGTTGGCCATGTGATGGCCAGCAATGATTGGTAGGTAAAGGGTTAATGGTCAGTGGAGAAAAGTCTTCCAGCAGTTAAGGGGAATGGCAGGGGATTTACAACCTACTGCGGAGTAAAGCATCTACTGGGAAAGAGCATGCTTGGTGCAAGGAGACTGGATGCCTGTTTGTTTGCAGGTGAAGTCTGGAGTTGGAGAGAGAATAATCAGTAGAGCTTGGGCAGTTGATGTCACTCAATGAATATTCCTCTGCAGGTCTCGGGAATAGATTAAACAATTTGAACACCAGTAAAGTGTGCCTCACTGTGTCATTTTACTTGGAGAAAATTATAACTTATTACATTGTTTACTCATTTATGCAGCCTTCTAGCCAAAGGGTACAACAATAAAATCATGAGAAGTATATTTGTAATAGAGAAATCTCTTTCCCAGGGAGGGATTAAACACTGAAATGCTGGAACAGGTTGAATGTAATTGTATTGCCTTTTGGTTTTTTTATATTATTATTCTTTAGTTTACACGTAGTATACGGTCAATTGCAAGATCATGATAATTGTATTTCAGAAATGTGGCATCAAGCTGTGTTGCCCTGGATGCGACTTTTAAGTGAAATTTTGTTCACAAAAATCTGAAGTTTATAGTGTGAAAATAAAGATACTAGCAATGTTGTCTTCTCTCTTGCGTATAACTAAAATGAACTTCCAATTTAGTCTTCTACAGTCCAGCCCAGTTCCTTGTATATCTAATTACTGCCCTCAAAAGTTCAAAGTAAATTTATTACCGAAGTACATACATGTCAACATATACTACCTTGAGATTCTTTCTTGCAGACATTTAAAGGAAAATGGAATACAATAGAATTCATGAAAAATTATAAAGGTTCATAGTGAATACATATATGTGGAGCCCAAGTTACACATGCTGGTTGTGTGAAAATCTGCCTCCTGGTTCATTTGGCAGCATTGATGATTGACAAACACAGGAGTCTTGCATTGTCCTTCTCCACTGTTGGCAGGCTCTCAATAAAGCAGTTACAAAGACACTGAGATTCGTCTTTGTATTCCTAGTGAGGTATCAAGGTGGACAAGAAAATGGAGAAGGTTATCCCATTAATCCCCTCAGGTTTTTATGTGTGTGCACACTCACTCATGCACATACACATGTCCATGTGTGTATTGGTGTGTTACATGGGCATGATTTCTTCCAGCTATGTCAAATGACAGTTTCAGAGTATCACAATGGATCTTGAATCTTCCACACATTTGAAAAGGATTGTTGTTCGTAGTTTCAAATGGCATAGCCCAGGAGGGGCAGACGCAAGGCTGTCTGTTTGGGAGCCGGGGTTGCATCAAGCTATATCTGACATTTTGTCTACAGCCATTCCAACATGGGTGGTCCAGGATTGGAGTAAAATGTGTGATCTTCTCTAGAGTTAAATTTTTCAGTTGGGTGTTTGTTGCCTAATTTGAACATTATGAATATAAGATGCAGCATTTCCCCAATTAAACTGCTGAAACTAGAACTCCCCAAGCAAATTTCAAGTCTAATATTTTACACTTTGCCTACTAAATATGGAATGGGTATTAGTATATATGAAGTACAAGACTGTACATTATAATCTCAATAGATTTTTCCCAGAATAATCCAATCCTAATTGGTGTCTGCATATCTTCATCACACAAGATGTATATATATAGAGATATACAGTGGCATACGAAGGTTTGGGCACGCATGGTCAAAATTTCTGTTACTATGAATAACTAAGCGAGTAAAAGATGACCTGATTTCCAAAAGGCATAAAGTTAAAGGTGATATATTTAACATTTTAAGCAAGATTACTTTTTTATTTCCATCTTTTACAGTTTCAAAATAACAAAAAAGGAAAAGGGCCTGAAGCAAACATTTGGGCACTCTGCATGGTCAGTACTTAGTAACATCCCCTTTGGCAAGTATCACAGCTTGTAAACGCTTTCTGAAGCCAGCTAAGAGTCTTTAAATTTTTGTTTGGGGGGAGTTTCATCCATTCTTCCTTGCAAAAGGCTTCTAGTTCTGTGAGATTCTTGGGCTGTCTTGCATGCACAAGACAGACCTTTTTGAAAAGGTCACAAGATAGACCTTTTGAGGTCTATCCACAGATTTCCAATGATGTTTAGATCATGAGGGCCTTGGCAAAACCTTCAGCTTGCACCTCTTGAGGTAGTCCATTGTGGATTTTGAGGTGCGTTTAGGATCATTATCCTGTTGTAGAAGCTGTCCTCTTTCCATCTTCAGCTTTTTTTTTACAGACATTGTGGTGTTTGCTTCCAAAATTTCATTCTTCCCTCTTCCAATGAAATGTTCACATGCCACTGGCTGAAACACAAGTCCAAAGCATGATCGAACCACCCCCATGCTTAACAGTTGGAGAGGTGTTCTTTTCATGAAATTCTGCACCTTTTTTCTCCAAACGTACCTTTGATCATTGCGGCCAGTAAGTTCTATTTTAACTTCATCAGTCCACAGGACTTGTTTCCAAAATGCATCAGGCTTGATTAGCTGTTCATTTGCAAACTTCTGACACTGAATTTTGTGGTGAGGATGCAGGAAAGGACTTCTGATGACTCTTCCATGAAGGTCCTATTTGCGCAGGTGTTGCTGCGCAGTAGAACAGTGCACCACCACTCCAGAATCTGCTAAATCTTCCTGAAGGTCTTTCGCAGTCATACAGGAATTTTGATTTGCCTTTCTAGCAATCCTACGAGCAGTTTTCTTGGTCTTCCAGACCTCAATTTGACCTCCACCGTTCCTGTTAACAGCCATTTCTTAATCACATTACGAACTGATGAAACGGCTACCTCAAAACACTTTACTATCTTCTTATAGCCTTCTCCTGCTTTGTGGGTATTTATTTTAATTTTCAGATTAGGCAGCTGCTTAGAGGAGCCCATGGCTGCTAATTGTTAGGACAAGATTTGAGGAATCAGGGTTTGAAAAGCTTTGAAAGTTGCATCACCTGGCCTTTCCTAATGACAACTGTGAACGAGCCATCACCCTAATTAAGCTCTGAGACCTTGGTAAAAGTTATCTGAGAGCTCAAATCTCTTGGGGTGCCCAAACTTTTGCATGGTGCTCCTTTACTTTTTTTTTCCACTCTAAAATTGTACAAAACAAAAATAATACACTAACCTTGCTTAAAATGTTGAAACGAATGTTTCATTATGACTTTTGGAAATCAGTTCATCTTCTACTCACTTAACTATTCACAGTAACAGAAATTTTGAACGGGGTGCCCAAACTTTTGCATGCCACTGTGTGTGTATGTATATAAACACACACACACACATATATATAGAGAGAGAGAGAGAGAGAGAGAACATAGAGCAGTACAGCACAGGAACAGGCACTTTAACCCACAATGTTGTGTCAAGCCAATTAAATTAATAATCAAATGGACAACTAATGCCTAACAATGTCCACATCCTTCCGTTTCCTCACATTCATGTGCCTGTCTTTTAAAAGTCTTATGAATCTATCTACCACCACCCCAGGCCCTGAATTTTAGTGATCCATCACTTAGTGTTTAAAAAAAGTCTTGCCCCTCATATCTCACTTTAAATACTGCCTTCTGGTATTACATAATTTAATCCTCAGAAAAATAGTGTCTATTTATGCCTCATAATCTTATAAACCTCTATCAGATCTCAAAGTAAATTTATTATCAAAATGTATTTATGTCATGTACAATCATGGAATTATTTTCCTTGTGGGCATACTCAATAAATCCATAATAGAAAAATAATCATAATAGAATCAATGAAAGACTGCGCCAAGTTTGTCCAACCCCTTGTTTCAATACAATTCATTATTTTAATTGAAAATTACATTCTAGGGTTTATATACCTTTAAAAAAAGGTTCATTTGACTTTAGAATTGCTGAAATTAACATGTAATCTGTCCCAAATAAAAGAATTATGGTAGGGAACAGTCCCAGCATAATCAATGTGCTTCTGTTACTGGCTGAACTGATTATAATGCTGTCAAGGAAGATGTATCTTGCAGATCTGTAACTAAGTGTTTTCCACACCCTACTTACGTGTAATAATTCATTTTGAACATTAGTGGTCTGTAATATTGAATGTATTAACAAATTGTTGCTTCTATTATAGTACAGTGCAAAAGTCTTAGGATCATGGAAAAAAATCTAAAATGATAGATGCTTTCAAAAATAATAAATTTCTAAATATCAAACAATTACTATAAAGAGCAGTAAACAGTAAAAAACTAAATCAAATCAATATGTGGTGTGACCACCCTTTGACTTTAAAACTGGATGAATTATCTTCGGTACAGGTACACTGTCGTGCAGTTTTATAACAAAATCAGCTGGTAGGATGTTCCAAGCATCTTGGAAGAACTTGCCACTTCTTTTTGCAGACTTTGGCCGTCTTGCTTGCTTCTGTCTCTCCAGGTAATCCCAGACAACCTCTGATGTAAGATCAGGGTTCTGTGGTGGCCATACCATCTGTTACAGAACTCCTTGTTCTTTTCACAAAAAGATAGTTCTTTATTGCCTTGGCCATGCATCCAGAACACTTGTTGCCACTGTTCAACTCCCCAGAGCTTGTGTTTTTGTGTGTAGGCGAGTCTCTTGGCTTTGTTTCCACTTGGAGGAATGGACTCTTCCATGAAGACCACTTCTGACAAGACTTCTCCGGACAGTAGAGGGGAGTACTTGGGTTTGTTGGAAAAGAGAGAGAGAGCGAGATACTGCTTCTACCTCTTCAAACAATTCTGAGTGAGGCACAGAGAGATTTGTATTTAATGACAATTACCTTTATTGGTCAAACTAACAAGTAAGTGACTTCATACACTAAATACCTTGTGCGCACACCTGCTAAGTATCCCTGACTCTCCTGGATAGTCAAAGAATAGCAAAGGTATTACCCGGGTGGAGGAATTTACACTGGCCAGGCGTTCCTTGTTCCTCGTGGTCCCGATTCATTCTCCACGTGCTTCACGCAGGGTTCTTCTCGCTTGTATCTGCGATGGTTATTCTTCGAAGTTACCACCACCAGCACCTACAAAGCATCCACTTCCAATCAATTCAGATGTCGCATTCCCGTGTCATTGGCCGCAGGTCATGTGTCTGGCCTTTAACACCTGGTCGTTGGCTCTGGTCCAAAGCAGCATCCATTTATTGTCCTCTCCCCATCAAGGGACAGTTGCTGACTCATGGCTCTTTGTTCTCAGTCAGCAATGAGCTCGAATCGCCTCAGGCATTCACAATCCTGCATGTTATAGCCAACCAAAGAACATCTCATAAATAACTCATTTGGAAATGACCTCCAGTCCAGCAATTACCTGAAGAATCTTTGTGTCTTTATAACACTAATCATGTCAAGCTCACAAAATGGAGAATAGAGTGTCTTCACAAAATGGCAGCCTCCATCCCCCAAGCATACGGCAAGAACAAAGACGGCTTCCACTGTCCTTGATTCATTTGAATTCACTGATTTGAAGATTATCATTCTTTCTGCCCAACAGGTTCCAGTGGCTTCTGAGAGTTTAGAGCTGTTAAGTGCTGGATGACTTCAGATTTAGAAGGGACATCAGTTTGATGTACAGTACCTCTCAACTGCTGCACTCAGTTTCCATGGCAGCCACTGTGTTTCTGGTCCTTCAACCTTGCCTTTTTATTTGTGTTTCTTCAGAGAAACTTGGACAGCACATCTTGGAATTCCTGTTTCCCATGAAATTTCTGCTTGGGAGAGACCCTGCTGATGCAGGATGACCACCTTGTATTGTGCTCTGCTCACATTTGCCATGTTCATTCAGCTCATTGCGTCATTGATCATTAGCACCTGTTTTCGATCTTTGTTTAATCATGTATTGGGCAAAATACCTGCAGACGCATCAAGATTTTATTTGAAGAGTGGCACATTACTTAATATGTTACTTTCTTTAAATAAATACAAGTACTTTTCTTACATTTATTTTTTGGAAAATGAATGGGAAATCTAACATTTGTTGTTTTCTATTGACAAGTTAATACAAAAGGTACAAATTAAACATCCGAAACAAAACTTATATTAAAAAATTGAGTGTGCCTAAGACTTCTGCAAGTTCTAAATCTAACAGCTGCAGCAATCACAAAATGTTTCTGGACAGAACATACTTCTGAGCCAGACGAACAAAGCTATCTTCACAAGTCAAACAATGGAAGTGGATCATAACCTAGACTTCACTTACCACCCTGCAAGAATGAATTATAGAAATAGTTTTAATTTCTATGAATCTACAACTGCCTCTCCAGAGGTCACTGACATTAGCTGTAATGGTGAGCTCACCAAAGAAGGAATTTCAAAGACAATGTGCCTTCACTCATTACCAATGTGGCTGAACCATGGCTCCCCCTTAATGCTACACCTTTCAAAGCTGTAGTAGGTACATGTCACTAAGCACACCTCTTATTTTCCAACATGGGAAATGCTCCCAAGTGCTGATGTGGCAAGGATGGAATATATTAAAGGGGTGAAGCTGTTTTGATAATTCAGAATACTGTACATTGTGGCCTTAACTTTTCTTAATCAACTTTATAATCGGCATTGGAAATTTGCCTCATTTGGGTGTGGCCCAAAGGGGCCACACTGTGCTGTGCCGATCTATGTTCTATATCTCTAATCAGCCCCTCTGCCCAGACTCAAACCTTTGTACTGTTACAGTGTTTTTGGTATTAGGACATATAGCAACTAATCAGATCTGGATATGGGTGTAGATTAAATTTTAAATGCAGCTCTGGACAATGGGATCCTAGAGCTATGAAAACAGCAGTTGATTGAAAGGCCAGACAATGTTAATTAATTAACATTGTCTAGAGTGTGAGTGCTAAGGGGGCAGGGGGTGAGGTTTACATGTGGTTCAAAGAAAACGTACATTGTAGATACATTGTAAATATAGAATTGCCCTTTGATCTTTAGCATATATAATGTCATGTAGTGTTGCGTCGAGTGTTGCAGGCCTCTTTCTCTGAAAAGTTTTCAATATAATGCCTGCTGTGTGTCATTTTGTTGAATAAAAGACTACTTTCTATCTTCCAGTTACGTCTCTCTGGCGACTTTGTTCATGCTACAACAGTACAAATCATTTGTCTCTTATTCTGTGAGCCTGAAACTGAAATACAGTTTCTCTCATGGCTTGATAAATGAAAATTTCAACCCATAAAATCAACATTTATACAAATTCATAGGAGAATAATTCTAACTTAAATGTACAACTTGTGCGCTTTACAAAGGGCACCATGTTCCACAGTGAAAGCTCGGACACACCCAGTTTGGTTAGATAATTTGCACATTACATGATCTTAACCTGAAAGCCAGTTGTTTCACTTTGGAATGACTTGCTAGTGACTTCCAAGTGTGAGCAGTAACACTTGAGTTTTACTTAACCTGGAAAAATGTGTATAAGAGGTGAAGAAACCAGATCATTAATCAGCTTATTCCAAGTCTAATTTTACATTCTAATTATGAGATCTTCCCACTGACCATTACAGTGCTGGCCCTTCAACCCACTCCAAGATCAATCCAACCCCTTGTTACACTCAGTTCAGATCTGGTGGTAAGAGCTCAGAGGAGGCACGATTAATTGTAAAGCACTGATCAATTTACTCTGTCCTCAAGGAAACTCAAGGAAACCTAAGCAATATAATACTTATCTACTGCGAAGCACCTTCATCTCTTCTTCTGTCTCCAATATTGGCCGCAACAGTCTGTTGGTACAGCTCCTCCGTAAGTGTGGAGTGGTTCTGTTTGCTCCCAACTGTACTTCTTCTAGGGGGTGCAAACAAGTTCTTCTTGCCCCACAAGTTGCCACCGTAACTGTGCCACTGCAGGGTTCGGCAAGGCAAGGGAGTTTCACTATACAGTAAAGTTAACATAGCGCATTGAACCGTTCTCTGCAATTTGTGTTTCAAAATGTTTCAATGAGTTCAGCTACCCCCTCACTCAAGGCACGTAGCAGCCGCTCAGATGTTCACCTATTGCTTGGCTTTACATTTTATCCCTCTATATACCCCTCCCTCCCTCAAAGCCCTCCAGTTTACCATCATCCATATGCCTATCTGTCTCTTAAAATGTCCTCTAACGTATCTGCCTCTACCATTAATTACCCCAGGCAGTGCAGACACACCCACCACTCAGTGTAAAGAACTTACCTCTGACATCCGCCCTGTACTTCCCTCCAATCTCCTTCAAGTTATGCTCCCCTCATATTAGTTATTAGTCACAGCACAACCTCTGGACTCAACAACTCATGTCCTCAATATTATTTATGTATTGATTGTTATTTTTTTCCATGTGTTTTCTTTTGTACACAGGTTGCTTGCCCGTCTTTTTGTATAGATTTTCACTGATTCTATTGTGTATCTTTATACCTACTATAAACGCCAATTGTATAAACTTTGATAATAAAACTGCTTTTAACACTTGATTACAATCCATTTTCAGTTCTGTAGCTTGTACTACAAACATCAGTGAGGTTATGGAGAACTGCTCTTTAGAATAGAATCAGAATCTTATATACTGAACGCTGCAGGTAGTTCTAGTGTTCAACATCCCCTAACAATTGAGAAATCCCCAAATTCACTGGAATCTCCGGAATGGAATTCAGACACATAAGTAGGAGTTGGCATTCGCCTATTTTCCATTTAGCGACTGCGCCACAGATAACAAATACTGCTGCAGATGCTGTGGCTGCACATTAGAGTAGACTCAACAGATGGATGCCCTTCTAAATGGTGAGAGGAAGGAGCGGACTGAGAATACGTGTAGTGTTCGTCATCAAGGCCAGTTCAGCTGAGGGAAGTGTGGATGAACAAAGCTGTAACCTTGTTCTTCCCATTCAGTACCAAAGGAACAGTAATTTCACTTGGTGCCCACATTGATTTTGATTAAGTCCGTAAGACATAGGAGTTGAATTAGGCACAGATATGGTACTCAATACCACACCACCACTCAAGTCTCAATCTGTTCACACTATACTCCATGCTGTGTAGAGCTTTAGCTCTACTGTTTAAAGAAAAATTGCAAAATGAAATTTGAAGATTAAACAAATTACAGTT
This sequence comes from Hypanus sabinus, assembly GCF_030144855.1. Lineage (NCBI taxonomy): Eukaryota > Metazoa > Chordata > Chondrichthyes > Myliobatiformes > Dasyatidae > Hypanus > Hypanus sabinus. The sequence continues at coordinate 7,106,179 of NC_082734.1, forward strand.
TCACCAAAACTTAAAAGTATCTTGAAGCAACACACAAAATGCTGGAGGAACTCAACAGGTCAGGCAGCGTCTATGGAAAAGAGTAAACAGTCATAATTTTGGATCAGGACCTTCATCAGGACACATGCTTGTGAATGTTTCTTGAATTTTATTTTACATGCTAAAACTCTGCATTGAAAACCCATTTATCATTACAATTTTACATTCTTTTATCACAGATAAAATTGGTAACTTCTCATGACACAAATCAGTAACACAGGCCCATTAAGATTAAATTCAAGGGATTCAGGAGTTCCCAAATTTTTTTATGCCATGGACCATTACCATTAAGCAAAGGGTCCGTGGACCCCAGGTTGGGAACCCCTGAAGGGATTGTCAGGTGTTAGTTAAACTATCAACATGTATAATTAAATAAAAATACTTGGAAAATGTTCCTTGTACTTCATCATAAATTACTGCATGGTGTTGCAGATGTCGTGTTGGCTGCCAGCTTTGTGCACACTTGTCCACATTGTTTTCAAAATCCAGCACAATTAACACATGGATTGTGAAACTCAAAAGCTTCGTTCCAAAATGTCAACATTTTTATTGCATTGAAAATGAGAATCCTGCAAAGTTCCTAAGACCAAGACCACAAGCAGACAGAGATGAAGAAGTCACATCATCACTTCCACAGGTCTCACAAGAGTCTTTGTTCTTCCTTTGGTTCCTGCCATATTTTAACAATGGCAGTGCTGGGAACGGAGTCAGTTACCTTTTGTCTAAGTTGTGTATCTGTAGGCTGAGGGTTGTGAAGCTCGAAAGGAGATCAGCCACTTCATCAACCTGTGGAGCAACAGGAAGGCAAGAGCAAGTTACAAACAAGGACTTGTGGCAAAACTCCCAAAAGCTGTTTACAGACATGAATGGATAGTTGAGCTTAAGTGCTCAATCTACCATAAGCTTTATTTGCCCGACTGCACAATACACACTCAAAACGTTGGAGGAACTCAGCAGATCAGGCAGTATCTATGGAGAGAGATAAAGAGTCAATGTTTTGGGCCAAGACGCGTAAAGGGGAAGAAGCCAGAATAAGATGATAGGAGAGGGTAGGTGGGTGGAGGAGAGGGCTGAAGAGAGGAGCTGGAAGATGATAGGTGGATGTTTCACACTGAGACACATCAGGGTCCCGATGAAGGGTCTTGGCCTGAAATGTAGACTTGGTTCCTCTCCACAGATGCTGCCTGACATGCTGAGTTCCTCCAGTATTTTGTGTGTGTTACCCTGGTTCTCTAGCATCTGCAGATATTTATTATTTGTCTATCTGCATAGCACTTACTCTGTAATTGCTGCACTACATTCTCACTGTTTTAACTACACCAATATATTCGTGCATTGAATACATTTACCAGTAAGGCACACAACCGAAACCTTTTCACTGCACACGTGACAATAATAAACCAAACCTATAAATGACTTGGATGAGGAAGGGGAAGGGTGGGACAGCAAGTCTGCAGATGACATTAATGTTGGTGCTGTTGTGGATCGTTAGAAAGTTGGTGTACTTTACAACGGGACACTGACAGTATGCAGAGCTGGGATGAGAAGTCATTGATGGAAAAGATTAAAAAAGTCAGCCCAACATTGTGATAATATTGAACTGCACATTAGTATCAGTAAAGCAGAGGCTAAGTGTGTAATCTGGGAAAAAGTCATCCAAATGTGGCAAGAAAGATTAGAGAGAGAGGGGAAAGGGAGGCATTTATATCAAATACAAAAGAGTGTTACAGGTGCTAGGGTAGTCAGTGGATACAGAAGAGAGGAAACTGTGTGAACGAGGTTAAGGCTGGGACACTGTGCACTGAACAAAACAGTGAAAATGATAGGGAAACACCAGACAGGACTGTGTGAGGAATGTCAGGAAGATTTGTAATTCTGATTTGCAGGAAGTATGGGATACAGAGAGAGATGATGAGAATTAATCTAAGGGAAATGGGGGGTGCAAGAATTCACATTAAAAGGGTTACTGGGAATGGGTGAGAGAGCACAGGTCAGGGTACTTTTAGCTTTCTTAAGGGACACAGGGGTTTTTTATAGGATTTGATGGATAAGCAGGAATAGGGTACTAGAATGGCCAAAGGAAGAAGGATAAAGTGTAGATTAGGGTATGTGTGTGTGTGGGAATGAGTGAAGGGATTTAGAATGTTAGTGTATCATTTGATCCACACTCCGGAACAGAAGGTGGTGGTAATGCACCATTAAGCTGGGTACCAAACACTTAAAAACAAGAAGAACATTGTGAATCGAAGTGCCTGTACTGTAATGCACCGTTCTACACTCAGTGGCCATTTTATTAGGTCCATCTGTACACCTGCTCATTAATGCACAATGCTCATTAATGCTCATTTATCAGCCAATCGTGTGGCAGCAACTCAATGCAGAAAAGCATGCAGACGTGGTCAAGAGGTTCAGTTGTCATCCAGACCAAACATCAGAATGGGGGTAAAATGCAATCTAAGCAACTTTGACTGTGGAATAATTGTTGGTGCCAGATGCAGTGGTCTGATCTCCTGGGATTTTCACATACAACCATACAGAGAATGCTGCAAAAAAAAATACATCCAGTGAGCAGCATTTCTGTGGGTAACAACACCTTGTTAATGAGAGAGTTCAGAGGAGAATGGCCAGACTGGTTCAAGCTGACAGGAAGGTGATCTTAACTCAAAATAACCACACGTTACAACAGTGGTGTGCAGAAGAGCATCTCTGAATGCAAAACATGTTGAACCTTGAAGTGGATGGGCTACAGCAGCAGAAGACACTCAGTGGCCACTTTATTAGGTACAAGGTGTAACTAGTAAAATAGCCACTGAGTGTATAGTTTTATAAAGCTCATCAACACCACTTAAGACCTGAAGTCACTGCCTCTAACCCTTGCTTTAGTGCAGGGATTGAAATGGACAGTTCCGAGATCTTCATTTGGTTCACTGAGCAGAAGTGCTGTCTGCATTGACGAAGTAATTCACCGCTTCAATCAGAACTTAATGCTGAATCTGCTGAGACACAAGGGACTGCAGATGCTATAATCTTCATTTTCACTGTATCATTCAATATGATTGTCGATACCTTCAAAGTCTTCATAGTTCCTAACTTGTTGATGTAGTGAAACTGTTTCATTTTCACCCTTGGCCATTTCTGGCATCTCCGCAACTGAATGTTTGAAACCGCAATGAGCAAAACAATTCTGAATTTCTCACCAACTATGTGACAAAAATCACTGCTTTTTGAACACCAACAACATGCAACTGACACCATTTAAAAACTTTGCTCTAAGCAAGTGGAAGCGTCTAACAGCCACACAAGTACATGCGACTGATGCTAGTTACAACCTGGTCAGCAAGCCTCCTGTCCCAATTAAGCGGCATAAATGAAAGGAATCCCAACAATTTTCTCAATACATTTTTGTTCTTTAAGAGTTGTCTCAAATAAGCAGCTATCCTGATTAACAAATGGCCCAATTAACTGGAATCCACAGTATTTAAAGCTAAGATTTTAGGTTTTTCATTAGTAAGGGTGCTAAAGGTTACAGGGAGAAGCAGGAGAATGGGACTGAAAGGGATAATAAATCAGCCATGATGGAATGCTGCAGCTGACACGAATGGCCTAATTCTGTTCCTATGTCCTATGGTCTAAAATGGCCAACACCAGAAATATAAATAAAAATCTTGGGAGAACTGCTCAGTCTGATTAGAAACATTGGGGTAGAACTGTCTTCATAGGAAATAGTGCTGGACGGTGCTACAGTCTTAGAGGAAGTCAAAAGACTGAGTGTTTGGGGCTAGCGGGGGAGAGTATAACCAGCAGCTGGTACCAGCAGAAGTGATCAAAGGCTTTCTCTCCCATAAAATCAAGAAGTGGTCACCTAACACCTTGAGCCTCCACTCATTAGCTTTTATTCTTATCCTTAGAATCAGGGCTATTAAAATCAGCGGCCAAGCACTTCAGTCACTGAGATTTGAGATTTTTCCCCTACTCAACCAACTATCCTTAACTGGAACCCCTTCCCCTGTTTTCACCTACCTCTTCCTTTGTGTTGGTCATCTGAAGTTTTGTACAAAGATCATCCAACTGCTCGGTTTCTTGACGGTTACCCAGTCGCTCCAAGTACTCACGCAGCATCTGAATGATCTGAAGAAGGGAAACAGCATAACCTGACAGGCTCCTAATGCAGTACCTGCAGTACTTGGGTGACAGCAAACATCCCCAAGGCGTTAAACTTCAGTTGTTATTGAAATTATTCCACCTAGTGCCAAACACAAGTTGTGCACAGTTTCACACCGTCAATATTAGGGTCCATCTGGGAAAATGGATTAGGGAGCAGCCATCATCTTACTGGACGGCAGAGCAGATGACCCACTTCTATGTTGTAAATGAGTCAGGCAATAATGAAAACGAGCCTGCAAGAAAGAGAGCCTGTCAAATTCCAGACCATGATGAGGGTGAGCTCAGACTGGAGGAGCCATACTTCATTCTATCTGGGTAGCCTCCAACCTAATGGCATGAACGTCGAATTCTCGAACTTCCAGGAATTTCTTCCCCCACTTTTTTCCTTTCCCCATTCTGGTTCCCCTCTTACCCCTTCTCCTCGCCTGCCTTTCTCCTTCCCTTTCTCCCATGGCCACAGTCCTCTTCAATCAGATTCCCCCCTTCTTCAGCCCTTATTTTTTTCCATCTATCTCCTCTTAGCTTCTTACTTCAACCACCCCCTACCCCCACTCACCCACCTTCCCCTTCACCTGGTCTCACCAATCACCTGCCAGCTGGTATCCCTTCCCCTCCCCCTGACCACTTTATTCTAGCTTCTGTCCCCTTTCTTTCCAGTCCTGATGAAGGGGGTCCGGCTAGAAACATCGACTGTTTATATCCCCACCACAGATGCTGCCCGACTTCCTGAGTTCCTCCAGCATTTTGTGTGTGTTTAGCAAATTGTGTTCTTTGGTTGTGTTCTGAACTCCTATTGGTAGAAGGGAGAAAAAGAAAAACACCATGTTCAGGAAGAATGAGAGTATTTCAGGGTTATGTCAACGACAGGTCCTGGGATCAAATGGAAGTCGGGAAGCCAAAATCCAACGGCCAAAGCCCTGGATGTGCGAGCCTGCCAAGGAAGTTGGTAGTCTGCAAGTCTGTTGAGTCTATGAGCTGCAGACACAGAACCTCCTGGGGTTGGATGACTGTCTATGTGCGTGAGTGGGTGGACAGGAAGGAGGAAAGGGGCTTGCTTTGCTCCTGTTCCTTTGGTTCTGCTGAACACTGTGGGCATGCTACATGTGGTGACGCTCGCAGGCTACCAGCACTTCCTTAGGTTCTGCTGGCTGTTAACTCAAATGACGTATTTCAATGTTCGAGTGGTAAATAAATTAATCAGATTCTGCCTTTCAGAGGCACAGGATTAAAGTTAGAGAGACAGAGATATAGAAGGGTTTTTAAAAAAAAGCAGACAGAACAAGGTGAGGAGGAGGTAAAGCAGGAGAGAAGACAAAGATGATGAGCAGATAGAACCAGCTGAGAGAGGCGATGAGCCCAGGTAAGAAGGGAGAGGTTGGGTTAGATGGACAAGATAATTAGTTGGTGACCCTGGGTAGATTGTTGAGAGTGTGGGAAAGCAACATGGGGGAGGGGAGTAGGTTACTGTTGGATCCAACTGTTTATTGTCATTTTCTTCGCAATCTGACAGTTATTTACCTGCTTGTATTTTAAGTAGTCTTTATATACATAACAGTTTAATGTGCCTCGAGTGGTTATACAGAGTATAATTCTGGAAAGTTCTGCATAAAGTGAATGTGCTGTTCCCATTGCTTAACCTTTTATTGCAGTATCGCCAAGTACTTTCCTTTTAGCTATTTGGATTCAGAACTGGCTTGCGCAAAGACAACGAGGGTAATGGTTGAAGGGACTCTTTTGAACTGGAGATCAGTAGTTAGTGGTTCTGCAGGGATCCGTCCTGTGACCCCTGCTGTTCATATAAACGACCTGGATGAAAAATGTAGGTGGGTAAACTTGCAGATGATACCAAGATTGGTGGAGTTATGGATAGTGTGAAGAATACAGCGCAATATAGATCAGTTGCAGATATGAGCTGAGGAATGGCAGATGGAGTTTAACCCAGATAAATGTGACACGTTGCAATTCGGTAAGCCAAATGCAAGGAGGCGGTATTCTGTTATGGGCAAGATCCTCAAGAGTGCTACTGAACAGGGAGATCTTGGGATCCAAGTTCATCACTCCTTCAAAGTGGCCACAGAAGTTGATAAGGTAGTTAAGTTCCCTTAGGGAATGCTTGCTTTTATTAGTCAAGACAATGAGTTCAAAAGTCAGGAGGTTATGTTGCAAGTTAATAAAACTCTGGTATGGTGTTGGGGCAAAGAGGTTTTAAAGGATAGACATGTGATACAAGAAAGATGGTGAGATACAGTAGGAGGGATTAGTGTATGGGTGCTTTTGATTTGTTTTTTTAGCTCGTTTGGCACAACAGTGTGGGCCAAGTGCCCTGTTCCTGTGCTGTACTCTTCTATGTTCTAAGTTCAATCTACAGATTAGAATGGAATTTTCCTTATCTCTATAGATATAAAATAGATGTTTCATGTTATATTCTTATTTCGAATTTTAGCTTTCTCTGTCATTGTCTGTTAAACTTTCCTCTGTTAAAACAACTCTTAATAAAACAATTGTGAAGCAACAGATTTTGTGCCTTGTTTCTGACTTCTAAAAGAACTTTGGATTTAAACACACAAACTGAAAAATTCAATGTTCGTGCCACTGGACTGCAGTCTATAAAAGCCAAATGAGATACTGTTCTTAAAGAGATTAGCTAGCGATTACTTGAGACAGAAAGATACAGTAAATTGTAATTAGTACAAGGGGAGAGGTTCTGTGCAGGATGTAAAGATAACAGGAGCTTGGGAAGAGACCAAAGCATTGCAATACAAAATAATAACAGGGATTAGGATTACACTCTACAGGAGGTTCATTTCTCTGCTGAGTTTCTTTTCGCTGACTTCATCTGCATCACCATGGGAGTTCAACTAGTTTCAAAATGCAATCAAGAGTTTTAAGCAGAGAGACAGGTCAGTTGCTGGAAAAAAAACCTTTCTCTTACCTGCTTCACCTCAGCCCGAAGTGCCTCTAAACTGTGTGAATGTCCATCCTGCAAGATGTTCAGTTTAGATCGAGCAAGGTGGAGCGGCGTTCTTCCTGCTCGGTCAAGGGCATCCACTCGAGCACCTGAGGGCAACAAAGGAGGTTTCCCGTCAGCCTCTTACTGCCAGTCACCAGAGGCCACGAGTTTCCAGCTGGCCCAGTCTGAACTGCTGCTTTGGTACGAAACTGAATCACCTCTACCTGTTGCAGCACCACTCAAAGCCAGTGAACTGAACGAGCACATGAAAGGGGAGGTTACTCCATCACTGGTCACCAATAACTTAAATGAAACCAAATATACAGGGGGAGAGGATAATGTAGTCAAAGGTCTCAAATGCATTTCAGGTGACAAAATCGTTTGTGGTTAAAGAACTTAGTACTCCTGCTGAAGGGTCTCAGCCCAAAATGGCAACTGTGCACTTTTCCATAGATGCTGAGTTCCTCCAGCACTTTATTTGTGATGCTCAGGATTTCCAGCATCTGCAGAATCTTTTGTATTTACCTTAAGGACAACGTGGTCCCAGTTCCCCTGCAGAGATAGTTTTACACAAGAAACTATTTCATTTCAAGCGGCCCTGTTGGAATTTTAAGAGCAGTTATGACTGGATGCAACTGATTGAATTTTCCCCAAATAAGATTCGGAAGTGATTGATGATGTGTTTCACTCATGGAGAATAAAAATAATAATTATAAATTGCAAAGCAAAAACAGTATTTGGTGTGACTGATTTTCAAGCCAAACCAGTAAATCTACTATTCCCCCAATCCAAGGACTCATACTTCCATTTCAATTGTTCTCACCACAAAGAAACTTCAACTTTATTAACCCAATTTTGACCTATATCAATCAGAAAATCAAAGCACAAAAGTCATCACAGTCGTAGTCTAGGCTACTCCACTTTGTCCTAGGACTGATAGTAGGCAGATTATATATACTTATACAAGGGTAGATTGCAATTTGTAAGGATGTATGAAAAACAGAACCACGTTATTATAAGAAGTCCCTTATAAATGCTAACTATTAGTAACTATATATACATTTAAAATTAGTAGCAATTACATACCTCCTCTTAACAGTGTAGTGATCACTGGTACGTGGTTTGTACAGGCAGCTATGAAGAATAGAATCAAATGTTAGATAATATTTTACATTGTAAAGCATGGAGGTACAAAGGCATTGGAGGAACACAGAAAACACTGGAGGAACTCAGCAGGTCAGGCAGAATCTACGGAGGGGAATAAACAGTCAACGTCTCAGACTGCGACCCTTCATGAGTACTGAAAAGGAGTGGGGCAAAAGCCAGAATAAGAAGATGGAGGAGGGAAGAGAAAGAGTACAAGCTGGCAGGTGATAGCTCAGGGGGAAGGTGAGTGGCTGATAGGAGGGAGGAAGGAGTAAAAAAACTGGGAGGCGATAGGCAAGGGAGAAGATGAGTGGCTGGGGATAGGGGAGGAGGAGGAAAAAGCTGGGAGGTGATAGCTGCAATTGGTAAAGGGCTGTAGAAGGCAGAATCTGATAGGAGAGGGCAGTAGACCAGGGAAGGAGGAGGGGAACCAGAGGAAGGTGATGGGCAGATGAGAATTGAAGGGGTGAGAGGGCAATCAGATGCAATATCAGGTGTTAATCCTCCAACATGTGTTTGGCCTCATCATGGCAGTAAAGAAGAACAAGTAAAAGAAACTTCCTAAGCTACAATAACGATAATTAGCATTGAGTTACCTATCAGAGATAGTTCTATCCACATCCCACCCTCTATGGATTTCAATGTTAAACTGTTTTCCCTCTCTCTTCCAGTTTTGATAAAAATCATAATTGTATCGCACAGCAACAGACCCTTTGGCCTAATGCCTTTGACATTAAGTAGGTTCCTCATTTTACAGATTCTGAATGTTTCCAGCATGGGACAATTGCAATTTTTTTGTGTGTGCATTTATTGCTTTTATTAACTCGATTAGACAATGTATCCAGGACAGCTTTAAGGAGCAATACCACTAAAAAACAGTGTCTGTCATTAAGGAGACCCATCACCCAGGTCAACCCTTGTTCTCATTGCTACCATAAGGCATAAGGCTGATGGCACACACTCAACGATTCAGGAACAGCTTTTTCCTCTCCACCTTCCGATTTCTGAATGGGCATTTATTGTGATACAGTGTGAAATAGGCTTTTTTGGCCCTTTAAGCCATGCTGCCTGGCAATCCCCAAATTTTTTAATCCTAGCCTAATAACAGGACATTTTATAATGAGCAATTAACCTACCAACCATAAAATATGAGGCCATTTGGCCCATTGAGTCTGCTTCGCCATTCAATCATGGCTGATCCAAATCTTCCAGTCCCCTATCTTCTTCGCATACGCTTTGACACCCTTGCTAATCAAGAACCTATCTATCTCTGCCTTAAATGCACCCAATGACTTGGCCTCCACAGCTGCTCGTGGCAACAAATTCCACAGATTTACCACACTCTGACTAAAGTAATTTCTCCACATCTCTGTTCTAAAAGGATGTCCTTCAATCCTGAAGTCATTCCCTCTTGCCCTAGACTTCACTACCACGGGAAATAGCTTTGCAAAATCTAATCTGTTCAGGCCTTTTAACATTCATAATATTTCTATGAGAGTCCCCTCATTCTCCTGAACTCCAGGGAGTACAGCCCAAAAGCTGCCAGACGTTCATCATACAGTAACCCTTTCTTTCCTGTATACCAATATGCCGTTGGGACTGTGGGAGGAAAATGGAGCACCCAGAGGAAACCCACTCTCTCACGGGGAGAGCGTACAAACTCCTTACAGGCAGTGGTGGGAATTGAATCCGGGTCGCTGGTACTATAAAGCATTGTGCTAACCACTACGCTACCAGCCACCCAATGAACCCTTGAGTACTGTCTCACTACTTTTTAAATTTATTTTTTAATACTACTTATCTAACAATTTAATATATATTTACTATTGCAATTCAGTTTTTTTCCCCTCTCTTATCATGTATTGCATTGTACTGCTGCCTCAAAGACAACAAATTTCACGACACATACCAGTGACAGTAAACCGGATTCTGTTGAGTTTGTGGCTCAGAACCAAACTATACTGTTTTACCCATTAGAAAGCTGAATGTACCGCTGACAGAACTGGCTGGCACTTGTCTGTTTTTTGCTGCTCTGGGAAGGCGTTGCTCAGGATAAAAATGTTCTTCTGTAAAATTTGATCTTTTGTGCAGGTTGGGGTCAATGTCAACTGACACATTTCAAGTACATTTGCAAGCATTAACGGTTAGCACAACGCTTTAAAGTGTCAGAGGCTTGAGTTCAATTCCCTCCACTCCCTGTAAGGAGGTTGCATGTTCTCCCTGTGACAGTGTGTGTTTCCTCCTATGTTCCGTCCAGAGATGTACTGGTTGATAGGTTAGTTAGTTGTTGCAAATTGTTTTGTGATTGTTAATTCAGGGGTTCCTGGGCAGTATGGTTCGAAAGGCCAGAAGGGACTATTCTGCACTGTACCTCAATAAATAAATAAAACAACAAAGGAAATCAATGCAAAAATAGTGAAACATGGCTTTAAATGCAGAAATAATTTTCAATATTCAATCCTTGTTCTGCAGTTTTATTTCCCTGACGACCTGAGTTCATTAACTAGTAGCAGGATTTCTCATCTCTCTCATACCTAGATGCAATGGTGTGTTTCCCAATCCATCCTTCTGGTTGGGGTCTGCTCCGTGATCCAGCAACAACTGTACTAAAGCGCAAAGAGGAAACAAGGTTAGAGGACAGCTGATGTACTGTGTTTTATCCAAAAAAAATCAGCAAAGTCAAGAAGAGGGATTGATTTATGTGGTATTATGTGGTGTGACTTTTCTGCTATTTGCGGCCAAAATTTAGCATCAGAAGTTTGCAAAGGAACATCGAAACAAGCCTCATGCATTTTGGAAACTGGTCCTGTGGACTGATGAAGTTAAAATAGAACTTTTTGGCCACAATGAGCAAAGGGACATTTGGAGAAAAAAAGGGTGCAGAATTTCATGAAAAGTACACCTCTCCAACTGTTAAGCACGGAGGTGGATCGATCATGCTTTGGGCTTGTGTTGCAGCCAATGGCACGGGGAACATTTCACTGGTAGAGGAAAGAATGAATTCAATTAAATACCAGCAAATTCTCGAAGCAAACGTCACACCGTCTGTAAACAAAAGCTGAAGATGAAAAGAGGATGGCTTCTACAACAGGACAATGATCCTAAACACACCTCAAAATCCACAATGTACTACCTCAAGAGGCGCAAGCTGGAGGTCTTGCCATGGCCCTCAGAGTCCCCCGCCTAAACATCATCGAAAATCTGTGGATAGACCTCAGAAGTCCAGTGCATGCAAGATGGCCCAAGAATCTCACAGAACTAGAAGCCTTTTGCAAGGAAGAATGGGCGAAAATCCCCCAAACAAGAATTGAAAGACTCTTAGCTGGATACAGAAAGCACTTACAAGCTGTGATAGTTGCCAAAGGGGGTGTTACTAAGTACTGACCATGCAGGGTGCCCAATGTTTTGCTTCGGGCCCTTTTCCTTTTTTGTTATTTTGAAACTGTAAGATGGAAATAAAAAAGTAATCTTGCATAAAATATTAAAGAAATGTGTCATCTTTAACTTTATGCCTTTTGGAAATCAGGTCATTTTTTACTCGCTTTGCTATTCACAGTAATAGAAATTTTGACCAGGGGTGCCCAAACTTTTGCATGCTACTGAATCAGCTGCTCTCCATGTAAAATCAAAACTCCCTTTCAATCTTCTTTAAAGCTCCTTTAATCTATATCCTCTTCATTGTGTAAAGGGGATTTCTTCTTTTTCTTTATTACTGTGTATGTAATCAAAATGGCTTCTTTGTTTTGTTAAATGTAGGAATGCTTCTTTGTTGAGAGAGTGTGCTGGAAGCTTGTTTGGGTTAAAATTTACTGATAACGAGAATTGTATTCCTTTGTAAACCAATTGGGATTAATGTTGCTCTTTCTTCTGAGTCTGTAAACTATTGTTGGCAGGCTTTTGGGGAGATCAGCGCGAGGGGTTGAGAGAGAGAGGACGCGATGCTGTAAACTGGGCGAGGAACAGACCCCAAGCAGGGGTCCAAGGCCAGGAGATACCTCAAGGAGAGGAGATGAAGCTAGATGTGCTTGGTTGACCATTTCGGATGGTCCTAAGCTGCGAGTTGAGGAGTTCGGAGGGGATCGAATGGTGGCCAGAAGACTTCAGTAATTGAGCTCCAACGGTTGTGCACGAAGTGGTTTGGACTTTGATAAGTTTGGCGCCTTTTTTTTCCCTTCATATATACTGTATCATTATTAATCACTTAGTTATAGTAACCTTTATAAATTGTACTCATTTAATCGCATATGGTGTACTGTCTGTTTTTGGGCGAGGCGGGGACATCACACAGCATCCACAACAGCTGATTACCCAGTTTGGCAGGGCCGAAGGCTGCTCCCCCTAGACGAGAACGAGCTGAGCGAGCCTGAGGCGACCCAGGGGGTTACAATTGTGATATCCCACCGTACACAATCTTTATATCTCAATCCGGTTACACCCCACCAACCCCCACAGCCACCTGCTTGGGGTCCGTTCCTCGCCCAGTTTACAGCATCGCGTCCTCTCTCTCTCAACCCCTCGCGCTGATCTCCCCAAAAGCCTGCCAACAATAGTTTACAGACTCAGAAGAAAGAGCAACATTAATCCCAATTGGTTTACAAAGGAATACAATTCTCGTTATCAGTAAATTTTAACCCAAACAAGCCACCTATACCTACCAAACTTCTCCCCACAGCTAAACCTCTCCCCCCCCCCCCCCCCCAATCCATGTAACATCCTGGCAAACATCCTTGAATTTTCTTCAGTGCAATTACATCCCTCCTACTGCATGTTGAACAGAACTGCAAGCAATACTCCATAAGACCATAAGATATATGAGCAGAATTAGGCCATTCAGCCCATTAAGTCTGCTCCACTTATTGTGGCTGATTTATTATCCCTCTATACCCCAAAATTTGCTCCAGCTCCACTCACCAATTGAGCTATTTCCATTACAAGAGGCAAAATGAAGGGCAGTCCTGCCTTTGTCATCAGCTACACATGGATCAGCACCACCTTCGAGTAACTGGCTCACTAAACAGAACAGAAAAGGTATGATTAAAAAATAAGTTAAGTGACAAGCATTCAGCAGTCATTTCTGACTCAATTTTCACCATCTCAATCAATTCAGGTTAAAACAGGTCATTGAGCACTCGAATCAAGAATTATTGTGTGTAGAGAAAATAGGGAGTCAGTGTTGAAGCAGAGTCAAGGCAGGGTTGTGGCCTCCACGAGAGCGAGGGAAGTACCAATGTCTGATTGACTTAAATGCCAGGCCGAACTGGAAAGGTCAGGTACAGGTTGGATCGTGGCGGCAGGATCAGGCCCCAGAGTGGTTTGAAAGAACCAGAGTTTGGTTGAAAGAAGTTTGGACGATTTAAGCACCGGGCCGGATTGAAAAGGTCGAGGTGTTGGACCACAGGAGAGGCGAGGACCGGTTCTGCTTGCTGCACCGCACTGAACTGAAGCTGAGGCCTGTTCTAGCTGCAGTGATGCCTGGCTTTGTGTCTTTCATAAAACTTCAATTCTGAAGCTACAGTATATGCTTACTTTTATTGTTTGCACAACTTGTTTATTCTCTCTTTGCACATTGACTGACAGTCATTTTTTTTTTAAAAAGGGGCTCTTTTGAGGTTTCTTTGAGCAGAGGCTACAAATGGGAGGAGAAAGCTACAGAATGCAGATACCAGAAGTCAGCAAGGAGCTGGTTTCTCGAGGACTGTCGTCATTTCAGTCAGGGCATCACAATTTAGAGACAATTCACTGGCCAGGTGTGTAGTGACAACTGCACAAGACATCAAGGCTAGAGGACCCGTGTTCAAATCCGGACGCCTCCTTGCACGTTTTCCATCTGTGCTGGGTTGAGCGTCGAGCCTCATAAAAGACAAACAAACCCTAAAGAAAAGACAAGGTTGCTACCCAATGCGCCTCAAGGCATGGAAAGGAACAACTGTGCAAACGCAAAGGTAATTCAAACATACCAGTCTCAACCTCGTTTGCATTTGCTGCTTCTCGTAATCGTTTCTGTGCTGCAAAGTAAACAGAATCATTTGTAAAACTCACAGATCAAGCTGAATAGATCAAATAGGCAAAAGTTCAAATTAGTATCAGAATACTCGAATAATCAGATTGCTCCCGTGTATTTTTTGTTAATGACATTTAAAATTCGATCTAGTTGTTCCAAATGCAACGGACTCTTACATCTATCTGCTTCTGGTAAACTTATTAAGCATTTCAGTCATTTCCTCTGGAGTGGATAGCTTCATTCACCACTGCCCCCGACTGATTCTATGACCTGCACACCTAATGCCTCTTTACAACTCATGCTCTCGGTAATATTTCTATATGCATAGTTTGTCTTCTTTTGCAGACATACTTTTTCAGGCTTTGTCTGTTTATGTAGCATTTTTCCATAAAATTCTACTTCCTTTTTCCTGTAAATAAATGTTTGGCACGGACTAGAAGGGCCGAGATGGCCTGTTTCCATGCTGTAACTATTATATGTTATATGGTTAAATGCCTGCAACAGAACGAATCTCAAGGAAACGTTTACTTTTATAGAAAATTCACTTTGAACCGTACATTGCAGGTTGACAACATAAGTCTGTGTGTGGAATTCATCTTTAAAACCATTGATTTTGACTTTTGCTTTCTAGACATACACTATCCAAAGTCACAAATATTCATACATCGGAGAAAGTAATTGCTTTTTTTTTGAGGTGGATCTAAGTGTCTCAAGGAAATTGCCATCATTTCATCTATTTTATAAAACTACTGTCAGTATGAGAAGTCAAGGACAATAATGAGATTTATAGTGCAGCACATTCCCATAGTTATGACAGACATCGAAAGTGAATGTTCTACCTGTTCGGGAAATAACAGGCCTGCACTAACTAACAAATCATACCATTAGAAAACACTTTTGGTAAAATTGTAGCTAACCTACTGACATTTGCTGTATGGCACTATGTGAATACAAGTGCAATTGCAAAACAAAGAAAGCACGATATTGCCTCTACTTCCTTAGGTGTTTGTGGAGATTTGCCATGACATCTAAAACTTTGACAAACTTCAATAATGTGTAGTGGAGAGCATCACGGCCTGGAATAGAAACACCAATGCCTTTGAACAGAAAATCCTACAAAAGGTAGGATTCACCCCAGTATATCACGGGTAAAGCCCTCTTGACCATTGAGCACATCTACATGAAACATTGTTGTAGGAAAACAGCATCCATAATCAGAAATCCCCACCACCCAGGCCGTGGTCCCTTCTCGCTATTCCAATCAGATAAAAGGTACAAAAGCATCAGGACTCATACCACCATTTACTACCCCTCAACCATCAGGCTCTTGATCAAAGGGGATGACTACACTCACTTGCCCATCCATTGTGATGTTCCCACAACCAATTATCTCACCTTAAGGACTCTTCATCTTTTCTCGTGTTCTTGTAATTTATTCATATTTGTATTTGCACAGTTTCTTGTCTTCTGCACTCTGGTTGATGTCATTGTTCCTGTTATAGTTACTATTCTGTAGATCTGTTAAGTATGCCTGCAGGAAATTGAATCTCAGGATTGTATGAAGTACATATATGTACTCTGATAATAACATTTACTTTAAACGTTAACGTTGGGGATCACTAGCTCCAAACCAAAACTGGCCAGTTGAATTTCAGTGAGGTATCTGCTCAATGATTACATTACCACCTGAGAAGTCACTGTGTTAGTCTAAACTACATTTCTGAAAGTACTTGATAAGTCAAGGATCAACTTTATTGGCCTTATACATTTACAGTACTGTGCAAAATTCTTAGGGGGGGTGTGTGTGTGTGTGTGTGTGTGTGTGTGCGTGTGTGTGCGTGTGTGTGCGTGTGTGTGCGCGTGTGTGTGCGCGTGTGTATGTGTGTGTGTGTGTGTGTGTGTGTGTGTGTGTGTGTGTGTGTGTGTGTGTGTGTGTGTGTGTGTGTGTGCGTGCGTGCGCCTAAGACTTTTGTGCAGTAGAGTAGTAATTTTATATACTGCACTGTCTATTGCAGATGGTCTAACACTTCTGAAGAATCAGAATACCATTCTGCTGAGGTGAGCTGAGCATTTTAATACCCTGCTTAATCAGGACTGTGACGCAGATCCCACCATCCTGGACGAACTGCCTAAACTTCCTCCTATCCATGACCTCAGTCTACCACCAACCTTCCAGGAGGTTCTATCAGCTATCCATTCCTTAAGAACAACAAGTTCCCTGGCACTGACAATATCCTCGCTGAGTTACTGAAGAACAGACGGTACATGTGTATGCGCACCCTCTACCAGTACATCACCAAGGCCTGGACTAACGAGAACATCCTACAGCAATGAAGAAATGTAAACATCGTTGTCATTTACAAGAACAAGGGTGACAA
Source organism: Hypanus sabinus (assembly GCF_030144855.1). Lineage (NCBI taxonomy): Eukaryota > Metazoa > Chordata > Chondrichthyes > Myliobatiformes > Dasyatidae > Hypanus > Hypanus sabinus. The sequence continues at coordinate 7,122,857 of NC_082734.1, forward strand.
GGCCATCTGCAGCAATAGTAGGGGCATATCACTTCTTTCTGTTGCTGGAAAGGTCCTGGCTAGGGTGAAGCTTCAGAGACTCGTCAGCAACATCATCGAGTCACTGCTGCCTGAATCGCAGTGTGGATTTAGGAAGAACAGGAGCACGATCAACATGATCTTCACAGCCCAGCAGCTTCAGGAAAAGTCCCGGGAGCAACATCAGGACCTGTTTATGGCCTTTGGTCACCTCTCCAAAGCATTCGACACTGTGCAAAGAGAGCTCTTATGGGATGTCCTCCTCAGGTTTGACTGTCCCAATAAATCTGTTAACATCCTCTGCCAGTTCCACGATAGAATGACTGCTCAGGTGACCATAGGAGGACAAGAGTCTGAGCCCTTCCTTGTACGCACAGGGATGAGGCAGGGGTGTGTGCTAGCACCAGTACTCTTTAACATCTTCCTCTGTGTGTTACCAAGCTTCTCCACAATGAGATTGAGGACAGCAGTGGTATGGCAGTGGACGTCAGATTAGATGGCAACCTCTTTGACATCAGGAGGCTCCACACAACCACTCAACTCTGTAGAGAACAGGTCCTGGAGCCGCAGTATGCGGACTGTGCTCTTGTGGCCTATGCTCCAGAGGATCTTCAGACTGTCCTTTCTGTGGCGGTGAGAGCGTACAGCAGGATGGGGCTGACTGTCAATACCACCAAGACAGAAGTGGCTTGCCAGTGGAGTACCAGTGTCCCACCTACCCTACCTACTTCACTGTTGGTGATGAAAAGCTGTCAGTACTGCCATCTTTCAAATAGCTGGGGGGCATTCTCTCTAAGGATATTGACAACGACATCCAGAGCCGCATTAAACAGGCATCAGCACCCTTTGGGAGACTTCAGCATACAGTCTTTCAGAACAGGAGGCTTCATTCCTCCACAAAGGTTGTTGTATACCAAGTGATCTGTGTCACCACCCTCCTTTATAGCTGTGAAGCTTGGGTAACCTACAGCTGTCACAACAAGTCCTTGGAGCACTTCCACATAAGCTGCCTTCAGCGCATCCTGGGAATTACCTGACGTGAGTGGGTGCCTCACACTGAAATACTTGTAAAGTATTTACAAGTAAACTGCAGAAGTATTGAGGCCAGGATCACCCAGAGTCACCTTCAGTGGCAGGGGCACGGGATAAGGATGCCCCCATGTTGACGGTCCATGCTCAGCTGGAGGACTGAAGAAGCGCCGTAAGGATTAGATGAAGAATGCTTTAAGGAAGTGCAAGATCAGGCCTGAGGACCTGGAGGATGTTGCTGCTGACCGTACCACTTGGCGACAGCTGTGTAGGGATGGGGTTCGTATTCTGGAGATGGAAAGAACTACCAGAAGACAGCAGAAGAGAGCCAAAAGAAATGCAGTCTTGGTGGCCACCCCTACTACATATACATTTCCCACCTGCAATAGAGCTTGTGGGTCCAGGATAGGACTGCATAGTCATCAAAGATCTCACTGTTAAAGGAGTGGACGTCATCATCGGATTTCGATAGACAACCAAAGAAGAGGAGCATTTGTAGGGCTGTTAGACACACCATGCTTAGAGCAAACAGTTGCGTGTGTTTGTGTTCAAAAAGCAGTGATAAATAAGTAAGCAGTAAGACAATTCAGAAGTATTTTGCTCATTGCGGTCTCAAGCAATCAGGCTTGGAGTTGCTAGAAAAGGCCGGGAGTGAAAATGAAATGACTTCACTACTTCAACAAGTTAGGAACAATGAAGAACTTGATGGTATCAACAATCATCTTGAATGTTACAATAACAGTGAAGATTTGAAGGCAGTCCATTATCTGTAATAGGTATCTGTGCTGATTTTGATCATTTACACAATCAATGAAATGAACATGACACTGGATGAATTCCTCTGCTGATAATTATTAAGAACTAATATAGTTTTATAGTACTCCAGTGTTTTAATTTGTTCTGTATTTCATTTAAGTACATAATTTGTTACTCAGTTAAACAGTTTGTCTTTTTTAATGTTCCTTTTAAACTACCTCTATGAAATTTCCATTAATTAGGGCATCCAAGTTATTGGGCTACTGATCCCAATATGTACCAATTAACTGGAATCCACTATATTAGGAACATGCAACAAATAATAAGTCTTGTGACTGACAACAGTTTTTGGTTAAACTGTGAACTACTTTCTTTTAAGACCCTTCTAGTATCGTCAGCTCCAAGAAGGCTGATATAAAAACAGAAAATACTGGAAATGATCTGCAGCTCACACTGAAGAGAGGAACAAAGATAGTGTTTCAGGTCAACAGCCAATCATCATGCCTTCTGACAAATCTTTTTCCTTCTGGCATCCCCATTCAGAAGTTTAACCAGGGCTCAGCTGCCCTTGTCAAGAGATGCAGAACACAGGTCCCATGTAACTTTTTTTTATATAGCGTCGTGGTTTCTTGTGCCCCACAAACGACCAGGAGACGCAGAAGATTCTTCAAGAAGTATTAAACTTTAATTTGCAAATCAAAGCTGAGACAGTCAGTGAGCTAGTCGCTGATTGCCCACCGATCCTTGGACATAGCATGTTTTATAGCAATCTCCTGTTTTAGTTGCATTAGCATATCCAATCGGTCTATAGTTGCCCATTTAGAAGGCCCATTTAAACATCTAGTGATCGATCACGTAGACATGATAAAGACAGTGAGAGGGAAAAGATACATGCTGGTAGTAATTGATCGATTTAGCAGATGGGTGGAGGCGGTACCTTCAAGAGATCAAGGGGCAAAGACGGTAAAATTTCTGACAAATGAAGTGATCCCAAGGTTTGGAATACCTACAGAAGTTAGCTCAGACAATGGTTCAGCTTTTATCCAGAAAGTGGTCAAAGTAGTACTACAGGCACCGAGGATAAAGCAAAGATTTAGATGTGTGTACCACCCTCAGTCGCAGGGCATGGTAGAGAGAATTAATGGAACCCTGAAAGCCAAACTAAACAAAATCTGTGCAGACACTAAACTTAATTGGGTCGATGCTTTACCGTTAGCATTGATGAGTTACCGCATGCAAACTAATCGAATGACATGCCTGACACCGAATGAGATTGCTGCAGGCTGGGAAGCTATCATACCTGTTATAGGGGTAAGCAAAAATGTTGAATGGATAAACTATATATACTACAATCAGCAGAGATTCATCAACTACACCGAAGATGCACTGGAGGCCTTTGGGCAACAGCTGGATGCAACTAACAGGATGGTGTGGCAAAAGACAGGTACTCGATTGGCTTTTGGCAGAAGAAGGGTGTGTGTGTGTAATGTGTGTGAGAACAATGCTGCACTTTCATACCGAACAATACTAGCCCAGAAGGGTCTTTCACCAGAGCAATGAATAAATTAAAGAATCTGCGGACGGAGGTCAAACAGAATGCAGGATTTGAACATCAGTTCTTTGATTGGTTAGAAAGTAGACTCGGAGGATGGGGAGCATGGCTGACTAAAATAGCAATAACTGTCAGTATTATATTGTTGAGCTGTGCGCTTGTGCTGTGCTGTTTTCTTCCTTTCTCAAATCTCTTGTAGTGCGTGCTGCAACCAAACAATTTCCAATGCTCATGGCAATTAGTGGAGAAAGAAACACCGAAAATGTATCGTTACAGCCTACAACACCTGCAGGATAAACAAGAGCAAAACGACAGTGTAGGAGTAAATTGTAAGGGCTTCTGAGTCTTTTTCCCTGTCTCAGGAACAGAGGGACAGGTTTTTGGCTCAGCGGCCCAGGGTAACAGGGAGAGAATACTTTGAGGTCTTGGCGCAGAAAATTATAGTTTAACCTGAGATTTGGGAATAAGTGCTTGAGTTTACTGGGGCTTTTGTGCGCAGACTCCTAGTCTTTTTTCTCTGTGTGAAACCCTCTGGGTCTCAAAGGGGGGGATATATTGGAGTATAAAAGTTGCAACTTGCTATTTGCTAGAGAATGAAATCTTAGGAATGTAGAAGACAATGGTGTGTTAATGAGAGGTAGCTAAGAGATGTAGATTAGAACATGATTAAGTCAATGGGTAGAAACAATAGTGGCGGATGTACATGTGATACGCAACTATAGACCGGTTGCATATGCTAATGCAACGATACCAGGAGATTGCTATAAAACATGCTATGTCCAAGGATCGGTGGGCAATCAGTGACTAGCTCAATGACTGTCTCAGCTTTGATTTGCAAATTAAAGTTTAACCCTTCTTGAAGAATCTTCTGCGTCTCCTAGTCATTTGTGGGGCACAAGAAACCACGACATGTACAGGTTAGAGTTAGTAAAATTGTTGACATGCATGTCAGCACTGGAAGCGTGGCAACACTTCCAGACTGCCTTAGCATAATCGTCCAACTGTATTGGTTGCTGCCGCATAATAATACATTTCTGCGTATCTTTCAAAGAATGTAATAATTTTTTTTAAAAGCTAATCTTTAAAACACAAGACTTTTTTTGCACATCCTATCAGCTCATAACATTAAACATTCAATCCAAAAGCCATCAGCGTCTCAGTACAGGGCCTCCCTGGGTTACAAACACCTGATTTTACGAGCATCCCGTACATACGAACGAGCGTTTGGGGGACTGGCATGTTGAATGAAGGTGGATTTGCTGGCTGCTGTGGAATTTCAGGCTACTTCTGCCAGGTGGGAAATGGGGCATTTCCACATACTTTCTCTCCCCATCAACTCCAAGCTGCGACCATCGAACTGGGAGCGCTGAGTAGTCACTGAGGCAGTAACGTCAGTTGGCAGAGCTCTTCCCTCCCCTCCCTGCCTGATTGCTTGCCTGTCACAGCTGTTCTACCACACATTATCTTTTTGTTCATTTCCAACGTACAAAGCAGTTCCCTGTCACAACGTGGGGACTGTCCATGGTGCACAGAAGCCCCAATTGCTGTTGTGTGGAGTATTTTTTTTGCCTGGGATAGGCTATTCAGGTCCATAATGAGATCCCTTCACTGGGAATGCAGTGGACCCTCTATTGATCCATTCATTCACAACAATTCCTGGATGCAAAAGGATGTGGGGAACTTTCCTGCAGGAATCAAACCCACTAACCACCTCACTCAATTAGGAATTGCTGCCACTGAGCACAGATACAAAAAGATTCTGCAAATGCTGGAAATCTTGAGCAACGCACATCAAGCGCTGGAGGAAATCAAAGCAGGCAGCATTTATGGTGGGGAATAAACAGCTGATATTTCAGACCCAAAACATCGACTGCCTATTCCCCACCACAGATTCAGGTTCATTTATTTATCACAGGTACATCGAAATGTACTGTGAAACGCAACATTAACTACCAGTACAACCTAAAGATACCTCTAAACATCTAACCCTACATCCCCGTCGTGAGAGGGGGAACGGGTAAAGCTAGCCAACCAGGCTCTGGTGAAGCTGTATAGACCAATCTCCTGTACAGTGAATACGATGGATTACAAAAATATTGATGAATTCCATCGACTTTGTCAAAAGAGGCTCATCATCGGCTGAGCACCAGATGCAGCGCAGGGAAAGTCATCAGGATCCTGCACAGCCGACAATACCTGGTTCACAACTGAGGATGATGGAGATGGAAGATCATTGACGGCCTACATTCCACTGCGAACTGAGGGCCCAAGCAGAAGACGGCAAGCTAAAAATGTGCTGGGGGCAGCTGGCAAGTATCACATCACATTCCGGCGCCAATAAAGCATGCCAACCACATTCAGCGGAACAACACAAGCAACGACAACAGGATGACAGTACAATGATTCTAGCTGGACACAAGAACATCAAGAGCAAACACAAGGAAATCTGCAGATGCTGGAAATTCAGCATCTATAAGGAGAAGCACTGTCAACTAACAAAGGGCACTGACGAAGGGTCTCGGCCCAAAACGTCAACAGTGCTTCTCCTCATAGATGCTGCCTGGCCTGCTGTGTTCCACCAGCATTTTGTGTGTGTTGTTCACAAGAACACCAAAATGTTTTGTGACCGTGAGCAACTTTCAGGAGTTAATACAGTGAGAGGCTTCAGTGGCAAGATCAGACCTTGCAATTTCCCTGGTGTTGTCTCTCATTGGGGGGGGGGGGGTTCAATACAGTGACCTAATCAATATAATAGGTGCTGCTTGGCCTGCTGAGTTCCTCCAGCAATGTGTGTGTGTGTGTATACATGTATGTGTGTGAGTATGGGTATATGTGTGTATGTGTCAGTCTGTGTATGCTGTGTGTGTGTGTGTGTGTGTGTGTGTGTGTGTGTACATGTATGTGTGTGAGTATGTGTATATGTCTGAGAGTGTGTGAATGTGTCTGAGTGTGTGTGTGTCTGTGAGGGTGTGTCTGTGTCTGTGTGTGTACATGTATGTGTGTGAGTATGTGTATATGTGTGTGGCGTGTGTGTCCGTGAGGGTGTGTCTGTGTCTGTCTGTCTGTGTGTACATGTATGTGTGTATGCGAGTACATGTATGTGTGTGAGTATGTGTATATGTCTGTGTTGGTGTTTTGGTGAACGGGTGAGGGGGACACAGTCACAACCACAGGCTTTTGACAAGCGAAGGGAGCGCGCGTCCCCGCTCGCGCCCTTCCGGGGCGCGTTTCCTTCATGCGCGTGCCCGCCCGCCCGCACTCACCGTGCGCCTCCTTGCCCAGGGGGCTGCCCCGACGGTGCGCCTTGAACTGCCGCCTCAAGCGGCTGACGCCCATCTTCCCACCCAGCTGCTCCTGCTGCTGATGATCCTCCGGCCGCTGCCACATCAAGTGCAGGCGGGCCTGCGCCTGGGCGCTGTGCTGCAGCAGAGCGGCGGCCGCCATCTGCAACCTCTGCTCCGACACCGCGCACTCGGCCTCCGAGATCGGCTGCTCCGACATGATGCCGCCGGCCGACCGCCGCCGCTTCTCCCTGTCAGTGGGAGCCCGGGGCGCCGTCAAGATGACTGACCTAATCGTTGGCCAATCAGAACCCACCCTCGGGTCGGCTTTGTCATTTCTATCCAATTGCGGCGTGGGTTGCCCTTCGGTGGGCGGGAATGAACCTGGTCCTGCGACCGATTAGAAGTTCAGACACAGTGCCTGATGACAGATATAATTTGCTGTTGATTTCAGACATCGTAGGAGGAAAATATTTTTTCTTGTTCGTTACATGGATTGGTAGTCCATTAAATTAGGGGCACGACAGCTTCAGATAATCAGCTTTTCAGTTTCTCTCTCCACAGATGCTGCTTGACTTGCTGGGTATACCCAACATTCTCTTTATTTGAGTTTACAGCAGTTGCTGTGTTCTACAGCT